>NC_052163.1:128970617-129329772 GCF_902713615.1 Scyliorhinus canicula
AGTGGAATTTTTTGAGGACATTACCAGTGCGGTAGATAACGGGGAGCCAATGGATGTGGTATATCTGGATTTCCAGAAAGCCTTTGACAAGGTGCCACACAAAAGGTTGCTGCATAAGATAAAGATGCATGGCATTAAGGGTAAAGTAGTAGCATGGATAGAGGATTGGTTAATTAATAGAAAGCAAAGAGTGGGGATTAATGGGTGTTTCTCTGGTTGGCAATCAGTAGCTAGTGGTGTCCCTCAGGGATCTGTGTTGGGCCCACAATTGTTCACAATTTACATAGATGATTTGGAGTTGGGGACCAAGGGCAATGTGTCCAAGTTTGCAGACGACAGTAAGAATGGCTCCACCATTCACCTGAGGAAGGAGCAGTGCTCCGAAAGCTAGTGTTTGAAACAAACATGTTGGACCTTAACCTGGTGTTGTAAGACTTCTTACAGAGAATTCAGGAAGGCGCATCCAATTGTTTCCAATCACTGTCGTGTAGCCCACAATTTTCCCACCGCGTTGCATCGGCGCCAATCCGGGCGTGCCGGGTGAATCGCGGGAGATGCCCAAATCGAGATTCCCACCCAATTTTCAATTCACCCGGCCCATTCCCAATGGCAAGATCCGGATCTCGCCCAAAAATGGCGAGAAGCTCGTTAAGCCACATTTGCATTCTCATTAGCGAGATTGAAGTCGAATGCCACAGCTTCCTGGGAGTCACCCGACTTCCCAGCGGAATGTCAGGCGGGCGTGGTTTCGTTACTACTTTTCAAAAATGGGAAGTTTGTTAAATGGTGGTTGACGGGAAATAATAATAATAATCTCTATTGTCACAAGTAGGCTTACATTAACACTGCAATGAGGTTACTGTGAAAAGCCCCTGGTCGCCACATTCCGGCACCTGTTCGGGTACACAGAGGGAGAATTCAGACTGTCCAAATTACCTAATAGCACGTCTTTCAGGACTTGTGGGAGGAAACCGGAGCACCCAGAGGAAACCCACGCAGTAACAGGGAGAATGTGCAGACTCTGCACAGTGACCCAAGCTGGGAATCGAACCTAGGACCCTGGCGCTATGAAGCCACAGTGCTACCGTGCCGCCCATGAGGAGGTGAGTAGCCCTCTCCATTTACTGGCATGCAGCTCAGGAACCCCAGAGTTGCTGTCCCACTGCTCTGGGGGGGGGGGGGGGGGGGGTCCTTAGGGGGAGTGTAGTTCAGGGGGCTGGAGGGGCCCCTGGGCTGCAGGAGGAGGAGGTGAGAGGCTCTGTGTCTGGGAGGTCTTCATGCCATCTTTAAATATTGTGGAGATCCATAACAGGGGCAACCGCAGCTGCTGCCTGTCTGTTCGACCAAACTCCCCGGGACAGAGCCCTGCTGCGGCTTCTATCCTGAAAGTTAATTTCACTCCCTTTGACCGTGAGCAGCCTCTAACTTCACAGTTGAAAGCTATTTCAAAGTAGGGGTTAGTCTTGGTTTTTTTTGTAAAGTATTTTTATTCTCCATTTTCACATTTTCTTCAAAATTTACACCCCACCAACAAGCTGTAAACGGTAACAAATACAAAGTCAATTCCCTTATCAACAACAACGATCCCATCCTCCCACCACTCTAAACAACGACCCCCCTGGCAATATAAGCATCAAATAAAACAAACCCTCCCACGGTGGGACAAACAAACAATGAGGGAAAAAAAAAAGAAATGGAATCAGGAATCGCCTATGGTCACCGTTGACCTATAGAGTCCCCCCCCTCCCCCTAACATTCAATGCCATCCAATCCCCGAAAGAGTACCGTACATGACACCCATGCATTGCAAGCCCTCCCCCCCCCCCCCCCCCCCGACTCCTACCTCCACTTCCCTTTACAAAACTCCTCCCCCCAACCTCTGTTCCTTCCCCCCAACTTTCCATCCCAGCTAGACTCATCGGAACCTGTTCTGCCAGGCTCCGATGGCCGCAGCCCCTCCCCCCGCCTCACTCCCGTTCACAGGCCGGTTTAAACCGGCCAGCGTGGTGGCCCCCGCCCGGGTCTCTTTACCCCTTGCCCGGTCCCAGGAAAACCAAGAAATCCACTTTAGCATACAGACCCCGCATACACACCCAAACCCCAAAGAACCATCATTGCAAGCGAAAGTCCCATCACGTCCCTTGTCCAAGTAAATACAACGTTAGCTCATTTAGCACATCCACCAACCGCAGTGAAAAAAATACAGTTACATGAGGCTACATTGGTACATGACCACTTCTCAATTCAGCCACAGTCCTTCTGCCTTCGCAAACTCCTCCGCTGTTTCCGCCGTCCCAAAATAAAAGGCCTTGGATTTGTGGGTCACCCTTAACTTAGCTGGATATACTATGCCGCACTGCACCTTACTGATGTACAGTGCCTTCTTCACCCGCTGAAGGCAGCCCGCCTCCTCGCCAGCTCCACTGTATAGTCCTGATATATGCGTATACCAGCTCCAGCCCACTGCACCTCCCGCTTCTGCTTTGCCCAGCGCAGGACCTTCTCTTGCACGTTGTACCTATGGAAACAAACAGTTACTACTCTTGGTGGCTCACTCAACCAAGATGAGCCCGATCCAGTTCATATCGTGAGGGAACATCCCCCTCCCCCAATAGTTTCACCAGCATCGCGGCAAAATACTCAGTCAGCCTCGGGCCTTCCACTCCTTCGGGCGGCCCCACAATCCTCAGAGTCTGTTGCCTGGATCTGTTTTCCAAGTCGTCCATTTTGCCTCGCAGATCCTTATTGATCTCTATCACCTTCCGCATCTCCTTCCCCATCGAGGTAAATTGATCACTGTGCTGCAATAATGTCTCTTCTACTTCCTTCAGCACCTCGCCTTGCTCCCGTACCTCCGCCACCGCGCTCAGTACCGCCGCCCTCACCGGGGCAATCGCCTCCTCCACCAGCGCTTTCAATACCGCCCCCATCTCCTTCCTCATCGCCTCCATGTGCTTTGTGAACTGCCTTTCGAGTTCCGCGGCCATCACCTTAGTCATTTCTTCAGCCGTGGGCAATGCGGCCTCCCCTGGTGCCCCAGCCTCCGCTTTCCTTGCCATCCCTGCGGTGACCTTTCCACTCCCCGGCGGACTTTCAGCTGCTTTTTTCACGGCCGTTTTTTAAACTTGTTTTTGACATTTCCCTTCACTGTGCCTTCCCCCTGCTTTTGCCGCCTCTGTAGCCCCTGGGACCGGGCGTTAATCCCCGAAAATGCCGTTCCCGAACTGGAGCCCTCCAATGTGCGGCTGCCTTCCGCCCGCCGTAACTGGAAGTCCGGGGATTAGCCTTGTTAGTTGTGAGAGCACTTCATGCTCCTCAACTCTCAAATGCCTCCTCGGAGGAACAGGTGCCATGTCTGACAGGATGATTAGTGCACTGTATGGCCAGCAACCTTTGATGCCTGAACAGTCAGCCTGTACTGTAGGAGCATCATTGAGGCAGCTGCCATAGAATCATAGAATTTACAGTGCAGAAGAAGGCTATTCGGCCCATCAAATCTGCACCAGCCCTTGCAAAGAGCACCCTACCTGAGCCCACACCCCCATCCTATCCCCGTAACACAGTAACCCCACCCAACCCAACCTTTTTGGACTCTACGGGCAATTTATCAGGGCCAATCCACCTAACCTGCATATTTTTTGGACTGTGGGAGGAAACCGGAGCACCCGGACAAAACCCACACAGACATGGGGAGAAAGTGCAAACTCTGCACAGACAGTGACACAAGCCAAAAATGTATCCAGGGACCACGGAGCTGTGAAGCAGATGTGCTAACCACTATGCTACTGTGCCCCACTAAAGAGCAGGGCTTCACCACTGAGGACCTTCTTGTGGCCAAAAGGTAAGTATGTGGATGAGCGGAGGGCAGCTGAACACAGTCTGCCTAATGTTCTCAACAGAGGTCTGGGGTCTGGGGTCTAGGGGCACCTGGGGTCTGGGGTCTAGGGTCTAGGGGCTCCAGATGTGGCCGTGGGCAGTGTGCAGAGCAAGATCTGCCAGCACAACTGGTTCGCTGGATGGCACTCGAGCGAAGGTGGGACAGTCATGGTAAAGGTGGGATCCAAGTTGGAAGACCTAACTGATTGTGGGTCTCTCTCCTTCTCCAATCCGTTCCAGATACAAAATGTTTGCTGGAGTTGACCCTGCGGAAGCTGCCCACACTGTGCTTGTCACAGAGAGACAGTGCGGCACCTGTGCCAGGTACCCGCAGACATGGCACCCCATGGAGGAGGAGGACACCTTCTCCCGCTGACCATGAAGGCCACGGCAAAACAAAATGCCTGTGCCACTGGGTCATTCCAGGCTCAAACAGTACCTGCGTGGCATTTGACAATCTTCAGCCCACATGTGTACCGGGTGGTGACGGATGCTGTGTATGCTCGGGCATCCAATTCATCACCTGCAACTTGGACCAGGCCCATCAAGATGCCTGGGCTGCAGGATTCGCTGCCATCACCGGGAGTTCCCAGGTCCGGGGTACCATCGATGGCAGGCATGTTGCCCTGTGAGTGCCCTATATAAACAGAAAGGGGTTCCACTCCCTAAATGTTCAGATTGTGCGACCACTGCCTCAGAATCACGCATGCGTGCACACACTATCCTGGGAACATATTTGTCAGCTACATCCTCGCGCACTCGGAAATCCCTGGTGTCTTCGAGGACCACCCCAGAATGACAGATTGGCTCTTGGGGGACAAGGGATACCCATTGAGGTCATGGCCGATGACGCCCGTGGAGACCTGAGACTGAGGCGGAGATCTAATATAATGAGGCCCACATTGCCACATGTGCTCATTGAGTGGTGCATCGGGCTGCTAAAAATGTGCTTCCATTTGGACACTCTGGCAGGGCTCCACAGTGCATCCCCCAGAGACTCTGGGGTGGTCTGCTGTGTTCACCACAGTCTGGGACAGCAGTGGGTGACATGCTGCTGTGAGGGGAACATAAGAACATAAGAACTAGGAGCAGGAGTAGGCCATCTGGCCCCTCGAGCCTGCTCCGCCATTCAATGAGGTCATGGCTGATCT
Organism: Scyliorhinus canicula; assembly: GCF_902713615.1. Taxonomy (NCBI): domain Eukaryota; kingdom Metazoa; phylum Chordata; class Chondrichthyes; order Carcharhiniformes; family Scyliorhinidae; genus Scyliorhinus; species Scyliorhinus canicula. The sequence continues at coordinate 128,975,645 of NC_052163.1, forward strand.
TTTGTGGACACAGCTCCACTTTCCGGCCCGAACACCATAACCCTTAATCGCTTTATTCTTCAAAAAACTATCTATCTTTACCTTAAAAACATGTAATGAAGGAGCCTCAACTGCTTCACTGGGCAAGGAATTCCATAGATTCACAACCCTTTGGGTGAAGAAGTTCCTCCTAAACTCAGTCCTAAATCTACTTCCCCTTATTTTGAGGCTATGTCCCCTAGTTCTGCTTTCACCCACCAGTGGAAACAACCTGCCCGCATCTATCCTATCTATTCCCTTCATAATTTTAAATGTTTCTATAAGATTCCCCCCTCATCCTTCTAAATTCCAATGAGTACAGTCCCAGTCTACTCAACCTCTCCTCATAATCCAACCCCTTCAGCTCTGGGATTAACCTAGTGAATCTCCTCTGCACACCCTCCAGTGCCAGTACGCCCTTTCTCAAGTAAGGAGACCAAAACTGAACACAATACTCCAGGTGTGGCCGCACTAACACCTTATACAATTGCAACATAACCTCCCTAGTCTTAAACTCCATCCCTCTAGCAATGAAGGACAAAATTCCATTTGCCTTCTTAATCACCTGTTGCACCTGTAAACCAACCTTCTGTGACTCATGCACTAGCACACCCAAGTCTCTCTGCACAGCGGCATGCTTTAATATTTTATCGTTTAAATAATAATCCCATTTGCTGTTATTCCTACCAAAATGGATAACCTCACATTTGTCAACATTGTATTCCATCTGCCAGACCCTAGCCCATTCACTTAACCTATCCAAATCCCTCTGCAGACTTCCAGTTTCCTCTGCACTTTTCACTTTACCACTCATCTTAGTGTCATCTGCAAACTTGGACACATTGCCCTTGGTCCCCAACTCCAAATCATCTATGTAAATTGTGAACAATTGTGGGCCCAACACGGATCCCTGAGGGACACCACTAGCTACTGATTGCCAACCAGAGAAACACCCATTAATCCCCACTCTTTGCTTTCTATTAATTAACCAATCCTCTATCCATGCTACTACTTTACCCTTAATTCCATGCATCTTTATCTTATGCAGCAACCTTTTGTGTGGCACCTTGTCAAAGGCTTTCTGGAAATCCAGATATACCACATCCACCGGCTCCCCGTTATCTACTGCACTGGTAATGTCCTCAAAATATTCCACTAAATTAGTTAGGCATGACCTGCCCTTTATGAACCCATGCTGCGTCTGCCCAATGGGACAATTTCTATCCAGATGCCTCGCTATTTCTTCCTTGATGATAGATTCCAGCATCTTCCCTACTACCGAAGTTAAGCTCACTGGTCTATAATTTCCTGCTTTCTGCCTACCTCCTTTTTTAAACAGTGGTGTCACGTTTGCTAATTTCCAATCCACCGGGACCACCCCAGAGTCTAGTGAATTTCGGTAAATTATCACTAGTGCATCTGCAATTTCCCTAGCCATCTCTTTTAGCACTCTGGGATGCATTCCATCAGGGCCAGGAGACTTGTCTACCTTTAGCCCCATTAGCTTGCCCATCACTACCTCCTTAGTGATAACAATCCTCTCAAGGTCCTCACCTGTCATAGCCTCATTTCTATCAGTCGCTGGCATGTTATTTGTGTCTTCCACTGTGAAGACCGACCCAAAAAACCTGTTCAGTTCCTCAGCCATTTCCTCATTTCCCATTATTAAAACTCCCTTCTCATCCTCTAAAGGACCAATATTTACCTTAGCCACTCTTTTTTGTTTTATATATTTGTAAAAACTTTTACTGTCTGTTTTTATATTCTGAGCAAGTTTACTATCATACTCTATCTTACTCTTCTTTATAGCTTTTTTAGTAGCTTTCTGTTGCCCCCTAAAGATTTCCCAGTCCTCTAATCTCCCCGCAATCTTTGCCACTTTATATGCTTTTTCCTTCAATTTGATGCTCTCCCTTATTTCCTTAGATATCCACAGTCGATTTTCCCTCTTTCTACCGTCCTTCCTTTTTGTTGGTATAAACCTTTGCTGAGCACTGTGAAAAATCGCTTGGAAGGTTCTCCACTGTTCCTCAACTGTTCCACCATAAAGTCTTAGCTCCCAGTCTACCTTAGCTAGTTCTTCTCTCATCCCCTTGTAATCTCCTTTGTTTAAACACAAAACACTAGTATTTGATTTTACTTTCTCACCCTCCATTTGTATTTTAAATTCCACCATATTGTGATCGCTCCTTCCGAGAGGATCCCTAACTATGAGATCATGAATTAATCCTGTCTCATTACACAGGACAAGATCTACGACCGCTTGTTCCCTCGTAGGTTCCATTACATACTGTTCCAGGAAACTATCGCGGATACATTCTATAAACTCCTCCTCAAGGTTGCCTTGACCGACCTGGTTATACCAATCGACATGTAGATTAAAATCCCCCATGATAACTGCTGTACCATTTCTACATGCATCAGTTATTTCTTTGTTTATTGCCTGCCCCACCATAACGTTACTATTTGGTGGCCGATAGACTACTCCTATCAGTGACTTTTTCGCCTTACTATTCCTGATTTCCACCCAAATCGATTCAACCTTATCCTCCATAGCACCGATGTCATCCCTTACTATTGCCCGGATGTCATTCTTAAATAACAGAGCAACACCACCTCCCTTACCATCCACTCTGTCCTTCCGAATAGTTTGATACCCTCGGATATTTAACTCCCAGTCGTGACCATCCTTTAACCATGTTTCAGTAATGGCCACTAAATCATAGTCATTTACGATGATTTGTGCCATCAACTCATTTACTTTATTCCGAATACTACGAGCATTCAGGTAAAGTACACTTATGTTGGTTTTTTTACCTCTGTTTTGAATCTTAACATCTCCAGTTTTATTCCTTTTGTTATTACTGGGCCTATTCACTGAGCTCCCCTCAGTCACTGTACCTTGTACTGTCGCCCTTTTAGATTTTTGACTATGTCTTCTCTGCCTTGCACTTTTCCCCTTACTTCCTTTTGCTTCTGTGCCTGTTTTACTACCTTCCAACTTCCTGCATCGGTTCCCATCCCCCTGCCACATTAGTTTAAACCCTCCCCAACAGCTCTAGAAAACACCTAGGACATCGGTTCCAGTCCTGCCCAGGTGCAGACCGTCCGGTTTGTACTGGTCCCACCTCCCCCAGAACCGGTCCCAATGCCCCAGGAATTTGAATCCCTCCCTCTTGCACCATCTCTCGAGCCACGCATTCATCCTATCTATCCTGAAATTCCTACTCTGACTAGCTTGTGGCACTGGTAGCAATCCTGAGATTACTACCTTTGAGGTCCTACTTTTTAGTTTAACTCCTAACTCCCTGAATTCCGCTTGTAGGACCTCATCCCATTTTTTACCTATATCGTTGGTGCCTATGTGCACCATGACAGCTGGCTGTTCACCCTCCCCCCCCAGAATGTCCTGCAGCCGCTCCGAGACATCCTTGACCCTTGCACCAGGGAGGCAACATACCATCCTGGAGTCTCGATTGCGTCCACAGAACCGCCTGTCTATTCCCCTTACGATCGAGTCCCCTATCACTATAGCCCTGCCATTTTTCTTCCTGCCCTGCTGTGCAGCAGAGCCAGCCACGGTGCCATGAACCTGGCTGCTGCTGCCTTTCCCTGGTGAGCCATCTCCCTCAACAGTATCCAAAGCGGTATATCTGTTTTGCAGGGAGATGACCGCAGGGGACACCTGCACTGCCTTCCTACTCTTGCTCTTTCTTTTGGTCACCCATTTTCTATCTCCCTCATTAATTTTCACCTGCAGTGTGACCAACTCGCTAAACGTGCTAGCCACGACCTCCTCAGCATCGCGGATGATCCAAAGTGAGTCCATCCGCAGCTCCAGAGCCGTTAAGCGGTCTAACAAGAGCTGCAACTGAACACACTTCTTGCACGTGAAAGAGCCAGGGACAGTGGACGTGTCCCTGAGCTCCCACATCGCACACGAGGAGCATGACACGGGTCTGGGATCTCCTGCCTCTGAAAAAGCACCTCCTCACACTCTGCACCGAATTACCTCACTGCACCAAATTACCAAGTTGCAATCCCACTCTAGATGAGTCTCACTCCGGATGTGTCTCCTGGAACAGCGGGCGGGGTGTTGGCACGTTCACCTGAAGATTCAAGTGCCAGAAGCTTCACCTATATCAGGTGTGAAATGTTTGAATGGTAAACATTTTAATGTGACAGATTTCCATTCCCGCTAGCTACAGATAGTGACCTCACTAGTGCCCACTCAGTGCTCCTCACCTTTCCTGATCTTACGTGGTCTACTGTGTCTAGGTGTATCCCTAGGATGGACATCAGGGGTGGAGGCAGCCGGCTGCCTTCCATGCCCTGTGGCCTTTGATGCTCCTGGCGGACATCTTCTGGAGGGCTTGGATCCGGAGAGCCTCGGTCGACTTACCCGAGTCACAGGCGTCAGTGTGCCACCCTGTTCTGCCCACTGCCCTTGAGATCCGCCGGTGTCAGGAGGGAGGGAATGAGAAGAACTGGAGATCGCTGTTGTCTCCTTGATGGAAGGCCCCGGGATGGGACCCTACACATCCTTCTCCCCGAGGGTACCTGTGGTTCCCTGGATGAATCCATGGGATGGACGGGCAGTTGGAATGAGTTGCAGCAGCCTCTGCATCATCTGCCAGTCCTGGCATCCTTTTGTCATCACCATGGTGTCAACACCCTCAAGGATGATGCCCAGTGACTGGGCCATGCTCTGCAGTATCTCAGTAATGTCCACATGTGTCCACATCCCTCAGTGACTGGGACATGATGCCAAGGCCCTCAGCCATGGTCGTCTGAACAACGCCTCCACTCAAGAGCTGACATTGTGCTCCAGATTTTCCACTGTGGTCGTCACAATAGCAGTGTTGGCCTGGACGCCATGTTATACCAGCACTATCTCCTGCACCCCCCCCCCCCCCCCCCCCCCCCGCCCTTCTTGAATGATGCGGCTTTGGCCTATCATCTGCATCAGCTCTGGGAGAACCTTGTCCAGAGGCTCAGTATCTGACTGGGATCCAGCTGTGTCCTGGGGTCCAGCAGACCTCCAACTGCCATCTCCCCTGGATGTTCCTGCCTCCACCTGATGTACATCAGCAACTGTGTGGTGCTGACCACAGTGTGGGCCAAAAGCCTGTCCACTAATGTCGCTCACCAAGATCTCTGCACTGGTGGAAGGTTTGGGTGACAGCTGTGATGCATCGGTGTTCTTTCAGAGCTCTGTTCACAGGTGGTCTATTGGGTGGCGGGCGTCATCAGGTGGAGATCCCGCAAAACAATGGTCATGGGATATGAACAATTCACTCGAGATAGGTCATCTGGATGAAGGGACAGTGGATCCTCACCTCTCTGGCACAGGCCATCCTTGTCAGTCACAGCTCACTCCTCGGACAACCTCCCCGCCCCCCCCCCCCCCCTCCGTTCTCCGCCGCCCTTTCCTCATGGGGGATGAGGACTCGGATCTCTGGCATTCGCCCCCTCGTCTTCACCCTTTCCCTCTTGTTATGGGCTATCTTTTCCTGTGGGGACAAAGAGAGGGCTTTGTGAGCTGCATGCTTGATGGATCAGGTGCGTCGATAGCAGGTGGCATTTGTGGGCACCGCACCTGGTGTGTGCCAGGCGTTCTGAGGAACAAGCTTGAAGATCGGATGTTGGGAGGATGTGAGGTGTCAATTAGTGGATTGGGGTGCAGGTTGAGAAATTAAAGGGTGGCAGGTGGGACTGATAGATAGATAGATAGATAGAGAACTACAGCACAGAACAGGCCCTTCGGCCCACGATGTTGTGCCGAACTTTTGCCCTACGTTAATCATAGAATTTTGGACACTAAGGACAATTTTTCATGGCCAATCCACCCAACCTGCACATCTTTGGACTGTTGGAGGAAACGGGAGCACCCGGAGGAAACCCACGCAGACACGGGGAGGATGTGCAGACTCCACACAGACAGTGACCCAAGTCAAAATCGAACTAGGGACACTGGAGCTGTGAAGCAATTGTGCTATCCACAATGCTACCGTGCTGCCCTTAAGAAGAAGTTAATCTACACTTCATTATTCTACCCTAATCCATGTACCTATCCAATAGCCGCTTGAAGGTCCCTAACGTTTCCGACTCAACTACTTCCACAGGCAGTGCATTCCATGCCCCCACTACTCTCTGGGTAAAGAACCTACCTCTGACATCCCCTCTATATCTTCCACCATTTATCTTAAATTTATGTACCCTTGTAATGGTTTGTTCCACCCAGGTAAAAAGTCTCTGACTGTCTACTCTATCTATTCCCCTGATCATCTTATAAACCTCTATCAAGTCGCCCCTCATCCTTCTCCGTTCTAATGAGAAAAGGCCTAGCACCCTCAACCTTTCCTTGTAAGACCTACTCTCCATTCCAGGCAACATCCTGGTAAATCTCCTTTGCACCTTTTCCAAAGCTTCCATATTCTTCCTAAAATAAGGCGACCAGAACTGCACACAGTACTCCAAATGTGGGCTTAACAAGGTTTTGTACAGCTGCATCATCACCTCACGGCTCTTAAATTCAATCCCTCTGCTAATGAACGCTAGCACACCATAGGCCTTCTGCACAGCTCTATCCACTTGAGTGGCAACTTTCAAAGATCTATGAACATAGACCCCAAGATCTCTCTGCTCCTCTACATTGCCAAGAACCCTACCGTTAACCCTGTATTCCGCATTCATATTTGTCCTTCCAAAATGGACACCCTCACACTTTTCAGGGTTAAACTCCATCTGCCACTTCTCAGCCCAGCTCTGCATCCTATCTATGTCTCTTTGCAGCCGACAACAGCCCTCCTCACTATCCACAGCTCCACCAATCTTCGTATCATCTGCAAGTTTACTGACCCACCCTTCAACTCCCTCATCCAAGTCATTAATGAAAACCGACACAGAACTGATCCCTGCAGTGCGCCACTGGTAACTGGGCTCCAGGCTGAATATTTGCCATCCACCACCACTCTCTGACTTCTATCGATTAGCCAGTTCGTTATCCAACTGGCCAAATTTCCCACTATCCCATGCCTCCTTACTTTCTGCATAAGCCTACCATGGGGAACCTTATCAAATGCCTTACTAAAATCAATGTACACCACATCCACTGCTTTACCTTAACCCATGTGATTGGTCACCTCCTCAAAGAATTCAATAAGACTTGTGAGGCATGACCTACCCCTCACAAATCCGTGCTATCCCTAATCAAGGAGTGTCTTTCCAGATGCTCAGAAATCCTATCCCTCAGTACCCTTTCCATTAGAAGGGTTGCACAGGACGGCACAACATCGAGGGCCGAAGGTCCTGTACTGCGCTGTAATGTTGTATGTTCTATGTTCTATGTACTTTGCCTACCACCGAAGTAAGACTAACTGGCCTGTAATTCCCAGGGTTATCCCTATTCCCTTTTTTGAACAGGGGCACGACATTTGCCACTCTCCAATCCTCTGGTACCACCCCTGTTGACAGCGAGGATGAAAAGATAATTGCCAACAGCTCTGCAATTTCATTTCTTGCTTCCCATAGAATCCTTGGATATATCCCGTCAGGCCTGGGGGACTTGTCTATCCTCAAGTTTTTCAAAATGCCCAACACATCTTCCTTCCTAACAATTACCTCTTCGAGTTTACCAGTCTGTTTCACACTGTCCTCTCCAACAATATGGCCTCTCTCATTCGTAAATACTGAGAAAAGTACTCGTTCAATACCTCTCCTATCTCTTCTGACTCAATACACAATCTCCCGCTACTGTCCTTGATCGGACCTACCCTCGCTCTAGTCATTCTCATATTTCTCACATATGTGTAAAAGGCCTTGGGGTTTTCCTTGATTCTACCCGTCAAAGATTTTTCATACCCTCTCTTAGCTCTCCTAATCCTTTCTTCAGTTCCCTTTTGGCTATCTTGTGTCCATCAAGCACCCTATCTGAACCTTGTTTCCTCAGCCTTACATAAGTATCCTTCTTCCTCTTAACAAGGCATTCAACCTCTTTTGTCAACCATGGTTCCCTCACTCGACCAGCTCTTCCCTGCCTGACGGGGACATACATATCAAGGACACGTAGTATCTGTTCCTTAAACAAGTTCCACATTTCAATTGTGTCCTTCCCTGACAGCCTATGTTCCCAAATTATGCAGTTCAGTTCTTGTCTGACAGCATCGTATTTACCCTTCCCCCAATTGTAAACCTTGCCCTGTTGCACGCACCTATCCCTCTCCATTACTAAAGTGAAAGTCACAGAATTGTGGTCACTATCTCCAAAATGCTCCCCCACTAACAAATCTATCACTTGTCCTGGTTCATTACCAAGTACCAAATCCAATATGGCCTCCCCTCTGGTTGAACATTCTACATACTGTATTAGAAAAGCTTCCTGGACACACTGCACAAACACCACCCCATCCAAACTATTTGATCTAAAGAGTTTCCACTCAATATTTGGGAAGTTGAAGTCACCCATGACTACTACCCTGTGACTTCTGCACCTTTCCAAAATCTGTTTCCCAATCTGTTCTTCCACATCTCTGCTGCTATTGGGGGGCCTATAGAAAATTCCCAACAAGGTGACTGTTCCTTTCCTATTTCTGACTTCAACCCACATTACCTCAGTAGGCAGACCCCCTCGAACTGCCTTTCTGAAGCTGTTATACTATCTCTAATTGATAATGCCCCCCCCCCCCCCCCCACCTCTTTTACCATCCTCCCTAATCTTATTGAAACATCTATAACCAGGAACCTCCAACAACCATTTCTGCCCCTCTTCTATCCAAGTTTCTGTGATGGCCACCACATCGTAGTCCCAAGTACCGATCCATGCCTTAAGTTCACCCACCTTATTCCTGATGCTTCTTGCGTTGAAGTATACACACTTCAACCCATCTCCTTGCCTGCAAGTACTCTCCTTTGTCAGTGTTACCTTCCCCACTGCCTCACTGCACACTTTGACGTCCTGAACATCGGCTACCTTAGTTGCTGGACTACAAATCCGGTTCCCATTCCCCTGCCAAATTAGTTTAAACCCTCCCAAAGACTACTAGAAAATCACCCTCCCAGGATATTGGTGCCCCTCTGGTTCAGATGCAACCAGACCTGCTTGTACAGGTCCCACCTTCCCCAGAATGTGCTCCAATTATCCAAATACCTGAAGCCCTCCCTCCTACACCATTCCTTCAGCCACATGTTCAACTGCACTCTCTCCCTATTCCTAGCCTCGCTATCACGTGGCACCGGCAACAAACCAGAGATGACAACTCTGTCTGTCCTGGCCTTTAACTTCCAGCCTAACTCCCTAAATTTGTTTATTACCTCCACACTCCTTTTCCTACCTACGTCGTTGGTACCAATGTGCACCACAACGTTTGGCTGCTCACTCTCCCCCTTAAGGATCCTGAAGACACGATCCGAGACATCCCTGACCCTCGCACCCAGGAGGCAACATACCTTCCGGGAGTCTCGCTCGCGACCACAGAATCTCCTATCTATTCTCCTAACCACTGAATCTCCTATCACTATTGCTTTTCTATTCTCCCCCTTCCCTTCTGAGCCCCACAGCCAGACTCAGTGCCAGAGACCTGGCTGCTAGGGCCTTCCCCCGGTAGGTCATCCCCCCAACAGCATCCAAAACGGTGTACTTGTTTTGAAGGGGAACAGCCACGAGGGATCCCTGCACTGTCTGCCCGTTCATTTTCTTTCCCCTGACTGTAACTCAGCTACTCTTGTCCTGTACCTTGGGTGTGGCTACCTCCCTGTAAGTCTTCTCTATTACCCCCTCTGCCTCCTGGATGACCCGAAGTTCATCCAGCTCCAGCTCTAGTTCCCTAACACTGTCTCGGAGGAGGAGCTGGAGTTGGGTGCACTTCCCGCAGGTATAGTCAGTGGGGACACCAGTGGTATCCCTCACCACCCTCATCCTACAGGAGTAGTATGCAACTTCCTCAGCCTCCATCCCCTCTTACCTTACAGAATACAGCTGCACAGTGGACCAACTGGAACTCCGCCCTCCAACTCTGCTCCCAGTCAGCTGTACTCTCTGTAAACTCCCAGCTCCTTTCTCGCTCTTTGAACTGAAATGAGCGGAGCACCTTGCTCCCTCCTCACCTAACTCCCTCAGTCACCAAACTCTCACTAGAGCACTCAAATGCACCCAAATTCAGCACTCCCTCAGTCACCAAACTCTCACTAAAGCACTCAAATGCACCCAAATTCAGCACTCCCTCAGTCACCAAACTCTCACTATAGCATTCAAATGCACCCAAATTCAGCACTCCCTCAGTCACCAAACTCTCACTATAGCACTCAAATGCACCCAAATTTAGCATTCCCTCAGTCACCAAACTCTCACTTTAGCACTCAAATGCATCCAAATTCAGCACTCAGTGCAAACAAAGTCTGCACTGTAACTAGCTCAGATTTATACTGTGACTCTAGCCTCTGAAAAATGACCTAACCAATCAACTAATTAACAAGCTCCAGCTGCAAGTAGTTACAAGTAGAACCTTTGTTTAAAGCTGATTGAAAATTCACCTTCTTCTCAACCAAACAGCAACTTTTAAGTTAATTAACTAAATAAAAGAAAGACTAGACTTTGTTTAAAAATAAACCCTTAATATCCCTCAGTCACCAAACTCTCACTATAGCACTCAAATGCACCCAAATTCAGCACTCAGTGCAAAAAAAAAAAGTCCTTTGAACCTGCTTGCCTGGACTGAATAATTGGTCTCAGAATAGACCTTTCAGTTTTTAAATTTAATAGATTTTCCCGGACATTGTGCGAAACATGATGAAATTATGCTTAAAGGTCTCATACGAGGGTAAACATTGACACATCCTTTGGATAGCCTTTTGGAAAGGACAGACCGACTACTAGCTCGACCCCTTACTCTCAACCTTTCCACACCCTGAGAGTGCTTAGGTCAGACTTTCATCTGTTTCTGTAGCTAATTATTCCAGGAACAGGTCACACTCGCCCGTCACCAGGTGCTGATAGCTTGAGGGGGGTTACAGCACAATAAGCATAGCCACACTCACACACAGACAAACTAAGGAGCAATTTAGTGTAGCCAATCCACCTGCACATCTTTGGACTGTGAGAGAAAACTGGAGCACCCGGAGGAAACCCACGCAGACATAGGGAGAACGTGCAGGCTCCACACAGACAGACCCTGGGCCGGAATCGAATCAAACCTAGATCCCTAGTGCTGTGAGGCAGCAGTGTTAACCACTGTGCCACACCTGTTCCTAACCACTAGAGAAGTCATCGTTGTTTACAGCATGAAAACAGGCCCTTCGGCCCAACTTGTCCATGCCGCCCAGTTTTTACCACTAAGCTAGTCCCAATTACCCGCATTTGGCCCATATCCCTCTATACATATCTGTCTAAGTATTTTTTTCATATCCAATATATCTTAATAATATTCAATATAACTTAAATAACTTCTCACAAAAAATAACAGTGAACAGTAAAGCCATATTTCCAAATGTTATACGATTACTGAAACTTAGCAGGAAGTGATTTTTTTTTAAACAAAGGTTCAGTGTCTTGCATATGCAGAATTCACTTAGTGAAGACTTTTGTTGTATTCTTGTGCTGTTTGCACTTTATCCCTGAGAATATCATGAAAGAACAATAAGAATTGTTGGAAAAAATGACCACTGTCCATCTCGTGCGCCTTGACTGATGCTGGTTGAAGGGAAAGATCATTGATAATGACCAGTGAAAGGTAATTAAGAACCAATGGAAGACGTTAAAGATGAGTTAAAAATGGGAACAGAAGGCAAAGGAAGACAAGCTCTGGGTACAATAGGGGTTGGTTCAATTAACAGGGTTACAGATATTAATGTATAGAACAGAATATAATGTTCTGCTTGTGTTGGTCACAATGATACAGGCAATAACAGCTGTGGAGGGACATTGAGTTTCATCTAACTAATCCTTCTGCAGAAACCAATGTTCTCCCCGTCACAGCATCTAAGTATCTCTTGAATAGCTTCAGAATTGTTTGGTTCTCCCTCCTTAAATTTATTCAGAGCTTTATCATGTCTCTCACAAACACAATCTACACCCCCTGTAACAAAGCAACACCCTACAAACTACTGAAGCAAGAATAACAACACTGGAGTATGAGTGTTAAAGGTGAGGACCATTTCGCCAATTGTACACAAACCCAATGAAAGACCTGTTATGCTGGAAAATATTCCAGCAAAAGATGATTTTTTGTAATACCAAAGAGATTCAAAACTTAACATAAATAATACTTTAAGCCCCAAATGAATGCACCTTTAGAGCTGACATTTACTGTTGAGAAATAAAACAGATGATAAAATGGAAATAAACAGAAGTTGAGTAAGCATTCAGTTCTGTCAGATCAAAGTACCTTGAATGAAAGAGAGTGACGAGTATTAAATTTCCATCTCGCAGTCTTTTTCCATCCATGTTAAGATGCATACTAAAATCATAAGATGTTAGGATGGGAGGAACAAGCAAGAGGCATTCAATTGGATATCGAGGGTTTCATTAAGTATAGCACTTCCAAAGTATGAAGGACTAATGGTGACCCAAAACCTAAACCACTTCAAGGCTCCCCCACTCCACCCCCACCTAGCTTCCCCCCCCCCCCCACCCCCGCCCGCAGCATAATGGAGTCAATATGTTGATGATGAATAAGGAAATTATTGTAAAGAGATCCAGATGCACTTAACAGTAATGCATCGTGATGTGGTTAGGAAGAAACTGGATTGTAATATTAATGCTTCTTGTTCTTGGCATTTTTGTTGAGGTTTGTGTGGGATTAGTTAAGTAGGCTTAAGAATAGTAAGGACCTTACCCATACTAAATGTAGGAACTACATAGTCATTGTTTTGTTGCATACTGTGTATGATTAGGGAAATCCTGGATGCAAACAAGGCAGTGGCATAGCACATTCAAGCATCAACTAAGAACTGAGTTCCTCCATTTCACTGGCTTCCTCATCTGGATCAGGAAAATGGCACTTACAGACTTGTGGAAAGAGGAAGGAGCAGCGCTCCGAAAGCTCGTGTTTGAAACAAACCTGTTGGACTTTAACCTGGTGTTGCAAGACTTCTTACTGTGGTCACCCCAATCCAACGCTGGCATCTCCACATTGTGGCATGAGGTACAATGATGGGCCAGCCAATCTGAGGCTTCAACTTGAGTCCAGCACCAGTAGCAAGCTACGGTTATCACGGCTAAGCCATGAGCGTTATCAATGATGCCAAGCAGTATTATAGTGAGGAATTATAGTCTCAAAGCAAATAAACAGTTCAAACTCTTACGTATGGCTGGTGTTGTATTTTGTTAGCAATTTGTATTGGGTTCAGTGAAAATGCAAACTTTTGGAATAAAGGTAACATTTATGATGTTAAATGAAACAGGGAGAGCATCTTTACTCTGTCTATAATAATTATTTTGTTACTTTGTGACCAAATGCATATTTGTTCATTAGTTAGGAAGACTGTACAATGATGTAAAGAAAGAACTTGTATTTATACAACAGCTTTCGTGATCTCCACCTGTCCCGATGTGCACTACAGATAATGAAGTATTCGTTGAAATTTATCACTCGTACACTGTACAAAAAAATGACCACCAGTTTGTGCAAAACAAGGTCCACATGCAGCAGGGAGGTAATCTGTTTCAGTGTTGCTGATTTTGGGAGAAATGTTGGACAAGACTCTGGGGAGAAGTCTGTGCTCTCCCTCGAACGGTGTCATGCGATTTTTATTATACCCACCTAAGGACAGGCAGACCCCTGACACTGTAGTTCTTCCTCACTAATCTTCTCAGTAATTCCGCAGTACTGCACTGGGGTTAAACCTAAATGATGATTGGGATTTCAACCCATAACCTTGTATCTCAAAAAGAAGCATGTTATAGCTGAGTTAAGGATGACACCAATTACAGAACAATATGTAATGACTGTGTCTTTTTTCAATTGCCAACTTGAATTAGATTAAATGCGAGCCATGTGCTTGCAAGCTTGTTTATCTTAATGTTCAGGGGCATAGCCAACAAAAAATATCTCTCAACCAAATTCAGAATTTTGCTATAAGGATGCAGGATGTTTGTGTAGTGGCTGGTGTAAAGAGAGAAGATTATGTATATGGTGTGAGAAACAACACATATGGTAGCTATGATGTGGAGATGCTGTCATTAAACTGGGGTGAGCACAGTAAGAAGTCTTACAACACCAGGTTAAAGCCCAACAGGTTTGTTTCGAATCGCTAGCTTTCAGAGCATTGCTCCTTCCTCAGGTGAGTGAAGAGGTGGGTTCCACAAACACATATATACACAAAGTCACTGATGCAAGATGATACTTTGAATGCGAGTCTTTGCAGGTAATTAAGTATTTACAGGTCCAGGCTGAGCAACTGGAGAGAGGGATAATCACAGGTTAAAGCAATATGAATTGTCTCAAGCCAGGACATAGAACATAGAACATAGAACAGTACAGCACAGAACAGGCCCTTCGGCCCTCGATGTTGTGCCGAACAATGATCACCCTACTCAAACCCATGTATCCACCCTATACCCATAACCCAACAACCCCCCCCCCCCCCCCCTTAACCTTACTTTTAAGGACACTACGGGCAATTTATCACGGCCAATCCATCTAACCCGCACATCTCTGGACTGTGGGAGGAAACCGGAGCACCCGGAGGAAACCAGTTGGTAGGATTTTGCAAGCCCAGGCCAGATGGTGAATGTAATGCAACATGAATCCAAGGTTCCGGTTGAAGCCGTATTCATGCATGCAGAACTTGGCTATCAGTTTCTGCTCGGCAATTCTGAATTGGCATGCGTCCTGAATGCCGCCTTGGAGAACGCTACCCCGAAGATCAGAGGCTGAATGCCCTTGACTGCTAACAGTCGGGGAACACTACACCTCACGGACTGTAACAGTTGAAGAAGGCAGATCACCGCCATCTTCTCAAGGCAATTAGGGATGGGCACTAAATGTTGTCTGCATCCCATGAATGGATCTTTAAAAAGATAAGCAGTACTAATAATGTGGAAGAGCCACAGTGTGGATGATGCTGGATTTGTGGAGGTTCAATAATGAGGAGGAAATGTGAAGGTTCGTGTTGACTGGTCAAATGACTGGAGAATCAGAACCAATGGGCTGTCAGGATTTATGTGGTTTTGTCAAGGGCAGATAGAACTGGGAAATCAGGACAGGTGTGTGAATGGGCAGGAACTGGATCTGCACAGGACATTAGAAGATGTGCGCGCAATTAACACCAGGGAATAGCTGGATCAGGTAAAAGAGAACATAACTTTTAATCTTCAAAACCTTTCAGACTGCTGCAAAACTTTATTTTTTTTAGTTTATTATTTTGCATTGTTTTTGCAACATATATATATATATATTATATATATGTGTGTGTGTGTGTGTGTGTGTGTGTGTGTGGTGATGTGAGCAAACATGGGGCTTCTGGGGTAACTATTTTTAAAGCCAATATTTTAACTGATCAACTAAACTATACAGATGGAAATATGAGAAAAATAACCGAAACGATTTTGTTGGGGAATAGACATTAAAAATAGGCAGCATTAATAAACAGTTAATGGAAACATTTCTTAATAATCTCCACTTCTCAAGTGTTCATGGTTCCTCCAGATATAGGATGTAAATATATGGAGAGCATTATCAAGCCCCTTGATTAATGTGTCTTTCTAATCAAAAATTCCAATATAAAATTATTTATAGGTTATCATATTTTTGTTGAAGCGAACCCATTCTGCACTATATGACTTACATATTCTTTTTAAATCAAGAAACGGAAGGCTCTTGAAGCAGGAGCCGCACCTGTGGACAGAGGTGTAGCCCTAATGTTCAGTGAAGCTAAATCAGAGTCGTGAAATCGGAAATAATGATTGAAGCTGATATTTGCAGCCAGTCAATGTCTGTTCGGTCGGGGGCTGGGTGTAATCTTGTCTGGGTGTCTCCTGTAATGGTGTACCCTCGGATAGATATTCCAGCCCAAAATTGGGTCACATGACACCACTGAGCCTATGCAGGCATGAAATATGGATTTGTATGCCAATGTGTCAGTGCAATTGTGCAATCTGACAGTGTTCACAATGAGAAGCTAATTCATTGCCACTCAGGGCTGGCACTGCACTCAGGGTGTGTAGAAAGGGTTCAGCTGGAGAGACACAGGGAGAAATAAACCTGCAGAATCCTGGCTCTTCCCTTTCCAATTTCCACAGCCAAATGCAGCCAAGACTCACAGTGAATGAGGGGGCTTTCTACACATCAAACCCAATGTCTGCTCACAAATAGGCTTTTATAAATAGCAGAACTTGTGGGAGAAAAAAAACAAGACCTGCAAAGGTTGGAAATTTAAAAATAAATAAAACAAGGGCAGATCAACTTGGAGGGGTGTGTGGGGCAAGATTGCTTTTTCAAACAGGTACAGTGACCCCAATCTGTGCTTCAATATTCCCTGATTCTGCCACCTCTCAGCAGCTGAAAGGGGAAAATGATCCAAATCTGAAACCTTCATCCAATTGTTCCCTTGTCGACTCTGCATTTCCGCCACTTTTACCTTAATTTCAGGGAAGAGCGCTGAAGCAGTGTCATTGGATCAGTGATAACATCCCCCCCTCCCCCGCCACACACACACTCACCACCCCCATACACACACCCTCACACACACTCACCACCCCCACACACACCCTCCCACACACACACTCACCACCCCCACACACACACCCTCACACACACTCACCACCCCCACACACACACCCTCACACACACACACTCACCACCCCCACACACACACCCTCACACACACACTCACCACCCCTCACACACACACTCACCACCCCTCACACACACACTCACCACCCCCATACACAACCCCACACACACACATACCACCCCCATACACACACCCTCACACACACACACTCACCACCCCTCACACACACACTCACCACCCCCATACACAACCCCACACACATACACACCACCCCCTCACACACACCCTCACACACACACTCACCACCCCTCACACACATACTCACCACCCCCACACACACCCTCCCACACACACACTCACCACCCCCACACAGACCCTCCCACACACACACACACCACCCCCACACACACACTCAGCACCCCCATACACACCCCCTCACACACTGACCACCCCCATACACACCCCCTCCCACACACACACTCACCACCCCCATACACACCCACCCACAAACACCCCCACATACACTCACCCCCACACATATATCCAGTCTCCCCACACACACCTCCTCCTCCTCCTCGATGTTTCCCGCCAGGATCTTTGCCGGAAAGATGGACAAGTCAGCCCCCTAATGTCGCCATTCCAGTTCACAGGTTAGAAATTTACTTTTGGAAGCCAATGGCGATCAACAGTGTGAAGCTGAGGGGAAACTGCCCAACTCAGCCGCTCCAGTGCTGGTGGGCAGGGCGGTGGGCAGGGAGATGGGCAGGGAGGTGGGCAGGGAGATAGGCAGGGAGGTGGGCAGCGAGGTGGGCAGGGAGATGGGCAGGGCGGTGGGCAGGGCGGTGGGCAGCGAGGTGGGCAGGGAGGTGGGCAGGGCGGTGGGCAGCGAGGTGGGCAGTGCGGTGGGCAGGGAGATGGGCAGGGCGGTGGGCAGGGCGGTAGGCAGCGCGGTGGGCAGGGTGGTGGGCAGGGAGGTGGGCACAGCAGTGGGCATGGAGGTGGGCAGGGTGGTGGGGAGGGTGGTGGGCAGGGAGGTGGGCAGGGAGATGGGCAGGGCAGTGGGCAGGGCGGTGGGCAGCGAGGTGGGCAGGGAGATGGGCAGGGCGGTGGGCAGGGTGGTGGGCAGGGAGATGGGCAGGGTGGTGGGCAGGGAGGTGGGCACAGCAGTGGGCATGGAGGTGGGCAGGGCGGTGGGGAGGGTGGTGGGCAGGGAGTTGGGCAGGGCGGTGGGCATCGAGGTGGGCATGGAGATGAGCACTGAGGCGGGCAGGGAGGTGGGCAGGGCATGGGGCAGGGAGTTCGGCAGGGAGGTGGGCACAGCAGTGGGCATGGAGGTGGGCAGGGCAGTGGGCAGGGCAGTGGGCAGGGAATTGGGCATGAAGGTGGGCAGGATGGTGGGAAGGGAGGTGGGGAGGGCAGTGGGCAGGGAGGTGGGTAGGGAGTTGGGAAGGGCAGTGGGCAGGGAGGTGGGCAGAGTGCTGGGCAGGGTGGTGGGCAGAGCAGTGGGCAGGGTGGTGGGAAGTGGGCAGGGCAATGGGCAGAGCGCTGGGCAGGGTGGTGGGCAGAGCAGTGGGTGGGGTGGTGGGCAGGGCAGTGGGCAGGGCAGTGGGCAGTGAGTTGGCAGGGAGGTGGGCAGTGAGTTGGCAGGGAGGTGGGCAGAGCAGTGGGCAGGGCAATGGGCAGAGCACTGGGCAGGGTGGTGGGCAGAGCAGTGGGTAGGGCAGTGGGTAGGGTGGTGGGCAGGGAGGTGGGCAGGGAGTTGGCAGGGAGGTGGGCAGAGCAGTGGGCAGGGCAATGGGCAGAGCGCTGGGCAGGGTGGTGGGCAGAGCAGTGGGTAGGGCAGTGGGCCGGGTGTTGGGCAGGGTGGTGGGCAGGGAGGTGGGCAGGAAGGTGGGCAGGGCGGAGGGAAGGGAGGTGGGCAGGGCAGTGGGCAGGGCGGTGGGAAGGGAGGTGGGGAGATGGGCAGGGCAGTGGGCAGGGAGGTGGGCAGGGCAGTGGGCAGGGAGGTGGGCAGAGTGCTGGGCAGGGTGGTGGGAAGTGGGCAGAGCAGTGGGCAGGGCAATGGGCAGGGTGGTGGGCAGGGAGGTGGGCAGGGAGTTGCGCAGAGCAGTGGGTGGGGTGGTGGGCAGGGCAGTGGGCAGGGCAGTGGGCAGGGCAGTGGGCAGTGAGGTGGGCAGGGAGATGGGCACTGAGGCGGGCAGGGAGGTGGGTAGGGTAGTGGGCAGGGAGGTGGGTAGGGCAGTGGGCAGGGAGGTGGGTAGGGTAGTGGGCAGGGAGGTGGGTAGGGCAGTGGCCAGGGAGGTGGGTAGGGTAGTGGGCAGGGAGGTGGGTAGGGCAGTGGGCAGGGAAGTGGGTAGGGTAGTGGGCAGGGAGGTGGGTAGGGCAGTGGCCAGGGAGGTGGGTAGGGCAGTGGGCAGGGAGGTGGGCAGAACGGAGGGCTGGGAGGTGGGCAAGGAGGTGGGCAGGACGGTGGGTGGGGAGGTGGGCAGGACGGTGGGTGGGGAGGTAGGCAGGGAGGTGGATAGGGCAGTGGGCAGGGAGGTGGGCAGAGCGGAGGGCTGGGAGGTGGGCAGGGAGGTGGGCAGAGCGGAGGGCTGGGAGGTGGGCAGGGAGGTGGATAGGGCAGTGGGCAGGGAGGTGGGCAGAGCGGAGGGCTGGGAGGTGGGCAGGGAGGTGGGCAGAGCGGAGGGCTGGGAGGTGGGCAGGAAGGTGGGTAGGGCAGTGGGCAGGGAGGTGGGTAGGGCAGTGGGCAGGGAGGTGGGTAGGGCAGTGGGCAGGGAGGTGGGTAGGGCAGTGGGCAGGGAGGTGGGCAGAGCGGAGGGCTGGGAGGTGGGCTGGGAGGTGGGCAGGGAGGTGGGCAGAGCGGAGGGCTGGGAGGTGGGCAGGGAGGTGGAATGGGCAGTGGGCAGAGCGGAGGGCTGGGAGGTGGGCAGGGAGGTGGGTAGGGCAGTGGGCAGGGAGGTGGGTAGGGCAGTGGGCAGGGAGGTGGATAGGGCAGGGAGGTGGGTAGGGCAGTGGGCAGGGAGGTGGATAGGGCAGTGGGCAGGGAGGTGGGCAGAGTGGAGGGCTGGGAGGTGGGCAGGGAGGTGGGCAGAGCGGAGGGCTGGGAGGTGGGCAGGGAGGTGGGCAGAGCAGAGGGCTGGGAGGTGGGCAGGGAGGTGGATAGGGCAGTGGGCAGAGCGGAGGGCTGGGAGGTGGGCTGGGAGGTGGGCTGGGAGGTGGGCAGGGAGGTGGGTAGGGCAGTGGGCAGGGAGGTGGGTAGGGCAGTGGCCAGGGAGGTGGGTAGGGCAGTGGGCAGGTCAGTGGGCAGGGAGGTGGGCAGGACGGTGGGTGGGGAGGTGGGCAGGACGGTGGGTGGGGAGGTGGGCAGGACGGTGGGTGGGGAGGTGGGCAGGGAGGTGGATAGGGCAGTGGGCAGGGAGGTGGGCAGAGCGGAGGGCTGGGAGGTGGGCAGGGAGGTGGGCAGGACGGTGGGTGGGGAGGTGGGCAGGACGGTGGGTGGGGAGGTGGATAGGGAAGTGGGCAGGGAGGTGGGCAGAGCGCAGGGCTGGGAGGTGGGCAGGGAGGTGGATAGGGCAGTGGGCAGAGCGGAGGGCTGGGAGGTGGGCAGGGAAGTGGGTAGGGTAGTGGGCAGGGAGGTGGATAGGGCAGTGGGCAGGGAGGTGGGTAGGGCAGTGGGCAGGGAGGTGGATAGGGCAGTGGGCAGTGAGGTGGGCAGAGCGGAGGGCTGGGAGGTGGGCAGGGAGGTGGGCAGAGCGGAGGGCTGGGAGGTGGGCAGGGAGGTGGGCAGAGCAGAGGGCTGGGAGGTGGGCAGGGAGGTGGGCTGGGAGGTGGGCAGGGAGGTGGATAGGGCAGTGGGCAGAGCGGAGGGCTGGGAGGTGGGCTGGGAGGTGGGCTGGGAGGTGGGCAGGGAGGTGGGTAGGGCAGTGGGCAGGGAGGTGGATAGGGCAGTGGGCAGGGAGGTGGGCAGGACGGTGGGTGGGGAGGTGGGCAGGATGGTGGGTGGGGAGGTGGGCAGAGCGGAGGGCTGGGAGGTGGGCAGGGAGGTGGGTGGGGAGGTGGGCAGGACGGTGGGTGGGGAGGTAGGCAGGGAGGTGGATAGGGCAGTGGGCAGGGAGGTGGGCAGAGTGGTGGGCAGGGAGGTGGGCAGAGCAGTGGGCAGGGAGGTGGATAGGGCAGTGGGCAGGGAGGTGGGCAGAGCAGTGGGCAGGGAGGTGGGCAGGGAGGTGGATAGGGCAGTGGGCAGGGAGGTGGGTAGGGCAGTGGGCAGGGAGGTGGATAAGGCTGTGGGCAGGGAGGTGGGTAGGGCAGTGGGCAGGGAGGTGGGCAGAGTGGAGGGCTGGGAGTTGGGCAGGGAGGTGGGCAGAGCGGAGGGGTGGGAGGTGGGCAGGGAGGTGGATAGGGCAGTGGGCAGAGCGGAGGGCTGGGAGGTGGGCTGGGAGGTGGGCAGGGAGGTGGGTAGGGCAGTGGGCAGGGAGGTGGATAGGGCAGTGGGCAGGGAGGTGGGTAGGGCAGTGGGCAGGGAGATGGATAGGGCAGTGGGCAGGGAGGTGGGTAGGGCAGTGGGCAGGGAGGTGGGCAGAGTGGAGGGCTGGGAGGTGGGCAGAGCGGAGGGCTGGGAGGTGGGCAGAGCGGAGGGCTGGGAGGTGGGCAGGGAGGTGGATAGGGCAGTGGGCAGAGCGGAGGGCTGGGAGGTGGGCTGGGAGGTGGGCAGGGAGGTGGGTAGGGCAGTGGGCAGGGAGGTGGGTAGGGCAGTGGGCAGAGCGGAGGGCTGGGAGGTGGGCTGGGAGGTGGGCAGGGAGGTGGGTAGGGCAGTGGGCAGGGAGGTGGATAGGGCAGTGGGCAGGGAGGTGGGTAGGGCAGTGGGCAGGGAGATGGATAGGGCAGTGGGCAGGGAGGTGGGTAGGGCAGTGGGCAGGGAGGTGGGCAGAGTGGAGGGCTGGGAGGTGGGCAGAGCGGAGGGCTGGGAGGTGGGCAGAGCGGAGGGCTGGGAGGTGGGCAGGGAGGTGGATAGGGCAGTGGGCAGAGCGGAGGGCTGGGAGGTGGGCTGGGAGGTGGGCAGGGAGGTGGGTAGGGCAGTGGGCAGGGAGGTGGGTAGGGCAGTGGGCAGGGAGGTGGGTAGGGCAGTGGGCAGGGAGGTGGGCAGGATGGTGGGTGGGGAGGTGGGCAGGATGGTGGGTGGGGAGGTAGGCAGGGAGGTGGATAGGGTAGTGGGCAGGGAGGTGGGCAGAGTGGAGGGCTGGGAGGTGGGCAGGGAGGTGGGCAGAGCGGAGGGCTGGGAGGTGGGCAGGGAGGTGGATAGGGCAGTGGGCAGAGCAGAGGGCTGGGAGGTGGGCAGGGAGGTGGGTAGGGCAGTGGGCAGGGAGGTGGGTAGGGCAGTGGGCAGGGAGGTGGGTAGGGCAGTGGGCAGGGAGGTGGGTAGGGCAGTGGGCAGGGAGCTGGGCAGGACGGTGGGTGGGGAGGTGGGCAGGATGGTGGGTGGGGAGGTAGGCAGGGAGGTGGGTAGGGCAGTGGGCAGGACGGTGGGCAGGGAGGTGGGCAGGACGGTTGGTGGGGAGGTGGGCAGGATGGTGGGTGGGGAGGTGGGCAGGATGGTGGGTGGGGAGGTAGGCAGGGAGGTGGATAGGGCAGTGGGCAGGGAGGTGGGCAGAGTGGAGGGCTGGGAGGTGGGTAGGGCAATGGGCAGGGAGGTGGGTAGGGCAGTGGGCAGGGAGCTGGGCAGGACGGTGGGTGGGGAGGTGGGCAGGATGGTGGGTGGGGAGGTAGGCAGGGAGGTGGGTAGGGCAGTGGGCAGGACGGTGGGCAGGGAGGTGGGCAGGACGGTTGGTGGGGAGGTGGGCAGGATGGTGGGTGGGGAGGTATGCAGGGAGGTGGATAGGGCAGTGGGCAGGGAGGTGCTGTGGGTGGGTGGGCAGCAATGCTGCTGACCCTGGAGCCTGCTGCCCGGGGGGTAGGGGGTGGGGGGCTCCTTCATTGCTCTCTGTGTTGCCCAGGCCCCCCTCCGGTGGGATTGAGAAGCCAGCAGCCTCTCTGGGATTGCTCTGCCATTGAGTATGAATCAATCCGGGAAGAGGCGCTGTCATATTGCCGAACACAATAAGTGAGAGTGAGCAGGAAAAATGATGCATTTCTCCCAATATCGGCTTCATTCACTCTCCCTTTCCAACTAAGGAACTTTTCAATTCTGCATTAATGTCTTCGCTTCCTGTGCAGCTGAGATCACATCCTTAAGGAGATGTAACGCAAAATTATTAGGATACAAAAAGATTATTTCCGCGTCGCCCAGCAGTTTGCAATCTGCAGTTGCCAGAGTAAGATGCTGTTTTCCTTTTGTTGTTTTGTAGGAAAATAAAAATCCCCAGCCTGCGCCCAACTGGATCATGAGCAATGATTTGCCTGCATGGAAATCCATAACTGAGAACACCACGGTGAGTGCTTGGGAAATGTAGCAAAATGCCAAAGTGTCAGTGTGTCTGTGTGGGGGGGGGGGGGGCTGTGCCGGGGAGGGGGCTGTGCCGGGGAGGGGGCTGTGCCGGGGGGGGGGTCTATGTGCCCGGGTGGGTCTCACTGTCGGGGGGGGGGGGGGGGGTCTCAATGTGCCGGGGGGGGGGGGGGGGGGTCTGTGCCGGGGGGTGGGGTCTATGTGCCGGGGGTCTCTGTGATGGGGGTCTCACTGTGATTGGGGGGGGGGTCACTGTCGGGGGCAGAAGGGGGGTCTCAGTGTGATGGGGGGTCTCACTGTGATGGGGTTCTCACTGTCGGGGGGGGGGTGGGTAGGGGGGTCTCACTGTGATGGGGGTCTCACTGTCGGGGGTCTCACTGTGATTGGGGGGGTGTCATTGTCGGGGGGAGGAGGGGGGTCTCACTGTGATGGGGGTCTCACTGTCGGGGGGAGGAGGGGGGACTCAGTGTGATGGGGGGTCTCACTGTCGGGGGGAGGAGGGGGGTCTCACTGTGATGGGGGTCTCACTGTCGGGGGGAGGAGGGGGGTCTCAGTGTGATGGGGGGTCTCACTGTCGGGGGGGGTAGGGGGGTCTCACTGTCGGGGGGTAGGGGGGTCTCACTGTGATGGGGGTCTCACTGTCGGGGGGGGGGTAGGGGGGTCTCACTGTGATTGGGGGGGTGTCATTGTCGGGGGGGATGAGGGGGGTCTCAGTGTGATGAGGGGAAGGGTCACTCTCGGGGGGGTAGGGGGGTCTCAGTGTGATGGGGGAAGGGTCACTGTCGGGGGGGGGTAGGGGGTCTCAGTGTGATGGGGGAAGGGTCACTGTCGGGGGGGTAGGGGGGTCTCACTGTGATGTGGGTTCTCACTTGTGGGGGGGTTAGGGGGTCTCACTGTGATGTGGGTCTCAGTGTCGGGGGGTCTCACTGTGATGGGGGGAAGGGTCACTGTCGGGGGGGGGTCTCACTGTGATGGGGGAAGGGTCACTGTCGGGGGGGTCTCAGTATCGGGGGGGTAGGGGGGTCTCAGTGTGATGAGGGTTCTCACTGTCGGGGGGGTAGGGGGTCTCACTGTGATGGGGGAAGGGTCACTGTCGGGGGGGGGTCTCACTGTGATGGGGAGAAGGGTCACTGTCGGGGGGGGGAGGGGGGTCTCACTGTGATGGGGGGAAGGGTCACTGTCGGGGGGGGGAGGGGGGTCTCACTGTGATGGGGAAGGGTCACTGTCGGGGGGGGGGTCTCACTGTGATGGGGAGAAGGGTCACTGTCGGGGGGGGGTAGGGGGGTCTCACTGTGATGGGGGAAGGGTCACTGTCGGGGGGGGGTCTCACTGTGATGGGGAGAAGGGTCACTGTCGGGGGGGGTAGGGGGGTCTCACTGTGATGGGGGGAAGGGTCACTGTCGGGGGGGGGAGGGGGGTCTCACTGTGATGGGGAAGGGTCACTGTCGGGGGGGGGTCTCACTGTGATGGGGAGAAGGGTCACTGTCGGGGGGGGGTAGGGGGGTCTCACTGTGATGGGGGGAAGGGTCACTGTCGGGGGGGGGGTAGGGGGGTCTCACTGTGATGGGGGGAAGGGTCACTGTCGGGGGGGGAGGGGGGTCTCAGTGTCGGGGGGGGGGTCTCACTGTGATGGGGGGAAGGGTCACTGTCGGGGGGGGGGGTCTCAGTGTGCCGGAGGGGGTGGGGGCTGCACCGGGTTCTCCTCTGCTCGGTGCAATGTGAAGGGGGATAAAGCAATGCCGGGGTGTGTGTGTCAGGCAATGTGTGGGAGCACTAAATACATCAACTTGTGTTTGCAACACCAGCTAATGGCGGTAATTGTGAAGCTTTGGCGCAGGTATTAACTCTCCTTCCCCCACCTTCCCCCACCTTCACCGGCAACTGTGGCAATGTTCAGTCCCCGGCATTGGCAACATTAAATATTATTACTGCCAGAGGGGAGAGCCGGGCCTTTCTGATACACCTCCAGGTACCGCCACCCAGAGAGGGAGGGGAGAGAGGAGAGAGGGAAGGAGAGAAAGGAGAGGGAGAGAAAGGAGAGAGGGAAGGAGAGAAAGGAGGGAGGGAAGGAGAGAAAGGAGAGGGAGAGAAAGGAGAGGGAAGGAGAGAAAGGAGAGAGAGAAGGAGAGAAAGGAGAGGGAGAGAAAGGAGAGAGGGAAGGAGAGAAAGGAGAGGGAGAGAAAGGAGAGAGGGAAGGAGAGAAAGGAGAGGGAGAGAAAGGAGAGAGGGAAGGAGAGAGGGAAGGAGAGAAAGGAGAGAGAGAAGGAGAGAAAGGAGAGGGAGAGAAAGGAGAGGGCGAGAAAGGAGAGAGGGAAGGAGAGAAAGGAGAGAGAGAAGGAGAGAAAGGAGAGAGAGAGAAAGGAGTGAGGGAAGGAAAGGGAGAGAGGGAAGGAGAGAAAGGAGAGAGGGAAGGAGAGAAAGGAGAGGGAGAGAAAGGAGAGAGGGAAGGAGAGAAAGGAGAGGGAGAGAAAGGAGAGAGGGAAGGAGAGAGGGAAGGAGAGAAAGGAGAGAGAGAAGGAGAGAAAGGAGAGGGAGAGAAAGGAGAGGGCGAGAAAGGAGAGAGGGAAGGAGAGAAAGGAGAGAGAGAAGGAGAGAAAGGAGAGAGAGAGAAAGGAGTGAGGGAAGGAAAGGGAGAGAGGGAAGGAGAGAAAGGAGAGAGGGAGGGAGGAGAGGGATCTCACCGCGGCGAAGACAATTTAAGCTGCCCCCTTCCTTCATTCCCAATTTAGCCCATCCTGTGACCCTCTCATTTGTACCTACTGCCTGCTTACCATTTGTGGTAGAATTGGATTTAGTAGAATTCGGTTTAATTTGATTCCCATTCTCTGGCTGTTTGGCTGCTGCTATATCCAAGTGTTTATCGCTCAATATCTCAGAAAAGGAAATGTTCGCCATTATTTTTAACATTCGTGCAGAGGAGAGCATGGCTTTTAGATTTTGTGTAAATGTGATGAGCATCAGTGGCTCGTGGCCAAGTGCAGACAGGCAGCTGCTCCATTTTTGGCTGTCCCGTTGCCTAGGTGAATGTATATTCCTTCGGGAGCGAACACGTGTTGACAGATGTCAGATCTCAGCTACAATTCCTGGAAACCCATTCAAACCTTCCCCAACCCTCGGGACTCGGGGCGACTTGGTAATTAAAACCAATCACTACAATATCGTTAACCTGTTGCCTGCATATGGACTGTCTCAGGGGGTTATTGGAAATTAAATAAGATTGTAGAAGTAGCCGCACCGACTACATTGAATACTGTGAAATTAATAACTGGAATCTTTAGAAATACACAGGGTGGATAATATAGGATTTGAATGTGACAGCAGGCTAGAAATATCCTTTACAACAAAACATATCACAGTGCATAATCTCCATTGGCTCAATAAATCTTACATCAATTGATATAAAATGGGTTTGCGTTTGCTGCCAGATTAACAGTGAGGCCAATGATGCTCAACATATCACCTCCTCAATCAGGGAGCACCATTGTGGTTAAATGGTTAAACTGAAACATCCAGATGTTGATGTCTGACACATGCCTCTCGCCAACACCTTTGTCAAATCGGCATCTCATTGCCTGGCTCACAGTTGACAATCATTGAATGGAGTGAAGTTGCTGCATTTGTGACAATGAAAAGATTATTATTAGATATGAACTGAGCCTGATATTTGGGGTTAATAATAAGTAGCATAAATACCCTTTGAATCCTTTTCGCCATTTGACAATTGTTAATTATTACCAACCTCTCTGATACGGAAAGGAAATAATAAAAGTGTGGTAGCTATTCCTTGAGGTATTAATTGTTGTTGGAGATTTTCAAAACGTCTGTGTATGTGTGCATGATGGACAAGTTTTAGCATTGTTGTCATGCTTGTCCCCCCTCTTCCCCTCTCCATGTTTAATTAGCTCATTGACATTTGCTACTGTTCATGAAGGTTAAAGCAGTCAGAAGGTAACTAGCGTTGGTAGTGGTACTCTATAATCGGAACAATGCTGGGAAGATAGTAGAAAATGGGAAGTGAAAGCATGTGTAAAATTCAACTGACTAATATGCCAAGTGAAAATGTATAACATCTTCACTATAAACTGGACCTGTATAAGACGCTGGTTAGGCCACAGCTAGAGTATTGTGTGCTGTTCGGGAATCCACAGAATAGGAGGGATGTGATAGCCACTGGGAAGGGAGCAGAGGAGATTTACCAGAATGCTCTGGGCTGGAGGGTTTTAGTGATGAAGAGAGATTGGATAGGGGATGTTTTCCTTGGAAGAGAGGAGACTGAGGGGGGACATGATTGAGGTGTATAAAATCATGAGGGACATCGATAGAGTAGACAGGAAGAAACTTTTCCCCTGGTGGAGGGATCAATGACCAGGGGCATAGATTTAAGGTGAGGGGCAGGAGGTTTAGAGGGGATGTGAGGGGAAACCTTTTCACCCAGAGGGTGGTGGGAGTCTGGAACTCGCTGCCTGAAAGGGTGGGGGAGACAGAGACCCTCAGAACATTTAAGAAGTATTTAGATGTGCACTTGCAATCCTAGGGCAGACACGGCTATGGGCCAAGTGCTGGAAAATGGGATCAGAATAGTTAGGTGGTTGTTTTTGACTGGAGCAGATGCGATGGGCTGAATGGCCTTTTCTGTGCTGTAGTCCTCCATGTGGGGGCAGGTTTAGCTCAGTTAACTAAACAGCTAGTTTAGGATGCAGAGCAAGGCCAACAGCATGGGTTCAATTCCTGTACCAGCTGAGGTTAGTCATGAAGGGCCCGTCACGACGCTCAGGGAGTCGTGGATAGCATGTTTAGCGAGTTGGTCACACCGCAAATAAAGAGTACTGAGGGAGATACAAAATAGATGACCACCAGACAGAGGAAGATTAGGAAGGCAGTGCAGTCATCTCCCTCCAAAACAGGTATACCGTTTTGGATACTGTTGGGGGAGATGGCTCACCAGGGGAAGGCAGCAGTAGCCAGGTTCATGGCACCCTGCCTGGCTCTGCTATACAGGAGGGCCGGGAAAACAGTGGTAGAGCTGTAGTGATAGGGGATTTGATTGTAACGCAACAGGCGTTTCTGCGGACGCAAATGAGACTCCAGGAAGGTATGTTGCCTCCCGGGTGCAAGGGTCCTGGGTGTCTTAGAGCGGCTGCAGGACATTCCAAAGGGGGAGAGTGAACAGGGGGTTGGGAACCAGAGCAGTAGGTCAGCAGGAGAAATAACTGAGGGAGAGCTACAGACTAAGGCCAGTAAGATTAAGAAGAAGAGCAAGCAAGAAGTGGTTGGTCAATACAGCGGGGCTGGTGGGCTGAAGTGCATTCGTTTCAAAGCGAGGAGTATTTCCGGTAAAATAGATGAACTTAGTGCTTGGATTAGTACGTGGAATTATGATGTTATTGCTATTACAGAAACTTGGTTGAAAGAGGAACGGGATTGGCTACTAAACATTCCAGGATTTAGATGCTTCAGGCAGGATAGAGGGGAAGGCAAAAGGTGGTGGAGGAGTTGCATTATTGATTAAGAAGAATATCAGAGCTGTGCTAAGGGAGGACACCTTGAAGGGTTCAGGCAGCGAGGCAATCTGGTAGAGCTCAGGAATAGGAAGGGTGCAGTCACAATGTTGGGGGTTTACTGCAGACCTCCTAACAGCCAGCGGGAGATAGAGGAGCAGATATGCAGACAAATCTTGGAAAGATGCAAAAACAATGGGGTTGTTTTGGTGGGTGATTTTATCTTTGCCTATATTGACTGGGACACACTTACGGCTAGAGATATGGGTGGAGTAGAATTTGTAAGGAGCGTCCAGGAGGGGTTCTTGAAACAATATGTAAATAGCCCAACTCGGGAAGGGGCCATATTAGACCTGGTATTGGGGAATGAGCCCGGCCAGGTGATCAAAGTTTCAGGAGGAGATCATTTCGGGAACCGTTATCATAATTCTGTGAGTTTTAAGCTGCTTATGTGGTCCTCAGGTGAAGGTGTTAGACTGGGGAAGGCTAATTACAACAGCATTGGGCAGGATCTGGAGCATGTTGACTGGCGAGGCTGTTTGAGGAAAAATCTACATCCGGCATGTGGGAAGCTTTCAAATGTCAGCCGATTAAAATTCAGGACCGGCATGTACCTGTGAGGATGAAAGAGAAGGGTTGCAAATATAGGGGACTGGATAACGAGGGATATTATGAACCTTGTCAAAAAGAAAAAGGAAGCATTCGTAAGATTTAAAAGGCTGAGGACAGATGACGCCCTTGAAGAATGTAAAGCAAGTAGCAATGACCGAAGGTAGGAGTTAGGAAATCTAAAAGGAGCCATGAAATGTCATTGGCAAACAGGATTAAGGAAAATCCTAAGGCGTTTTATACATATGTAAAGAGTAAGAGGGTAGCCAGAGAAAGGGTTGGTCCATTCTAGGATATTGGAGGGAGGGCAGCACGGTGGTGCAGTGGTTAGCATTGCTGCCTCACGGCGCCAAGGTCCCAGGTTCGATCCTGGCCCCAGGTCACTGTCTGTGTGGAGTTTGCACATTCTCCTCGTGTCTGCGTGGGTTTCGGCCTCACAACCCCAAGATGTGCAGGGTAAGTGGGCTGGCCACACTAAATTGCTCCTTAATTGGAAAAAATGAATTGAGTACTCTAAATTTATTTAAAAAAGGATATTGGAGGGAATCTATGTATGGAACCAGAGGAAATGGGAGAGATACTAAATGAATACTTTGCCTCAGTATTCACCAAAGAGAAGGCATTGGTGGATGAGGAGTACAAGGTAGAGTGTGTAGATATTCTGAGTCATGTTGATATTAATAATGAGGTGGTGTTGGGTGTCTTAAAAGCATTAAAGCAGATAGATCCCCAGGGCCTGATGGGATCTGCCCCAGAATATTGAGGGAGGCAAGGGAGGAAATTGCTGGGGTCTTGACAGTAATCTTTGAATCCTCATTAGCTACAGGTGAAGTTCAGAGGACTAAAGAGTAGCCAATGTTTTTCCATTGTTTAAGAAGGGCAACAGGGCTAATCCAGGAAATTATAGGCCGGTGAGCCTTACGTCAGTGCTAGAGAAATTATTGGAAAAGATTCTTAGAGACAGGATTTACTTACTTTTGGAAACAAATGGACTTATTCGTGATGGACAGCATGATTTTGTGAAGGGGAGGTCGTGCCTCACTAATTTCATTGAGTTTTTCGAGGAAGTGACAAAGATGATAGATGAGGGAAAGGCAGTAGATATTGTATACATGGACTTCAGTAAAGCCTTTGACAAGGTACCTCATGGTAGACTGGTACAAAAGGTGAAGTCACATGGGATCAGAGGAGAGCTGGCAAGTTGGATACAGAACTGGCTTGGTCACAGAAGAGAGGGTAGCAGTAGAAGATGCTTTTCTGAATGGAAGGCTGTGACTAGCGGCATTCCACAGGGATCAGTGCTGGGGCCTTTGTTGTTTGTGGTGCATATAAATGATTTGGAAGAAAATGTAGCTGGTCTGTTTAGTAAGTTCGTAGACGACACAAAAATTGGTGGAGTTGGAGTGAAGAGGATTGTCAGACGATACCGCAGGATATCAACTGATTGGAGTCTTGGGTGGTGAAATGGCAGATGGAGTTTAATCCGGAGTTTAATCCGGAGTTTAATCCAGAGTTTAATCCGGAGTTTAATCCGGAAAAGTGTGAGGTAATGCACTTTGGAAGATCCAATGCATGTAGGAATGACACAATAAATGGTAGGACTCTTGCCAGAACTGACAGAGAGATCTGGGCGTGTGTGTCCACCGATCCCTGAAAGTGGCAACGCATGTGGATAAGGTGGCGAAGAAGGCATATGGCATGCTGGCCTTCATCGGTCGGGGCTTTGAATATAAAAATTGGCAAGTCACGTTGCAGCTGTACAGGACTTTAGTTAGGCCTCATTTGGAATATTGTGTACAATTCTGGTCGCCACACTACCAGAAGGATGTGGATGCTTTGGAGAGGGTACAGAAGCAGTTTACTAGGATGTTGGCTTGTATGGAGGGCATTGGCTATGAGGAGAGGTTAGATAAACGCGGTCTGTTCTCACTGGAATGATGGAGGTTGAGAGGCAACCTGATAGAGGTCTACAAGGTTATGAGTGACATGGACAGAGCGGATAGTCAGATGCCCTTTCCTAGGGTAGGAGAGTCAAGTAGTAGGGGACACAGGTTTAAAGTGCGTGGGGAAAAGTTTAGAACAGATGTGCGAGACAAATTTTTTACACAGAGGGTGTTAAATATATGGAACTTGCTGCCTAGGGAGGTGGTGGGAGCAGGTACGATAGAGGAATTTAAGGGACATCCGGACAAATATATGAATTGGATGGGAATGGAAGGATACGGACTCCGTAAGTGCAGATGGTTTTAGTTTCGGCAGGTACCTTGGTCGGCGCAGGCTTGGAAGTCCGAAGGGCCTATTCCTGCAGAGGGCAACAGAGCAGAGCTACTGATCAGCTGTTCTGGGGAAATGTGCATACGTGCAGTGCGGTCAGCCTAATTTGAAGGTGTACCTGCGAAGGAGACCAAAGGAGTTTGAGTGAAGGCAAGCATCCAGCAGAGAGCAGCAGAGCAGAGCTACTGATCAGCTGTTCTGGGAAAATTTGCATACGTGCAGTGCGGTCAGCCTAATTTGAAGGTGGTTTGTGGAGGGGCTGTTGTCAAGTGACAGTTAAACCCGAAACACTTCATCAGTGTTTCCCACCCTACCTCCTCCTCTAACCAAACCCCCCCCCCCCCACGATCGTTGGGAAGCGGGAGCAGGGGCTTGTCGTGAAGGTGAGTGAGTGCCTTTAAATTTGCTTACCTTTCAGCGGGAGCAGGGTTTGAGGGAATATCAGGTAAGCTCTTCCTTTATTTTTCTTTTTCTTGTTTTTTTTTAATCTAGAGGTGATGTCAGGGAAGGCAGTACAATGCTCCTCCTGCAGAATGTTTGAGGTGAGGGACACCGTCAGTGTCCCTGCTGATTTCATCTGTGGGAAGTGCACCCAACTCCAGCTCCTCAAAAACCGTGTTAGGGACCTGGAGCTTGAGCTGGATGAACTTCGGATCATTCGGGAGGCAGAGGGGGTCATAGAGAGGAGCTTCAGGGAAGTAGTTACACCAAAGACTGGAGATAGATGGGTAACTGTAAGAGGGACTGGGAATAAGCAACCAGTGCAGGGACCCCCTGCGGTCGTTCCCCTGAGTAACAAGTATACCGTTTTGGATACTTGTGGGGGGGGGGGACTTACCAGGGGTAAGCCATGGGGTACGGGCCTCTGGCACGGAGTCTGTCCCTGTTGCTCAGAAGGGAAGGGGGGAGAGGAGCAGAACATTAGTAATTGGGGACTCAATAGTCAGGGGCACAGATAGGAGATTTTGTGGGAGCGAGAGAGACTCACGTTTGGTATGTTGCCTCCCAGGTGCAAGGGTACGTGCAGGGCCGGCTCAAGGCACCGGCAACTCGGGCAGTCAGCCGGGGCGCCATGTGCTAGGGGGCGCCAGAGACTCGGGTCCCGCGCATGCGCAGTTGGGCCGGTGCCAACCAGCGCATGCGCGGTGGCTGCCCTCCCCCAGGGCTGCCCTCCCCCAGGGCTGCCCTCCCCCAGGGCGGCCCCCCCCCTCGGTCCGGCCCCCCCCTCGGTCCGCCCCCCCCCCCTCGGTCCGCCCCCCCCCCCTCGGTCCGCACCCCCCCCCCCCTCGGTCCGCCCCCCCCCTCGGTCCGCCCCCCCCCAGTCCGCCCCCCGCTCTGTCCGCTCCCCCCGCCGCCCCCCTCGGTCCGCCCCCCCCCCTCGGTCCCCCCCCCCCGGGTCCGCCCCCCCTCGGCCCCGCCCCCCCTCCTTGGCCCCGACCCCCCCCTCCTTGGCCCCGACCCCCCCTCGGCCCCGCCCCCCCCTCGGCCCCCCCCTCGGCCCCGCCCCCTCGGCCCCGCCCCCCCTCCCAAGGGCGCCGAAGTTCAGCTTGCCCGGGGCGCCAGCAACCCTAGGGCCTGCGCTGGGTACGTGATGTCTCGGATCGTGTTTTCCGGGTCCTTAAGGGGGAGGGGGAGCAGCCCCAAGTCGTAGTCCACATTGGCACTAACGACAAAGGTAGGAAAGGGGACAAGGATGTCAGGCAGGCCTTTAGGGAGCTAGGATGGAAGCTCAGAGCATGAACAAACAGTTGTTATCTCTGGGTTGTTGCCCGTGCCACGTGATAGTGAGATGAGGAATAGGGAGAGAGAGCAATTAAACACGTGGCTACAGGGATGGTGCAGGCGGGAGGGATTCAGATTTCTGGATAACTGGGGCTCTTTCTGGGGAAGGTGGGACCTCTATAGACAGAATGGTCTACATCTGAACCTGAGGGGCACCAATATCCTGGGAGGGAGATTTGTTAATGCTCTTTGGGGGGGTTTAAACTAATTCAGCAGGGGCATGGGAACCTGGATTGTAGTTTTGGGGTACGGGAGATTGAGAGTATAGAGGTCAGGAGCACAGATTTGACTTCGCAGGAGGGTGCCAGTGTTCAGGTAGGTGGTTTGAAGTGTGTCTACTTCAATGCCAGGAGTATACGAAATAAGGTAGGGGAACTGGCAGCATGGGTTGGTACCTGGGACTTCGATGTTGTGGCCATTTCAGAGACATGGATAGAGCAGGGACAGGAATGGTTGTTGCAGGTTCCGGGGTTTAGGTGTTTTAGTCAGCTCAGAGAAGGGGGCAAAAGAGGGGGAGGTGTGGCGCTGCTAGTCAAGGACAGTATTACGGTGGCGGAAAGGATGCTAGATGGGGACTCTTCTTCCGAGGTAGTATGGGCTGAGGTTAGAAACAGGAAAGGAGAGGTCACCCTGTTGGGAGTTTTCCATAGGCCACCTAATAGTTCTAGGGATGTAGAGGAAAGGATGGCGAAGATGATTCTGGAAAAGAGCGAAAGTAACAGGGTAGTTGTTATGGGAGACTTTAACTTTCCAAATATTGACTGGAAAAGATATAGTTCGAGTACATTAAATGGGTCGTTCTTTGTACAATGTGTGCAGGAGGGTTTCCTGACACAATATGTTGACAGGCCAACAAGAGGCGAGGTCACATTGGATTTGGTTTTGGGTAATGAACCAGGCCAGGTGTTAGATCTGGAGGTAGGTGAGCACTTTGGAAACAGTGACCACAATTCGGTGACCTTTACGTTAGTGATGGAAAGGGATAAGTATACCCCGCAGGGCAAGAGTTATAGCTGGGGGAAAGGCAATTATGATGCCATTAGACATGACTTAGGATGTGTAGGTTGGAGAAGTAGGCTGCAAGGGTTGGGCACACTGGATATGTGGAGCTTGTTCAAGGAACAGCTATTGCATGTTCTTGATAAGTACGTACCAGTCAGGCAGGGAGGAAGGGGTCGAGCGAGGGAACCGTGGTTTACCAAAGAAGTGGAATCTCTTGTTGAGAGGAAGAAGGAGGCCTATGTGAAGATGAGGCGTGAAGTTTCAGTTGGGGCGCTTGATAGTTACAAGGAAGCGAGGAAGGATCTAAAGAGAGAGCTAAGATGAGCAAGGAGGGGACATGAGAAGTCTTTGGCAGGTAGGATCAAGGAAAACCCAAAAGCTTTCTATAGGTATGTCAGGAATAAAAGAATGACTAGGGTAAGAGTAGGGCCAGTCAAGGACAGTGGTGGGAAGTTGTGTATGGAGGCTGAGGAGATAAGCGAGATACTAAATGAATACTTTTCGTCAGTATTCACTCAGGAAAAAGATAATGTTGTGGAGGAGAATGCTGAGACCCAGGCTATTAGAATAGATGGCATTGTGGTGCGTAGGGAAGAAGTGTTGGCAATTCTGGACAAGGTGAAAATAGATAAGTCCCCGGGGCCTGATGGGATTTATCCTAGGATTCTCTGGGAAGCCAGGGAAGAAATTGCTGAGCCTTTGGCTTTGATTTTTATGTCATCATTGGCTACAGGAATAGTGCCAGAGGACTGGAGGATAGCAAATGTGGTCCCTTTGTTCAAAAAGGGGAGTAGAGATAACCCCGGTAACTATAGGCCGGTGAGCCTCACGTCTGTTGTGGGTAAAGTCTTGGAGAGGATTATAAGAGATACGATTTATAATCATCTAGATAGGAATAATATGATTAGGGATAGTCAGCATGGTTTTGTGAAGGGTAGGTCATGCCTCACAAACCTTATCGAGTTCTTTGAGAAGGTGACTGAACAGGTAGATGAGGGTAGAGCAGTTGATGTGGTGTATATGGATTTCAGTAAAGCGTTTGATAAGGTTCCCCACAGTCGTCTATTGCAGAAAATACGGAACTGGGGATGGTGGTTGATGGCAAATGTTCAGAATGGAGTTCAGTTACGAGTGGCGTACCACAAGGATCTGTTCTGGGGCCGTTGCTGTTTGTCATTTTTATAAATGACCTAGAGGAGGGCACAGAAGGTTGGGTGAGTAAATTTGCAGACGACACTAAAGTTGGTGGAGTTGTAGACAGTGTGGAAGGATGTTGCAGGTTACAGAGGGACATAGATAAGCTGCAGAGCTGGGCTGAGAGGTGGCAAATTAAGTTTAATGTAGAGAAGTGTGAGGTGATTCACTTTGGAAAGAATAACAGGAATGCGGAATATTTGGCTAATGGTAAAATTCTTAGCAGTGTGGATGAGCAGAGGGATCTCGGTGTCCATGTACATAGATCCCTGAAAGTTGCCACCCAGGTTGATAGGGTTGTGAAGAAGGCCTATGGTGTGTTGGCCTTTATTGGTAGAGGGATTTAGTTCCGGAGCCATGAGGTCATGTTGCAGCTGTACAAAACTCTGGTACGGCCGCATTTGGAGTATTGCGTACAGTTCTGGTCGCCTCATTATAGGAAGGACGTGGAAGCTTTGGAACGGGTGCAGAGGAGATTTACCAGGATGTTGCCTGGTATGGAGGGAAAATCTTATGAGGAAAGGCTGATGGACTTGAGGTTGTTTTCGTTAGAGAGAAGAAGGTTAAGAGGTGACTTAATAGAGGCATACAAAATGATCAGAGGGTTAGATAGGGTGGACAGTGAGAGCCTTCTCCCGCGGATGGAGGTGGCTAGCACGAGGGGACATAGCCTTAAATTGAGGGGTAATAGATATAGGACAGACATCAGAGATAGGTTTTTTACGCAAAGAGTGGTGAGGCCGTGGAATGCCCTACCTGCAACAGTAGTGAACTCGCCAACATTGAGGGAATTTAAAAGTTTATTGGATAAGCATATGGATGATAAGGGCATAGTGTAGGTTAGATGGCCTTTAGTTTTTGACTTCCCATGTCGGTGCAACATCGTGGGCCGAAGGGCCTGTACTGCGCTGTATCGTTCTATGTTCTATGTTCTATGTCCTGTGCTGTATTGTTCTTTGTTCTCAACCTTGCCCCTCTCCTGAGATGTGGTGGCCCTCAGGTTAAATCACCACCAGTCAGCTCTCCCCCTCAAAGGGGAAAGCAGCCTATGGTCACCTAGGACAATGGTGACTTTACGTTCTTACAGACCTCTATGACTTAATTATTACGTTCTTAAAATTTGTTACTAATTTTTGTTATGCCATGAGTACATTCAGCAAGGCATGGTGTTCATTTCTGTAAACCACAAAATACTTGACTATCAAACGCAGTGTTACAGCAAAGTCTAAAAATCATCACTTAATGCAGTATTGAGATTTCTGTACTACCTTCTTAATAACTCCACAGGTAGCAATGATTATATCAGAATCTCTCTGAGGACTTTGGTATGAAAATGTGCTTCACTAAAGAGGCTGTCGGGTATCTCAGTGTGACAAGTTGCGTTGAAAACTGGAGCCACACTGCTCGCAACGTTTTCACAGAGAATCACCTCCCTCAGCTCCGATAGCACAGGATCATTCTGGCAGTCAAGGGTGACATTTGCAATGTCCTAAGAAGTCTTACAACACCAGGTTAAAGTCCAACAGGTTTGTTTCAAACACGAGCTTTCGGAGCACTGCTCCTTCCTCAGTTGGACTTTAACCTGGTGTTGTAAGACTTCTTGCTGTGCTCACCCCAGTCCAACGCCAGCATTGCCACATCATTTGCAACGTCAGCCAGAGAGCAGGGTGGACATTTACTCACTGGGTCACTGATGCTCTGTATAGCCAGTTGTCCAAATTGTAAGCTTTATCATCACAGCAACACAATAGGAAGATATGGATTAATATTTTTATGAAGTTGTTAGTCCAAGACCCTGAACGTAAGTGGTGGCACCCGCATTGCACTGAGGGAACCACAGAACACCTCCATCAGCACAAAGGTGTTCCATTCCATCAAATCCCTGACAGAGGATGACAACAATCAGGGGCTCCTCCATTCAGTACACAATAAATTTCCAAGATAGATTTATCCTGCACCATTGGAGCCCTCTGTGACCCTGTTAGAGAAGAGACGGTGATCCACAGGTAGATTCTGGATGACAAAGCATGCCTCCTGCTTCCGGGTCCAAATTAGAATGCCCCTAACAACAGGAGAGGAACAGCTACCAAATTGGTGATTGAAAGAACCTCATGATATTGCAAACCCACTTCCACTGCCTGGATGAATGAGATAGGGATCTGCAATATGCTTCAGATGGGTTATCCAGAGTTTGATATTCTGCTATGTCCTGCACTACTTGATCATTGAGGAACAGCCGGACCTTACGGTGGAGGAAGCCGTATTTCCAGAGGAGCAAGAACTACATAAAGCAGATAATGAAGATGAAGGACACTTAAGAGGCAGGGCATCAGAAGACTTCTCACCTGTCTATTATACTGTCTACAGCACCACGGCCTGATCTCCTTCTCTCCCACTTGGAAATCCACAATACATCCTACAATGTGACAATGCATCAGCACTCTGACTGTGTCAATAGTCATCATCTGAGTGAATGTCCGTAGCAAGTGTGTGCCTTTGCCTGAAGGACTGTAACCTCTATCAATAATGAGGTGCCATGCCACTGCACAATTTATTTTACTACATTAAGTGAAAACAATCAACTTCCTCTTTCCCAGCATTCAGCATCTCTTCGATGTTTTTACGTATATTTTTTATATCTGATAGAAGAGACTGGTGACTCGTTATGCCACAAAGTGTGGTCATGGGACAATGGTTACCATCTCTAATCCTGTGGGCCGTGTCTGGTATATATTTTTTTATAAATTTAGAGTACCCAATTATTTTTTCCAATTAAGGGGCAATTTAGCGTGGCCAATCTACCTATCCTGCACATCTTTGGGTTGTGGGGGTGAAACCCACGCAGACACGGGGAGAATGTGCAAACTCCACACGGACAGTGACCCAGGGCCGGGATTCGAACCCGGGTCCTCGGCGCCGTAGGCAGCAATGCTAACCACTGTGCCACCGTGCTGCCCTTGTGTCTGG
Source organism: Scyliorhinus canicula (assembly GCF_902713615.1). Taxonomy (NCBI): domain Eukaryota; kingdom Metazoa; phylum Chordata; class Chondrichthyes; order Carcharhiniformes; family Scyliorhinidae; genus Scyliorhinus; species Scyliorhinus canicula. The sequence goes on from NC_052163.1 coordinate 129,014,162, forward strand.
TATATTGACAGCTGACAAATCCTGAAAGCCTCGCCACCCAGCAGTCACAACAATTTATTCTGCAATCCAATATATTCCGTTACCTGGGGAGCTGCAAACTGTTTATCCCCGAAGGTTGAAGCACCACCACCTGTTAGCTGGGGCTCTGTTGCAGAGTGCAATGCAGTGTCCACTTGCAGCATTGTTGTTTGCGGGGGGGGGGGGGTGGGGGGTGGAAGTAGTTCTGTGTCACCTCCTTAATTAACATATGTATGCTTGAGTATCACACCTTTCAGAGAAAGCACATAGGTTGGGTTTCCATCAATCACCCTTCTTCTCATGTGAGTACCCATGCGTTCTGGGTCTCCAAAACTACTTGCTCCCTTCTTCTCAATCTCCACTGTGATGCTGGCAGTTCCTCTCCACTGAAAAGCTTGCTCTGGTTTCTCATGATCGTGAATTATCCAGTGTCACATCCTGACTGCCATTAACTACCCCACTCAGGTGAAAGAATACGAGTTGATACCTAGGCAATGTTGCAAGTGGTGAATTAGCAGGGGATTTAAGAACAGGATAAAACTGCATGGAGCGTCCTTATGTTCATCGTCATACGGGGGAAAGTATCTCCAAAGCTCCTCCTCCTAACCATCATTTTCCTCTTTCTGTGAACCCCTATTACTGGCTGGAAAGAAGGGTCCAAGATAAGAATAATTGAAGATTATCTGCCTGAATTAAAGGGACAAAGCAGGAGGGTGAAAGGCTGTGGTCTGAAAATTCTGATTCTCTCTCCATAGATGCTACCTGATCTGTTGAGTAGTTCCAACATTTTCTGTTTTCCTTTGTCATTTAAGCAAATGTACTTTAGCCATTAGCCCATTTGAAAGTTTAAAAAATTTCTTTAAGTAGCTAAGAACGATGGTATACTGTTGAAGCAGATAGTAAACTTGTGATTTTAAAATAACATTAATCCTACAAGCACTGCGGTTAGGCTTAAACATTCACCATAATTTAATCTGGATATATCAGGAATGATTTGTTCATTTTAAGTTTAAATGACCAATTGTCGGGGCTCGACAATCAACCTAGTGCCCAGATTAGGGAAGGGCAAAATAAAGCAGTTACTGGTTTTTATTGCTGCGTCGTGACCATGATGCAGTGTGAATGTTTTGGGTCTTTCCTGCCCTCCTTATCCAAGATACTTTGGACTCTAGATGGGGTGGAAACCGGAGCATCCGGAGGAAACCCATGCGGACAGGTGTAAATCACATTAGCAAACCAGATGTTTTTTATTTATGACAGTCAACAATGGTTTCATGGTATCATTAGACTTTTTAATTCAAGGTTTAAAAATATTTTTTTTCATGAGAGTTTTATGGTTTTTTTTAGAAATAACACAACAACAAAAATTTCAGAACACAATTGGTACAGTGGAGAACAAATATTACTGCAAATCGAAGAATAAGTGGGTTTGGTGGATTGGCCGCATTAAATTGCCTCTTAGTGTACAAGGATGGTTAGGTGATGTGGGGTTACAGGGATAGGCTGGGGGTGTGGGCCTAGGTAGGGTGCTGGTTCAGAGGGTCGGTGCAGACTTGATGGGCAAAATGGCCTCCTTCTGTGCTAAAGGAATTCTATGACTCAGTATAACTTCAGAACCAACAGACTTTAAGAGGTAGTGTGTGGTGAACGCATTGCATTAACCATTCACCATGTATGTAACTGTACCACGCTGTTGCCCATGAGGGCTCCACCTATGGGCCATTGTAAGGTATTACCTGTGATGTGTCATGTTGGTGCCTTTGTGGGCTCCGCCCCCTTGAGGGGAGGTATAAAGAGCAGCAGCCCGGTAGGCGGCTCTCAGTAGCAGAGCAGTCGCAGGCAGGCACTGTTCTAGTCGATTAAAGCCACAGTTTACTTCTACTCCTTGTTTCGCGTGAATTGATAGTCGCATCACAGTGCCTCCAACTTTAACACCAGAAAATGAGGGGGAAGAAAGAAGATAATGCCATACAAATACAATAGGATAATATCTTAGGCCACACACTTTTATGTATAGCAAGATCAGGACTAATAATATTGAATTCATATTTCATCATCTGCATGGTGGGAATCGAACCTGGCTAGCAAGCATTATGCTGAGTCTGCTGGATTACTAGGCCAGTGAGAATACCACTACACCATCACCTCCCACTTATATTTATATTTAATAATAATAATCTTTATTAGCATCACAAGTAGGTTTACATTAACACTGCAATGAAGTTAATGTGAAAATCCCCTAGTCGCCACATTCCGGCGCCTGTTTGGGTACACTGTGGGAGAATTCAGAATGTCCAATTCATGGGCAGCACGCCTTTTGGGACTTGCGGGAGGAAACCGGAGCACCCGGAGGAAACCCACACAGACACTTATTTGGCAACTGAATCATTCTCATGTCTTTGAAAAATAGCAGAGCTGCATTACTAGGCCTCATTTCAGGATCCAGCTGTTCAGTGAATTTATTGAATAATGGTTCAACAATCAATTAACCAATGACATACACTTATTTACATGAGACATTTTCTCCTAGCTTTTGCGGGTTTACATCAATGCAGTTCACCCCAAATTGACCTAATCATTGCAAAAGATGGTGGAATTTCAAACTCAAATTAAGCCCATTGCCAACTTGGCTGGACAGCTGGCTGAGCCACCTGCATGATGCAGAGCAAAGCCAGCAGGGTGGGTTCAATTTCTGTGCCAGCCAAGGTTATTCATGCAGGCCCTGCCTTCTCAACCTTGCCCCATGCCTGAGGTGTGGTGATCACCACCAGTCAGCTCTCCCCCTCAAAGGGGAAAACAGACTATGGAGACTTTACCTGACATAACCTTGATAGACTCAGCTGTGACCGTTTTTGATAACCTCCTTAATTGTGGGAGTTAATGGCCTGAGCCATCTTTGTGAATGTTCAAAACTCATTCAATGATTTGAATTGTCCTAAATAATTGGTTGATATAACCATCAGTTGTATTCAAAAGTTAATGCCAGTCAGACTCCTAACTGAACATGACTCATATGTTTTTGTTTGAAGATGGTTTGGTTCCTCTACGTCTTCAGAAACCAAGCTGAACAAGCCTTTGCAAAATTGGGACTGGGGTAGGCTGGGAACATGATTCGGAATTGACTTATTTTTTAAAGTTCCTTAGTTTTGTCATTGAATTAAAAGGACACCTACCAGGATACATCAACTGTTTTTCTCTTTTTTGTCACTTTATGAATATTTCATTGTGTTTTATTTTATTTATTTGGGAAAGCACTTTAGCTACTTGACTAAGATTTGTAACTACTGGGCGCGATTCTCCGCGACCCCAAATGGCGTGTCCGGTTTTGCGACACGCTGCTCGGAGAAACGCGGGCCGCCGTTTTTCACAGCGGCCCGCGATTCTCCGGCCTGGATGGGCCGAGCGGCCTGCCGTTCCCAACCTGTTCATGACGGCGGCAACCACACCTGGTCGCTGCCGTCGTGAACATGGCGCGCCAGGTAAGTGTGGGGCCTGTGGGGGGCGGATCAGGGATCGAGCACCACGACCGTGCTCAGGAGGGGACAGGCCCGCGGTCGGTGCCCACCGATCGTCGGGCCGGCATCTTAAGGGGACGCACTCTTTCCCCTCTGCCGCCCCGCAAGATCAAGCCGCCACGTCTTGCGGGGCGGCTGAGGGGAAAGACGGCAACCGCGCATGCGCGGGTTTGAGCTGTCCAACCCGCGCATGCGCGGCTGACGTCATTAGGCTCCGCCGCGGCGTCATTCTTGGCGCGCCGGGCCTTGAAGCTAAGGACAAGGCCCGGCCGCCGAGTTTCCCGGTACGGCCCGCCTATCCCCCCGGGTAGGGGAGAATAGGGGGCCGGGAGAGGCTTCCGACGCCGTCGTGAACCTCTCCAGGTTTCACGACGGCGCGGGCCTTGCGGAGAATTCCGCCCATTGAGTTTGAATTTTGTGTTCTGTAGCATTATGGCTTTGCATGTGTATGTGAACAGCATTGAAAGTATAATGGGCGGAATTCTCCGTCGTGAATAGGTCGGGAACGCAGGCCGCTCGGCCCATCCGGGCCGGAGAATTGCGGGCCGCCGTGAAAAATGGCGGCCCGCGTTTCTCCGAGCAGCATGTCGCAAAACCGGACACGCCATTTTGGGGGGGGTGGGAAAATAGCGGGAGCGGACCTCCCGCTATTCTCCCACCCATCGTGGTTGTGGAGAATCGCGCCCAATACATTCATTTAATGAAAACAATTAAGAAAACTCTACTTCATAAAATGAAACAATATTGGGTACTTGGTGGAGACAATCATGCATTGATTAGTGAACCCATCTAATTTCACCCGTTGAATATAAATCAGGTGAGTGCTATAAACTGTCCACTCCACATTCAGTTAAATTTACCCCAACATTTTGCCATTATTCCCAATAAATTACCACTTGCTTGCACAAAGAAATATTTGATAACCAGAGGACAAAAGGAATTATGTTAATCACCAGTTGAAAAGATGAATAATCCAATTTAGATTTCTTACAGAATGAAGCTTCATTCCATCCTATTGCCTTTGAGCCTTTTCCAATGTATCTGTGAAAAGTGAAAATGGCTTATTGTCACGAGTAGGCTGCAATGAAGTTACTGTGAAAAGCCCCTAGTCACCACATTCCGGCGCCTGTTCAGGGAGGCTGGTACGGGAATTGAACTGTGCTGCTGGCCTGCCTTGGTCTGCTTTAAAATCCAGTGATTTAGCCCAGTGTGCTAAACCAGCCCCTGCAGTTTCTTGACCTAATTCCTATTTGTTATTTGATTAAAATAGGAAAGCCCACGAAAATCAGTTTTGGAAGTTAGGGATGACTAGTTAATGGCAAATGTTTTGCAATTTTTGTAATTGAGATGCTCCATAATTTTAACCCACAAGTCCTCCTGCAACTACCTGAAACTGTGTTTGATGCCTATGATTCCAAAAGGTAGGCTGCTGCTATGTTGCAGGCTGGTCTCAGACTGGCTGGCACAAGATGCTTGAACAGCTTTCTCCTGATGCACTGCAACAACTCACCAAGGCTCCTACAATAATGCCTTCGAAATCTACGACCTCTACTACCTAGAAGGACAAGGGCAGCAGATGCTTGGGAACACCACAATCGGCATGTTCCCCTCCAAGTTTCACACCATCCTGACTTTGAAATATATCGGCCGTTCCTTCACTATCACTGAGTCAAAATCCTGGAACTCTCTCACTAACAGCACTGTAGATGTGCCTACACCACATGGACTGCAGCATTTCAAGAAGGCAACTCACTGACAGCTCCTCCAGGGCAATTAGGGATGGGTAATAAATGCTGGCCAGTGATGCTCACATCCTATGAAAGAGTGCCAAAAAAAAATGATAAGACAGCTCTCTCAGTTTTATGCTCCCATTAAATCGGTTCCAGAGAAAACTTTAAAGTGCCCAGGAAATTCAGTGGACCACTTAGCATTGGGCTGTTGCGACATCAAACCGTGACTGCACCCCTCGTCGTTGGGAAACCCATGACCGAAACATCCTGCCAGTGGCAACGGGTTGGAATTCCGCCCAATGCCTTAGTGGGTTATTTAGGATAGTAGAATGAAGACTTAAAAGAAATGACATTTGGGTTTGAAACTTTTTCTTCCCTATAGATCTACCAACTAACTCTCGAGTTTAATTTTTAGGCAAGAAAAGTCCTGGGGCAATTATAAATTCCAGCATAAATCAGGCATGCAGTTGTCGGGGAATGCGATTTGCTCAGCCAGTTGATTTTATGTGGGGCCCATATCACTCTGTGTGGTATTTATCCAGTGAGATGCCAGTGTGAAGTGCACTCTAAAGGTAGTGTCAATGTGGAGGCAAAGCCAGTCGAACTGGTCTAAACGGAGCACTCTGCAGGAGCACTCTGAGTGGCTCGAGTGGAAGCATCAAGAGTTAAAAGAAGCACAAGCTTATGGTGGCAGGCACGTCAACAGTAGCAAGGAGATTAAACGTGGAAGCCTTTAGGCAAATCCAACTCTTCCTGATAGCTGTTAATAATTATAACCAAGGTTAAAAACTGAAGTTGAGGAGGTGAGAGCAAATTGCCTGAGAGATTAGAACCAGAGTTCTTGAGGAGCTGAGTTAAAGGAACAAAAACAAACCAAGACCTACAGATGTAGCGATATAATTTCCCTTCAACTTCCTCTTTAGTGAGTTAAACATGAAAGTACTAACCCTGAATGAATGGCTGTGTAACAGTTTACAGGATAGTTTCCCTTGAGGGCGTTCAAACTTTTATTGCCGTGGTTATCAACATCGACCAATGTCACCGCCTGCAATGCTACTTATGTAAGACAGTATCTGGTTTAAAGGTTAAAAGTTGCTTGTTTTAGGAATCTCAGTCGTCCGCTTTCTAAAGCTTTTCACACATGTTATTGGAATTTTTTTGCGAACAATTTGGTTCTCTTTTAACAAAGTCTGTTTTCATGCATTGCCAAAAACAGATGACTGATCTTTCCACTGTACATTTTTTTATTACATGACTGAAGAAAGAGGAGCTTTATGCAAAGGCTAGTATCATATGAAGGGATTCTGTGTACTTTAAGTGATGTTCCGAAGTTAACAAAGGGAATACTGTCTGTTCATCGATTAAAGGTCATTACGTCCCTATTGCCTTTCACATAATGCAATCATATAGAACTCTTGAAGTTTTAACGAGATGGAAGCCATTCGATTCTTCGCAACTGTGCCAGCTCTTTGCAAAAGTGATGCAAATCTAATTACACTGCTTTGTTCTTTCCCATTACCTCACGTACACTTTCACTTCAAATATTTTTCCACTTTTCCCCTGGAACATACAATGATTTTGCTCAGCTACTCCCTGAGGCAAAGCATGCCATGGTCCCTCGACTCTTTGTGCAAAGACATTTCTCCTCATTGCTCTTCCTCATTCACTTCATGAGAATTTTAATTGAAGTCTGCTTGGTACTGACTCCCAAATCAGACAATCTTATTGTTCAATCTACCAAAATTCATCATGATCTTACCAGCCTCCATTTAACCTTCTTTGTCCCTTCTTTATTTCAACAGAAATAGTCCCAGTAAATAAAGTTTCTCCTCATAGCAATAGGTTCCTATTTCCATTTGTGAAATAGTGTAGTGTTAGTGAATATTAATTCCATTGTCTCTAGAACTTTAATATCTTTTCTATAATGGCGAACCCAAAGTTGTCACTTCAAAGTAAATTAATTCTGCAACTGACATGACACTGACATGACCAGCATTTAATAACCATCCCTGAGAAGGTGGTGGTGGGCCTTCACATGAGCCGCTGATAGTCATTTATGCTGGGCGGCACAGTGGTTAGCACTGCTGCCTCACAGCTACAGGGACCCAGGTTCGATTCCAGGCTTGGGTCACAGTCTGTGTGGAGTTTGCATGTTCTCCCCGTGTCTGCGTGGGTTTCCTCCGGGTGCTCCGGTTTCCGCCCACAATCCAAAGATGCGCAGGTTAGATGGATTGGCCATGCTAAATTGTCCCTTAGTGTCGAAAGGTTGGGAAGGGTTCCGGGGGATTGGGCCGAGGTGGGGTGGTCTTTCGAAGGGTTGGTGTAGACTCGATGGGCCGAATTACCTCCTTCTGCACTGTCGGGATTCTATGATTTGATACAACTGAGCGGCTTGCTAGACCACTTAACAGTTAACTGGATTGGTAAGGGATTAAAAGATTAAAAGCATGGACAGAATCTAATGGAGCTGGAATGTGCACACGACTAAAATCACGCGAGAAGATGTCATGGCGCCCTCGCACGATATTTCAGTCAGCGGGCACAGGCGAGAGTCGAAAATGCACCTGCTTACAATTGAACAATTATGCCCTACAATTGGCCCTAATTTTTCCTAACTTTGTGGAACAAGTGCTTTTACAGTTGGCTCGCTGGTCAAGTGGCCAGGCGCCGCTCACTTTTTTTCGCCATCCTCAATCCAGGGCAGGAATAAAATGTCCGGGATGAAATCAAATCAAAGGGATTGGGTGAGGGTGAAAGTATTATGTGTTCAGCTGCCAGTTGCCTGATTCTGCACGACACAGGGAGTTTGCAGCGATGTTTTTAGTATAAATGTCATTGGAACAACACTGCACCTTCCTGAGGCAGCTGGAAGACACCAGAGCGCTTGTCGGAAATGCCTGCCTTCACTGACACTTGGAGCCCAGCCTCCTCCCGCCTTCCCTGGCAGCAATCAGCTTTTCAAAGCGCACAATTCTTGCTACATAGCCGTCAATTGGCCAGCAAGCATGAAATTGCTTGGGAGAGATTGATGACAGAACATGTTTTGGGTTTAATTCTGGTCCTCGAGTACACGTGCCCGATGGGCAGAAATTCCAGGCCCACATATAGGCAATTACAGCAGTTTGCATGTATTTACGGATATTAGTGAGCCATTTATTTATTTATTTTAACATGAATCTGACAGCGCCATGATAGCTTTAGCTCATACCAGCTTTATAATTTCTAATTTTAATCAAATAATCAAATTCCCAAATGGCTGGGATGGGATTTGAATTCAAATTCTCTGAAATTATTAATCCAGGCCTTTGGAGTACCAGCCCAGTAACATAACCACTGTGCTCACATCTCTGTATATTGTGGCTTAACTATTGCCATCACCAAATGGGGAGCACGGTAGCATTGTGGATAGCACAATCGCTTCACAGCTCCAGGGTCCCAGGTTCGATTCCGGCTTGGGTCACTGTCTGTGCGGAGCCTGCAAATCCTCCCCGTGTGTGCGTGGGTTTCCTCCAGGTGCTCCGGTTTCCTCCCACAGTCCAAAGATGTGCAGGTTAGGTGGATTGGCCATGATAAATTGCCCTTAGTGTCCAAAATTGCCCTTAGTGTTGGGTGTGGTTACTGGGTTATGGGGATAGGGTGGAGGTGTTAACCTTGGGTAGGGTGCTCTTTCCAGGAGCTGGTGCAGACTCGATGGGCCGAATGGCCTCCTTCTGCACTGTAAATGCCATGAAAAATTGTTTAATCCATCCTTGCTTATACACTGTACCCCTTTTAAAATAAAATCCACAGTGCGATTCACTTCGTTCATGGCTATGTCTGCCTTGCTTTAATTATTCTTTATGCTTTTAAGAATATTAAAAATCTATTATCCTTTTTTCATATGCCTCTTTAGCTATCTTAATCTAGTTTAGCTCCTAGCTATACATATTCCTCAAACCCTAGTTTGTCACAGGTCTCCCTTCTAGGCTTCTCTTTGAGTTGGGCTGGGAAATTTAGCTCCCTTATTGGGTAAAGATGGTAGGTTCCCTAGTAAGCTGGTTGGGCATTTATGACAATCCAGCATTTTAATGGTGATTTTATTCAGGTGGCAGCTCACAAATGGCCAGATATGTTATGTGTAGAAAGTCTATGGGATACAGAGTCAATTGTTAACGCCTGCCTTCTGGAAACTCCAAAATAATGATCTTCAGGAGCGGAGTTTCTGCAAGTTGGAAAACGTGCCTCCTACAGGCTAAGCTGTGCAATCCAGGGTGTAATAGGAGGCCAACCTCACAACGGTGTGTCTTTGCTTGATGACCACTTCTTCCAGCTCTCAATTGTAGCACAGAAGAAGCCTTAAGGAATTTGAGGTGTTCAACTTGACATGTGTTTGAAGATCTGGCTCTCCCAATGCGTAATCTCTACTTATAATGTTTAAGTTTTCCTTATTGTAATGATGTAATATTTAGTCAGCTGATGAACTGATAAATGATTTATGTGTTAAAATGTGGATGGAAAAGGACGGCATGTGGCGCAGTGGTTAGCACTGGGACTGCGGCACTGAGGACCCGGGTTCGAATCCCAGGCCCGGGTCAGTGTCCGTGTGGAGTTTGCACATTCTCCCCGTGTCTGCGGGGGTTTCACCCCCACAACCCAAAGATGTGCAGGTTAGCTGGATTGGCCACGCTAAATTGCCCCTTAATTGGAGAAAAAATAATTGGGTACTCTAAATTTAAAACAAATGTGGATGGAAAGATTAAAAGATATTAAGAAGTGCTTTGTAGGTTTCTTTATGCTTTGACAGAACGATGTAATTCAGCAATGATTCCAATAATTCAAACAATTAAAGTAATGAGAAATTTTACTAGATCTTGCTGTTGACTAAAATTAACTTTATTATCATTTGAAAAATATTTTAAGAGGCCATTCCTCATTTTCTACCCAATATTATTTGGCTTTTGACAGGTTCGAGGTCCTTTTTTGAGCTTATTTATTCAGATAACATAAATCCTGCACAATAGAGATTACAAAAAATCACTAGGGATGATTATCTTTACCGATCATCTAGAAAATAGGACTTCCACACCTTCCTGAGGACTAATGTTGAATCCTTCCCACTGTGCCCCACTCAAACGTACTTTTCCAAAAATATTCTTCAGTGAATGATCCCAAATGCTTCATCATACCATAGGCTGGATCCCTTGTAATTCAGCCTCCAGGAAATGCACTAATGTCCCTTAATAAAATGTATGCACTTTCAGTAAATTTCCAGTACAAGAATAGATGAATTCAAGTATCATTGTTTATAATAAGCATGTGATGAGGATAAATTATAAATGAATCTTCCATCATTCCATCATAATTTCACAAACGGTAATAAAGCAGTTCAGCTGTCCAATTATTTAGTTTAAAATGTGATCTACAGAACTCCATAAAGCTATTTCGTTTTTGTTTGCCCAGCTAATGCATTAACTTCCCCAATTGTGCTGTTTGCATCCTCTAGTTGTATGATAAGTTTCTACAATCACATGATTCATTGAAAGGGTTCTTCACTCACTATTTATTAGCTTAGCGTGAGATTGCATTAATAAAATAGTGATAATTCCACAACGTAACACATTACAAGAAACGCTTGCGTCAGATCACATCCCAAGGTGAGCAAAAGAAGGTGTTGGTTCCACAGAGTGACTTTAGTACTAGATTTGAAGTTTAGCTATTCTGGACTATTCTTGTTAACATGTGGCCCATGGTATTACTCTACAGTGGAAAGACACCAACACATTTTTCTTGTTGCTATTTTAGAGGAGGCATTAAATACGTATTTGAACAGGATTTCAGACAAACACTTTAGCGTACATCCACTAGTATCCCACTGCGAATCATCAGGAACATGAGTGTTAACTAAATGTCACACCACTATTTATGCGCTGATTCTGAAAGTATGTTAAACTCCACAATGCTGTAATTGTGGCATTTTAAGTTTTATTTCCCACCAGCTCCCTGTGACACATGTTTCAGAAGTAGCAGCCAAGCCAATGATAGTATTTGTATTGTAAGATTAAATCAACAACATTTTCTACGGCACTGATAAACATGAAATAGCTCAAGCAACAAGCCCTGGCCTTTTGATCAGAATGCAAGTGGTAGCCTAGATCCAAAGGTCTCTTAATTCAAATTGTTTGATGATTCAGTTTATTTTAAGTCCTGAATTTCCACTTTGCTACATTTCCAAAAATTAGAGTACCCAATTTTTTTTTTGATTAAGGGGCAATTTAGCGTGGCCAATCCACCTACCCTGCGCGTCTTTGGGTTGTGGGGGGAGACCCACGCAAACACACGGGGAGAATGTGCAAACTCTACAGTCAGTGACCCGGGTCTTCAGCATCGTGAGGCAGCAGTGCTAACTACTGAGCCACCGTGCCACCCAGCACTTTGTTATGTTGTGTACCCAGTTTAATTCAAATTATTTGATAAATCCAATATCTTTTTTGCTCAGAAAAGTGACTTTAAATTATTATGAGTAGACTGTATTCAGCTTAAGAGAGATTGTATGTCAATTGATTCTTAAAGTTAATTTCCTCTTTACCCCAGGTAGTGCTCTAATTGACAGAGGTGCTTCTGATTGTCTCTGTTTCTAATTCTCCAATGTTCAACGATTTGTCTCGAGTTGTGTGTATGTTTACCTCGCTATCCACCCTTTGGCTATTGGCAAAGATTTGGCTCTTTAATTGATTGTAACATTTTGCTTTGTTACAGGCTATTCCCAAAGACCCGAGTGTCCAGGATGGTTACGTCCTATTGCTCGTCCTTGTATCTGTCTTCATTGGTGGGACTTTGGTTCTACTTTCTGGTATCTTGATTATCTGCAGAAGATGCTGTGAAACTGATCGAAGGTATTCAAGGTAAGTTATGCATCACACATAATGGTAACTCAATTTCGTTAGCTGATGAAATGAAAATCGCTTATTGTCACAAGTAGGCTTCAAATGAAGTTACTGTGAAAAGCTGCGAGTCGCCACATTCTGGTGCCTGTTCGGGGAGGCTGGTACGGGAACTGAACCGTGCTGCTGGCCTGCCTTGGGCTGCTTTCAAAGCCAGCGATTTAGCCCAGTGTGCTAAACCAGCCCAGATTGGAAGAGTTGTTGCCTATCGAGCTAATAAAATTGTTTTGAGAACAGGCAATAGATAAAAATTCGTTCTACATTTTCTTGCACTGCTTTCGGAATGCTGAGTTTGAGTTTCAATGTGTACATATATCATGTTATTAATTTGCTCGAAAGTTTGCACGTAACACTTTTATTGATGCAGCAAAATAATATTCAGATTGCAAGCGATAGTCCCTGGCTGTAATTGTTTCTCACTATACTGTACATCCAAGTTGATATAATTGTTCTGATTAGAAGCTGTATTGTGTTGTGACATTTTACTAGTCTCAGATCCAGCCCCGACTAATGGAATGAAGTTCTCCAATGAATGACAGCTGTTACACATTTTAATCTAAATAAGCCTTGATCGTATCAATCTGGCTCCTGGTGAAAACAAATCTACTGCATAAACTGTTCATAATTCAGCATTAATTGTGCAATCTCATTAATAGAAGCCATAATGATAGGCATTGCCAGAAATGTCACTGGAGCGATAGGGGACAGTCATCTGCTTAACACGTCAGAATACTGTTGGGACTGTTTGCGCAAAGCACCACAAACCATGCTAGCCATGACCTCAGAAATAGTGCCTTATCAGATCCCCCACCATGCTTCACTACTGTGCTGCCATCAATGTGAATAGGAAGATAACTACAACGACCAACAGCAAGAGCCCAGAAACAACCAACAAAGGAATGCCCAGACCAAGCAGTTCTTGATGTGTTGGCTGAGGGAGGAATGTTGTTTAAGTCATCAGAAGAACTCTTTGTTTTTCAAACAATGCTTTAGACTCTGTTACGTCCACCTGAGTGGGTATCACCTGCAACAATTCACCACTTCTTCAGTGTTGCATATCCAAAGTGTCACTGTCTGTGAGGAGTCTGCACATCCTCCCTGTGTGTGCGTGGGTTTCCCCCGGGTGCTCCGGTTTCCTCCCACAGTCCAAAGATGTGCAGGTTAGGTGGATTAGCCGTGATAAATTGCCTTTAGTGTCCAAAATTGCCTTTAGTGTTGGGTGGGGTTTCTGGGTTATTAGGATAGGTGGAGGTGTCAACATGGATTATGTGCTGAAGTGTGTAGTGGGACTTGGACCCCGCAATATTTTGGCTCATGCAACTGAGTTAAGATGGTCCTATCTTGAGAACGAAAAGAGAACATGCTTGGTTCTTTGTGACCACAAATCCTCGTGGTAAGAGAAACTCAAAATATGTACACCAAAAGTAATAGAAAAACAAGTTATAATTGCAGTTCTTGGTCAACCCTGCTGATCGCTGCTTTTTTTGATGTCCATTTGCTATACTTCTGTGAAGGATCAGTAGGGGTGTGTAATAAATAACTTGTTTCTGCCACTTATCAAGGTCATGAGGAATGGTGCCAGCTATCTGTAACTGGCAAACATGACATACAAAATGAGAAAATACATTAATTACATTAAATGCTGAAAACTAAATTCTCAATTAGTCTTGAGGGTATCAAAGGAATTGATTTAGAGCTTCAGTTAAGGGATTTTTTCTGTTCAGATTAGATGCCTTCATCTCATTAAGCACTTCACTCGATAAGTGGGGATTGTAGAGTTGATTTTTCAGACCAGGGACCTGTAGTTAACTTTTAAAGAAACAAGTTGACACTGTACTGTCTCAACTGCTTCATGCATAATCATTTTTTTAAATAATATTATTTATTGTCACAAGTAGGCTTACATTAACACTGCAGTGAAGTTACTGTGAAAATCCCCTCGTCGGCTCGTTCGGGTACACAGAGGGAGAATTCAGAAGGTCCAAATTATCTCATTCAAATCTGGATCTCTGAACAAAATAAACGCCAACATTTTCAAAAAAAAAGTGTTTCCCTAATTTCCATCGCTTTAATTGTAATGGGAACTCAGCACTTAGTCTTCATTGGAAATATATTAAATGAGCTTTAGGATCGATATTGTCCAGATTTGAAATGTGATGAGTCAAGCACGGCTTCAGAACCAATTTAAAAATATCAAAAATTGTGTTTTAAAATCTATCCAGGTTTCTCGGGCTCAACCATTCATTGACTCTTTCATTCCAAAGCAAAAATGTTCATCTGATTTCTGTGCAAAAGTTGTTAACCAATTTTAATTCTGGACGAAAGTGTCCATTCACAGAAATGGGGCGAAATTCTCCGACCCCCAGAGGGTCGGAGAATCGCCTGGGGCCGCCGAAAATCCCGCCCCCGCCGTGGCAGAGATTCCCCGCCACCTGGGAAGTGGCGGCGGCATGAATCTCGCCAGTCCGATCGGCAAGGCCCCTGCGGTGATTCTCCGGCCCGGATGGGCCAAAGTCCCGCCGCTGGGAGGCCTCGCCCGCCGCCGAGGTTTAAACCACCTCTGGAACGGCGGGCTCAGCGGCGCGAGCAGGCCCCCCGGGGTCCTGGGGGGGCGGGGCACGATCGACCCCGGGGGGTGCCCCCACGGTGGCCTGGCCCGCGATCGGGGCCCCCCGCTCAGACTCCGGCCCAGTGCCCTGGCGGCACTCTTTCTCCTTCGCGCACGCACTGGTGGTGACGTCAGTGGCCAGCTGCTGCTGACGTCACTGCCGGCGCATGCGCCGACCGGCGAAAGCCTTTCGGGCAGCCCCGCTGCCGGGGGCGCCGGTTATTTGCGCCAGTCTTCTGGTGCAAACCGCTCCGGCGCGGGGCTGGCCCCCAAAGGTGGGGAGAATTCCCCACCTTTGGGGAGGCCCGACCCCTGAGTCATTGGCGCCACTCCCCTACGCCGGGACCCTCCGTCACGCCGGGTAGGGGAGAATCCCGCCCATGATGTGGAGATGCTGGGGCTGGACTGGGGTGGGCACAGTAAGAAGTCTCACAACACCAGATGCGCTGGCATAGCCACATCATGGCTGCCATCGACACCACAAACCGTCGGATCAAAGTGGAGAGGATCTCGAGGAAGATCGCGGATATTGACACAGACATCAAGTTTCTACAGAGATGCAAGAAAGCAGACAAGATCCTAAAAGGACGACAGATCAAAAAACCCAGTCAAGTCGACGTACAACACAGACTACGCTGAGGGACTCTGCTGTCGCACCTCTCTCACACTCCTCACCCACCTCGTACACCAGCTCTACAGCAGGCACCGCAACCTGGAAGCCAAGATAGAGTCCATATTCTCAACTTGCACTCAGGACAGAGCAGACAGCTGCAGGACACCGCCAAACAGATGAGACAACGGAACCACGTCACTTAAATGCACATCAAGAACAGAAGGCTTGAGAAACTCGGCATCATCACCAGCAGCAACAACCAAACCTTTCCTGTACCACAGTTGAAACCAGTGCCACTACAAGGAAGTCCAGTGTCAAATTGTCGGACTACACCTTTGAACCAGACAAAATCGAAGTTCTCAGCCGAGGGCTCAATTTCTGCCCCATCAACAAAATGGACCCCATCAGTCTCGCGGCAGACACGGAGGAACTCGTCAGGCAAATGAGGTTCCGGGAGTTCTTCCACAAAGCCCAAGATGCCAACAGAGAACCCAATGAGACAACCAATGAACCGGAGCAGCAGACCGAGAGATCTGCGTTGCAGCAACTGAAGAGGAAAGAGTTGAATTGGATCCATCCGGAAGGCCCTAGAATCGACATGTATGCTCAAACTGTCAGGAGATGCTTCAATGCCAGATTCATCAGCCGCACTCACAAAATAGCCCTGAACATCACCCAAGTACAGCGCAACGCCATCTGCGCACTCATTACCAACCGCAACATCATCATAAAACCAGCAGACACAGGAGGAGCCACCATCATACTGAACAGAACAGACTAATGCAAAGAAGTGTACCGACAACTCAACAACCAGGAACACTACAGACAGTTACCCGCAGATCCGAACAAGGAACACACCCGCCAACTCAACCGACTGATCAAAACCTTTGATCCAGATCTTCAGAGCACCCTACATGCTCTCATCCCGCATACTCCCCATGTTGGAAATCTCTACTGCCTCCTAAACATACACAAAGCCAACGCACCTGGCTGTCCCATCGTATCAGGCAACGGGATCCCTGAAAGAGACATAGGCATAGAATTTACAGTGCAGAGGAGGTCATTCAGCCCATCGGGTCTGCACCGGCCCTTGGAAAGAGCACCTCACTTAAGCCCACACCTCCGCCCAATGTCCGTAACCCAGCAACCCCACCCAACCCCTTTGGAAACTAAGGGCGATTTATCATGGCCAATCCACCTAACCTGCACATCTTTGGACTGTGGGAGGAAACCGGAGCACCCGGAGGAAACCCACCCAGACACCGGGAGAACGTGCAGTCTCCACAGACAGTAACCCAAGCCGGCAATCGAACCTGGGGCCCTGGAGCTGTGAAGCGACAGTGCTAACCACTGTGCTACCGTGCCGCCCCTGTGAGAGAACCTCTCTGGCTACATTGAGGGCATCTTGAAACCCATCCTACAAGGAACCCCCAGCTTCTGTCGCAACACGACGGACTTCTTACAGAAACACAGCACCCGTGAACCAGTTGAACCAGGAACATTCCTCATTACAATGGATGTCGCGGCAACTCAACATCAGCAGCCCCCATGACGACAGCATTGCCTGCAACAAACTCAACACCGACAACTGCCAATCTTCAGATGCAATTATACAACTCATCCGCTTAATCCTGGACCACAACGTCTTCACCTTCGACAACAAGTTCTTCATCCAGACACACAGAACAGCCTTGGGGACAAAGTTCGCACCTCAATATTCCAACACTTTCATGCACAAGTTCGAGCAAGACCTCTTCACCACACGGTACCTTCAACCAACACTATACACCAGATACATCAATTACATTTTCTTCCTTTGGACTCACGGCAAAGAATCACTGAAACGACTACACGATGACATCAATAAGTTCCATCCCACATCAGACTCACCATGGACTACTCTCCAGAATCGGTTGTATTCTTGGACACACTCATCTCAATCAAGGACGGTCACCTCAGCACTTCGCTTTACCACAAGCCCACGGATAACCTCACGTTGCTCCACTTCTCCAGCTTTCACCCTAAACACATTGAAGAAGCCGTCCCCCATGGACAAGCCCTCCCTATACACAGGATCTGCTCAGATGAGGACGAATGTGACAGACATCTACGGACGCTGAAAAACGCCCCCATAAGAACAGGATATGGCGCTTGACTCATTGATCGCCACAGGGGAAAATTGCACCGACCTCCTCAGAAGACGAACATGGAACATGACCAACAGAGTACCCTTCATCGTCCAGTACTTCTCCGAAGTGGAGAAACTACAACATCTTCTTTGGAGCCTTCAACATGTCATCGATGCCGACGAACATCTCGCCAAGGCCATCCTCACACATCCTCTATAATTATCGTGCAATTGTATCTCTCCCACTTCTGCTGTGATTGTGAACCTGCCTCCACTTCACCTGATGATGGAGCGGCGCTCTGAAAGCTTGAGATTTCAATAAACCTGTTGGACATTAACCCGGTATTGTGAGACTATTCACAGAAAGAAGTATTTCAGTTACATTCTGTAATATGGCAACTGATAGAGGAATTAATTTGATGCCAGAGGTGATGTACATTTTGGATGATTAATTCCTGTCAGTAAAATGACTCCAGTGGGAAAATGTATATGGTCAGTATCCATGTGTGCATGTTTATTTGGTTCAGCGCTGCTTTTGGCAGTCTGCATCACATTGCTTAGTAGCAAGACACACCAATTTGTCTTCACTAAATGCTGATTTGATAGACCTACGGGACTCTTGGCACTGTCTCGGTTGTAGAATTTAACATGAATTTAAGATGAATTGGCTATTAAATTTACTCTGTCATGATTACTAAAGGAAATCTTCACTATAAGCACAAGTACAAATATCTATTTTAAAATGGATTGGATTATGACTCCGCCTTGTTCCATTTAACATGTCTAAATTAGAAATAGTAAGAAGTCTTACAACACCAGGTTAAAGTCCAACAGGTTTGATTCAAACACGAGCTTTCGGAGCACTGCTCCTTCCTCAGGTGAATGGCGAGGTATCGAGCAGAGACTGGAGGATGTGCCTAACCGGAGGCCCAGCCAGAGGCTGCAGGACAGGTGGCAGCAGCGAGGCTCCGGCAAGCCCGGAGGACCAGGGAGGAACTCATATTTGCCCGATTCACTTAGGATGTGGCCTGGTCCATCATCGCTACCTTACCCACCCCCATCTTCCAACCTCCCAGGGTATGTGTCACATCACTCTGGGGTGCTGGGACTGTGTCGGCACCATCAGTGGGTCACTGTCGAGGGCAGGGGGGGTGATGATAACTTGCAGAGAGCTGAGCGTCAGTGCTCCTCAATCGATACCATAGTCTGACTCCTGCCTGTCTGCTGAGTGCTCGGGGTGTGTCCTGAGACGAGGAGGAGATGCCTGGAGAGGCCAAGGGTTCAGAGGTCGGCCCCCATTGCGGAAGAAAGTGACAGAGGCAAGCGTCATGGCGGCCCAGTGGTTAGCACCACTGCCTCACGGCGCCGAGGACCCAGGTTCAGTCCCGGCCCCGGGTCACTGTCTGTGTGGAGTTTGCACATTCTCCCCGTGTCTGCTTGGGTCTCACCCCCACAACCCAAAGATGAGCAGGGTAGGTGGATTGGCCATGCTAAATTGCCCCTTAATTGGAAAAAAAGAATTGGGTACTTTAAACTTAAAAAAAAAGAAAATGACAGAGGCGTCATATTACATGTGCTCAAGGGTGTTTTGTGTGTTATACAATTCCCCACTCTCCCAATGGTTCCAGACCCCCGAACAGATCCCGCTCACCACCACACTTAGAAATCTTTCCGGAGAATCGCGCTCCCTATCTTTTATTTTCCCATTCCTCTCCTGCCTTTTGATCTTTGTTCCAGCGTGTGCCATACGCAGTCGTTTACTTTTCACTATCCCACTTTGAGCTTCCATATTGCTGCAGTCTACAATCCAGTTCCTAAACTGTACTTCACTATCACGGAATCATAAAATCATAGGATGGCACAGGACTAAAGGACACAATTTGGACATTGTGCCTCCACCGGCTCTTTTTAAAGAGCTTTCCAATTACTCCCCTCTTCTCCCCCCATGGGCTTGCAAAATAACCCCCTTAAAGTATTTATCGAATTCTTCCTCGAAAGTTGCTGTTGAATCTGCTTCCACTAGTCTTTCAGGTATTGCATCCCAGGTGATACCAACTTGTGTAAAAAAGAAATCCCCCCATCTCGACTCTGGTTCTTTAATGTCTCACTGTGTTTATTATATTGATTTATGAGCCATCTTTTGAAACTCCATCTACACAAAATCAATCAAACTATCTTCACCCTTCCTATTCAGTACTTCAACAAGTAACTCAATTCAACCGAACACAGCTTGCCTCTCCTGCATTAGTGCCTGCTGTCATTTATTAACCCACATTTTTTCTAAGCACACTTAAATTTGTTTTGGAGTATTGTCTCTGAACGTTTCCCATCACCACCCTGGAGGTGGGCTCCAGCATTTGGGAGGAGAGGTAGGCAGCCATGGCAGAGGGTGGGAGCCCTGCCAGGGGGAGGCTTCCTTGAGAGCGCTAAGAGTACTCCAGCTCGTCCCAACCCACGAGGAGTTTGTGAAAGGCACTTGCGTAATGGAGTCAAAATTTGCTGTCTTTCGTATTTTTTATTTGATGCTGGCATGGTCTGTCATGTAGTTAAGCACAAAACTAGTACTCACTGCATGCATAATCAACCAATATACCTAATTGAGTTAATTCATCATGAACGTGAGTCATACCACTTTGTAGCCATTGTTCATCTGTCATTTATTTCACCAAATGAAAGATCCCCTGTAAAGATCCACTTTCATTAGTGAACACAAAACATATTTATTAATAAGAATTGTATAGCAGCCACATGGCTGAAGCTAGCTCCCAAATGTATCAGCCTGGGAGCCTCTCTTACCAAGGGGTGATTCCACACTCTGAGTCCCGATTGGTCACACAGGCCATGTGATCCTTACTCTGCCCTTAAAGTGACAATCACCACATTGTTCCCCCTTCAACTCCTTTATACAACTTTCAATAACCAATTCACTCAGCCCGAAATATTAACTAAACATTGTGTACATGAGTTGAACAATTATAAATCAAGTCTTTGATGGGGTTTTCAGTTCTTTGTAGAGCTGCATGATTCTGTTTTCTGAGATGCTTCCACAGGATCGACATTAACAGAAACTGCAGTAACGGTACCTCTTCTGGCACAGGCAGCTCCCAACTATTTGCTTCCGTGGAGACATCAGTTGTGACTACAGGTCGAGCAGGCACTTTGGTGCCTCCAAGTTCAAAACATTTTGTGATTGCAATACTGACTGCTGGAGCATCTCTCTACTCAAGTGGTCCATGGGCAGCATGGTGGCACAGTGGTTAGCACTGCGGCCTCACAGTTCCAGGATCCCCGGTTCAATTCTGGCCTCGGGTGAGAGTCTGTGTGGAGTCTGCACTTTCTACCCGTGTCTGCGTGGGTTTCCTCCCACAGTCCAAAGATGTGCAGGTTAGGTGGATTGGCCACGCTAATTGTTCCTTAGTGTCCAAAAGTTTAGGTGGGGTTACTGGGTTACAGGGATAGGGTGGAGACATGGGTTTAAATAGGGTGCTCTTTCCAAGGGCCGGTGCAGACTCGATGGGCCGAATGGCTTCCTTCTGCACTGTAAATTCTAAACTTACAAACGATCTGTCCCTCCATGTTGACTTGGTATGACAGGGGTCCAGTCTTAGAGACAATAATTCTAACCTTGGATCCAACCTTGATCCACCACCAAAGTTTTTCACCTATACGGCTTTATTGACCATAAATGATCGCACTGTACTGTGTGAATCGTGGCTTGTTTTCTTATTACTTTCTTGGTCTCAACCCTCCCGGCAGATTTGGAAACAGTATCAGGCTCATCCTTGCACAAGAGGAGGTCCCGTTTACCCTTCGCAGTGCCTCACTCCATACTCCCCAATTGATCTCCCTTCCAATACCCCGCTCACAATCACATATCTCCCACCCAGATCCCTCACCGCCTTCCCACTCACTAATCCCATTTTTTTACTCATTAAAATTGCCACACCCCTTGATTTCAAATCAAACCCCGAGTGAAAACCTTACCCGACCCACCCCTTCCTTAACCTAATCTGGCCCTTCACACGGAGGTGTGTCTCCTGAAAAATGACCATCCCCCGCTTTCAAGCTCCTGAGGTGCGTGAACACCTGCAACCTTTTAACCGGCCCATTCAGTCCCCGGACGCTCCACGTTACCAACCTTACCGGAGGCTTGCGCCTCCAATCCCCTCTACCATCCGTCATCTTCCCCACTTAACTCCTGCCCCTTTAATTCCACTCTGTACCTCGCCCATCCCAGATGGCCCCTTTCTTTGCCCTTGACCATGTCATCTCTCACCTCCTGCCGCATTGCAGAAACCGCTTTCCCCTTCCCCTTCTTCCCCCCCCCCCACTTCCCCTTTCCCCCTCCCCCCGGCCACACCACTTGGCCTTCTCCCCAACCACCTTACATCCGTTCACCAGCATAACCTGCTAGCGTGGCTGCCCCTGCCCCAAGGCACATCCTAATGACCTCACCCCCCCCCCCCCCCCCCCCCCCCCCCTCACCCCACCCCTCAGCTCAGGGAAGAAGGCCTCCTGCTGGCCTTACCCTCCCCCACCCAAACTGGGACTTCTCCTGAACTCCAGACTGCCTTGTCAAAATGCAAACAAACATGTTAAACACAAACAGTCCCATAAAACAGGAGGGGGATGGGAACATCATTCTCCACATAAACCTTTCACCCCTACAACTCCTTACAACCTCAACATTGAACAGAAACCCCCCCCCCCCCCCCCCCCCCTCACAAAAAAGGCAAAAATCCCCCAATCCCTACACCCACTTCAAACATGCTCCCGGCCATTACCTAGTGCCAGCACCCCGGTTCCCAAGCATTGTCCACTCAGTTCCCCCCCCCCCCCAGTTTATGCTCCTTAATGAAATCTTCGGCTGCTTCTGGGGTCTCGAAATAATACTCCCGGCCTCCGAACGTCACCCATTATTTCGCCGGGTAGAGCACCCCAAACCTAATCTGCCGCTGGTACAGCACCGCCTTGGCCTCGTTGAAACCTGCCCACTGTTTTCCCAACTCGGCTACAATGTCCTGATAAATCCGGACGTTATTTCCCTCCCAGTCGCAGCTACGTTTCTCCCTGGCCCACCGTAGAATTTTCTCTTTCTCCATAAATGTATGGAACCTCACGATCACCGCCCGCGGCGGCTCGCCAGCTCTAGGCTTCTGCCTCAGAGACCTATGCGCTCTGTCCACTTCAGGTGCCTTATGCAGCACCCCTTCTGCCACCAGCCCCGCCAGCATCCTCGAGACGTACCTCGTGACACTCACAGCTTCCACTCCTTCAGGCAGGCCCACTGTTCACAGGTTCTGTCTTCTCGAGGGGCGGAATTCTCCGTTCCCCACGTGGCATGGGAGAATCGTGGGAGGGCCTCCCGACATTTTTTACGCCCCCCTGGCGCCCCCAGCGATTCTCTCCCCCCTCCCCCCTCCCAACCCCACTCGGAAAAATCGGCGCTCGCCATTTTTCACGGCGAACGGCGATTCTCCGAGCTCGATGGGCCGAGTGGCCGGCCCTTCACGCCTGTTTCACCACGGCAGCAACCACACCTGGTCGCTGCATTCGCGAACCGGGCGTCAGATGCCCATTTGGGGCATCTAGGGGCCCGATTGGCACGGGAGCACCACGACTGTGCTCGGGAGGGGACAGGCCCACGATCGGTGCCCACCGGTCATCGGGCCAGTGTCCAAAACAGACACACCCACCACATCTTGCCGGGCGGCTGAGGAGAAAGACAAGGTCGCGGCCGGAAACGACGGGGGCCCGCTCCTAGCCCCCCGGGTGGGGGTGAATTAGGTGTGGGGAGCGAGCCCCGAGGCCATCATGAACCTCGGCCGATTTCACGACGGCCATCCCGATTTTTATCGAGAGCGTAGAATACCGCCCGAGGTATTTTCCTGCTCCTCAACCTTTGCCCTCAACGTCTTACAAAGGTCTCCTCGGAGCCCCACCTCCGCCTCCAGAGCCTAACTCCCTCTCTAACAGCACTGTGGAAGGACCTACATCACATGGAATGCAGTAGTTCAAGAAGAAAGCTCACCATCATCTCTGGGGCAATTAGTGATGGGCAATAAATGGTGGTCTAGCCATTTAGTCCCGTTGTCCTCTTAGCCCTGGGTCTGGTGTCAATCTACCACTCGCACTGTTTCTTCCTTCTCACTTCAGGGCAGAATTTCCATGCTGTCTATTCCCGGCAGCTAGCTGCCCAGTTGCCACATCCGTCCCAAAAGTGATCTTGTGATAATGTTGTCATAATCTTGGCCCTGCCGAAGCCTATGGCATAGGGGGCTTCGTCTTCCCAGAATCCCTGGGGGAACATGCGCTCCCCGGCTAAAGGAGGCGGAGCTTCTGGTATAAAACTGGCCGGCACTCACCCGGTTGGGTAGCCCTTGCTTGGACTCCCTGAAATATGCCTCCCGGAGTAGCACAGCAGTTAGCACTGTGGCTTCACAGCTCCAAGGTCCCAGGTTCAATTCCCGGCTTGGGTCACTGTCTGTGCGGAGTCTGCACATTCTCCCCGTGTCTGCGTGGGTTTCCTCCGGGTGCTCCAGTTTCCTCCCACTATTCCTGAAAGACGTGCTGTTAGGTGAATTGGACATTCTGAATTCTCCCTCCGTGTACCCGGACAGGCGCCGGAGTGTGGCAACTCGGGGATTTTCACAGTAACTTCATTGCAGTGTTAATGTAAGCCTACTTGTGACAATAAAGATTGTTACAATGTTTAACCTCGCAACTCGATGTGGACACCCTCCTTTTTGGCGGACATAATAAATTTCACCATTTAGAAAGAACTTGCATTCACATAGCGCCTTTCACAACTGCAGGACATTCCAAAGCCAGTGAATTGTCATTGCTGTTTAATCGCAATGTTAGTCGGTGCCTTACTGTGCAGACAGTGAAAAGAGAATGGGTTGTCAGACTGTGGGGGGGTTGGCGAGACATTCAAATACTTCTGGTGACATCACAGCAAGGCATGCGACCTATGACATGAGATGTATTGCATCACAATACATAATAACATGGAATGCAGGAGCTCATTTGTACCCAGCAAGGTGTCATGGATAGTGATGTGATAATGACCGGATAGGTTGAGCCTGCAAAATGAGGTTATGCAAACCCATTTTTGGCCCCTATTTCTGATGATACTAGTTTGGGCATGAATGTTGGCTAGGATTCTGGGACAAATTATTTGAGACCGTGCTATTACATAGTTATATAGTGAAATTATGGCACGGTAGCACGATCCTTTAAAACTGAGATGAGGAGGAATTTCTTCAGCCAGTGGTGAATCTGTGGAACTCTTTGCCGCAGAAGGCTGTGGAAGCCAAATCATTGAGTGTCTTGAAGACAGAGATAGATAGCTTCTTCATTTAAAAAAAATAAATTTAGAGTACCCAATTATTTTTTCCAATTAAGGGGCAATTTAGCGTGGCCAATCCACCTATCCTGCACATCTTTTGGGTTGTGGGGGCGAAACCCACGCAGACATGGGGAGAATGTGCAAACTCCACACGGATAGTGACCCAGAGCCGGGATTCGAACCCGGGTCTTCAGCGCCGTAGGCAGCAATGCTAACCACTGTGCCACTGTGCTGCCCTGATAGCTTCTTCATTAAAAAGCGGGTCAGGGGTTATGGGGAGAAGGCAGGAGAATGGGGATGAGAGAATATCAGCCATGATTGAACGGTGAAGCAGACTCGATGGGCTGAGTGGCCTAATTCTGCTACTATATCTTATGGTCTTATGGACCCAAAAGATGTGCTGTTCGGTGAATTGGACATTCTGAATTCTCCCTCTGTGTACCCGAACAGGGGCCGGAGTGTGGCGACTAGAGGATTTTCATAGTAACTTCATTGCAGTGTTAATGTAAGCCTACTTGTGACAATAATAAAGATTATTATTATGGTATCTTTTGCATCCACTTTAGAGGGCTCTTGTTTAACATTATCTGAAAGACACCATCTCCTTCAGTGTATAGAAAACAAGGAATATTTGGATTGATCATAAAACAGTCGTAATCTTTACCTCAGATTAGGTAATCTTGCATAAATACCTGAGGGAAACAATTTGTTTTAATATGGATTGGATCCAAAGGGATCAAGAAAATCTCCAATATATATATCTATTATCTCCATTATTTAATCTTAGCTTGTTGACTAAAGTCTCATTAACACATCAACGCCCTGTAAATTCAACTTCAGAATGGAAAGTAAATATGGACAATAATATACTTGTATCAGAGTTTCCTGTATTACAACAGTAAGTAATTGCTCGGTCTGACTGTGTTATATAAACACAAGATCTTTCTTCCCCTTTCTTTACAGCAACAAAATCCTTTGTTGTGAAGATTAACCTGTGGTTAAAGATTTGCACTTTGAAGCATTTCCAATACTTCACTACTTCCCCAGAATTTTCCCAAGGAGCAGCAAATCTTACTAAGACCGATCAATTTGATCACATCCATGGCTTCCATGATCATTAAATCCTGTCCTGGGGAATAAGGCACATAAATAACATGGTGATGTGCACAAGGCTGTTGTATAAAAGGAATACAACACCAGTCAGCAATGAGGAGTGTCAGACACATTTCCATGCTGATTACACGAACTCGAACTGCAGCAGGTTATCTCACTGAAGTTATGCATCAATCACATTTCAAACACCAAATTGAGGTAAATTGCTCCTGTTCAAAAATTCATGTTCAGGCATCAGGATTCCACATAATCTTTAGGAAATAAACAAAATTAATTTTGCCACCTGATTATCCAGCGTGGGGATAATGTTGCAATGCTGATTATTATTGGGCAGCATGGTAGCACAGTGGTAGGCACAGTTGCTTCACAGCTCCAGGATACGAAGTTGGATTCCCGCTTGGGTCACTGTGCGGAGTCTGCACGTTCTCCCCATGTCAGCGTGGGTTTCCTCCGGGTGCTCCAGTTTCCTCCCACTGTCCAAAGGTGCGCAGGTTGGTGGATTGGCCATGATCAATTGCCCTTCATGTCCAAAAAGGTTAGGTGAGGTTACTGGGTGACAGGGATAGGGTGTACGTGTGGGGTTAAGTTGAGTGCTCTTTCTAAGGGCCAGTGCAGACTCGATGGGCCGTATGGCTTCCTTCTGCACTGTAAATTCTATGATCCAATATCCAGTGTGGGGACAGTGTTGCAATGCTGTTAATATCCAGCGTGGGGACAGTGTTGCAATGTTGGTTATTATCCTGCGTGGGGACAGTGTTGCAATGCTGTTATTATCCAGTGTGGGGACAGTGTTGCAATGTGGTTATTATCCAGTGTGGGGACAGTGTTGCAATGCTGGTTATTATCCAGTGTGGGGACAGTGTTGCAATGCGGTTATTATCCAGCGTGGGGACAGTGTTGCAATGCTGTTATTATCCAGTGTAGGGACAGTGTTGCAATGCTGTTATTATCCAGTGTGGGGACAGTGTTGCAATGCGGTTATTATCCAGCATGGGGACAGTGTTGCAATGCTGGTTATTGTCCAGCGTAGGGACAGTGTTGCAATGCTGTTATTATCCAGCGTGGGGACAGTGTTGCAATGCGGTTATGATCCAGTGTGGGGACAGTGTTGCAATGCGGTTATGATCCAGTGTGGGGACAGTGTTGCAATGCTGTTATTATCCAGCGTGGGGACAGTGTTGCAATGCTGTTATTATCCAGCGTAGGGACAGTGTTGCAATGCTGTTATTATCCAGCGTGGGGACAGTGTTGCAATGCGGTTATTATCCAGCGTGGGGACAGTGTTGCAATGCTGTTATTATCCAGCGTGGGGACAGTGTTGCAATGCTGGTTATTATCCAGCGTGGGGACAGTGTTGCAATGCTGTTATTATCCAGCGTGGGGACAGTGTAGCAATGCTGGTTATTATCCAGCGTGGGGACAGTGTTGCAATGCTGGTTATTATCCAGCGTGGGGACAGTGTTGCAATGTGGTTATTATCCAGTGTGGGGACAGTGTTGCAATGTGGTTATTATCCAGCATGGGGACAGTGTTGCATTGCTATTATTATCCAGCATGGGGACAGTGTTGCAATGCGGTTATTATCCAGTGTGGGGACAGTGGTGCAATGCGGTTATCATCCAGCGTGGGGACAGTGTTGCAATGCTGTTATTATCCAGTGTGGGGACAGTGTTGCAATGCGGTTATTATCCAGTGTGGGGACAGTGGTGCAATGCGGTTATCATCCAGCATGGGGACAGTGTAGCAATGCTGGTTATTATCCAGCGTGGGGACAGTGTTGCAATGTGGTTATTATCCAGTGTGGGGACAGTGTTGCAATGTGGTTATTATCCAGCGTGGGGACAGTGTTGCAATGCTGGTTATTATCCAGCGTGGGGACAGTGTTGCAATGCTGGTTATTATCCAGCGTGGGGACAGTGGTGCAATGCGGTTATTATCCAGTGTGGGGACTGTGTTGCAATGCGGTTATTATCCAGCGTGGGGACAGTGTTGCAATGCTGGTTATTATCCAGCGTGGGGACTGTGTTGCAATGCGGTTATTATCCAGCGTGGGGACAGTGTTGCAATGCTGATTATTATCCACCGTGGGGACTGTGTTGCAATGCGGTTATTATCCAGCGTGGGGACAGTGTTGCAATGCTGATTATTATCCACCGTGGGGACTGTGTTGCAATGCGGTTATTATCCAGCGTGGGGACAGTGTTGCAATGTGGTTATTATCCAGCGTGGGGACTGTGTTGCAATGCGGTTATTATCCAGCGTGGGGACTGTGTTGCAATGTGGTTATTATCCAGCGTGGGGACTGTGTTGCAATGTGGTTATTATCCAGCATGGGGACAGTGTTGCAATGTGGTTATTATCCAGTGTGGGGACAGTGTTGCAATGCGGTTATTATCCAGCATGGGGACTGTGTTGCAATGCTGTTATTATCCAGCATGGGGACTGTGTTGCAATGCTGTTATTATCCAGCGTGGGGACAGTGTTGCAATGCTGGTTATTATCCAGCGTGGGGACAGTGTTGCAATGCTGTTATCCAGCGTAGGGACAGTGTTGCAATGCTGGTTATTATCCAGCATGGGGACAGTGTTGCAATGCTGTTATTATCTAGCATGCGGACAGTGTTGCATTGCTATTATTATCCAGCATGGGGACAGTGTTGCAATGCGGTTATTATCCAGCGTAGGGACAGTGTTGCAATGCTGGTTATCATCCAGTGTGGGGACAGTGTTGCAATGCTGGTTATTATCCAGCGTGGGGACAGTGTTGCAATGCGGTTATTATCCAGCGTGGGGACAGTGTTGCAATGCTGTTATTATCCAGCGTGGGGACAGTGTAGCAATGCTGGTTATTATCCAGCGTGGGGACAGTGTTGCAATGCTGGTTATTATCCAGCGTGGGGACAGTGTTGCAATGTGGTTATTATCCAGTGTGGGGACAGTGGTGCAATGCGGTTATCATCCAGCATGGGGACAGTGTAGCAATACTGGTTATTATCCAGCGTGGGGACAGTGTTGCAATGTGGTTATTATCCAGTGTGGGGACAGTGTTGCAATGTGGTTATTATCCAGCGTGGGGACAGTGTTGCAATGCTGGTTATTATCCAGCGTGGGGACAGTGTTGCAATGCTGGTTATTATCCAGCGTGGGGACAGTGGTGCAATGCGGTTATTATCCAGTGTGGGGACTGTGTTGCAATGCGGTTATTATCCAGCGTGGGGACAGTGTTGCAATGCGGTTATTATCCAGCGTGGGGACAGTGTTGCAATGCTGGTTATTATCCAGCGTGGGGACTGTGTTGCAATGCGGTTATTATCCAGCGTGGGGACAGTGTTGCAATGCTGGTTATTATCCAGCGTGGGGACTGTGTTGCAATGCGGTTATGATCCAGTGTGGGGACAGTGTTGCAATGCTGATTATTATCCACCGTGGGGACTGTGTTGCAATGCGGTTATTATCCAGCGTGGGGACAGTGTTGCAATGTGGTTATTATCCAGCGTGGGGACTGTGTTGCAATGCGGTTATTATCCAGTGTGGGGACTGTGTTGCAATGCTGTTATTATCCAGCATGGGGACTGTGTTGCAATGCTGTTATTATCCAGCGTGGGGACAGTGTTGCAATGCTGGTTATTATCCAGCGTGGGGACAGTGTTGCAATGCTGTTATCCAGCGTAGGGACAGTGTTGCAATGCTGGTTATTATCCAGCATGGGGACAGTGTTGCAATGCTGTTATTATCTAGCATGCGGACAGTGTTGCATTGCTATTATTATCCAGCATGGGGACAGTGTTGCAATGCGGTTATTATCCAGTGTGGGGACAGTGTTGCAATGCGGTTATGATCCAGTGTGGGGACAGTGTTGCAATGCGGTTATTATCCAGCGTGGGGACAGTGTTGCAATGCTGTTATTATCCAGTGTGGGGACAGTGTTGCAATGTTGGTTATTATCCATCGTGGGGACAGTGTTGCAATGCTGTTATTATCCAGCGTGGAGACAGTGTTGCAATGCTGTTATTATCCAGCGTGGGGACAGTGTTGCAACGCGGTTGTTACCCAGCGTGGGGACAGTGTTGCAATGCGGTTATTATCCAGTGTGGGGACAGTGTTGCAATGCTGTTTTTATCCAGTGTGGGGACAGTGTTGCAATGCTGGTTATTATCCAGCGTGGGGACAGTGTTGCAATAGAACATTACAGCGCAGTACGGGCCCTTCGGCCCTCGATGTTGCGCCGACCTGTGAAACCATCTGAAGCCTATGTGACCTACACTATTCCATTTTCATCCATCTGTCTATCCAGTGACCACTTAAATGCCCTTAAAGTTGGCGAGTCTACTACTGTTGCAGGCAGGGCGTTCCACACCCCTACTACTCTCTGAGTAAAGAAACTGCCTCTGACATCTGTCCTATATCTACCACCCCTCAATTTAAAGCTATGTCCCCTCATGTTGGTCATCACCATCCGAGGAAAGAGACTCTCACTGTCCACCCTATCTAACCCTCTGACTATCTTATATGTCACTATTAAGTCACCTCTCAGCCTTCTCTCTAACGAAAACAACCTCAAGTCCCTGAGCCTTTCCTCTTAAGACCTTCCCTCCATACCAGGCAACATCCTAGTAAATCTCCTCTGAACACTTTCCAAAGCTTCCACATCCTTCCTCTAATGTGGTGACCAGAACTGCACGCAGTACTCCAGGAGCAGCCGCACCAGAGTTATGTACAGCTACAGCATGCCCCTGTGGCTCCGAAACTCAATCCCCCTACTGATAAAGGCTAGCACACCATATGCCTTCTTAACAGCCCTATTAACCTGGGTGGCAACATTCAGGGATTTATGTACCTGGATGCCGAGATCTCTCTGTTCATCTACACTACCAGGAATCTTGCCATTAGCCCAGTACTCTGCATTCCTGTTACTCCTTCCAAAGTGAACCACCTCACACTTTTCCGCATTAAACTCCATCTGCCACCTCTCAGCCCAGCTCTGCAGCTTATCTATGTCCCTCTGTATCCTATAACATCCTTCAGCACTATCCACAACTCCACCGACCTTCGTGTCATCTGCAACTTTACTAACCCATCCTTCTACACCCTCTTCCAGGTCATTTATAAAAATGACAAACAGCTGTGGCCCCAAAACAGATCCTTGCGGTACACCACTAGTAACTGAACTCCAGGATGAACATTTGCCATCAAACACCACCCTCTGTCTTCTTTCAGCTAGCCAATTACTGATCCAAACCGCTAAATCACCTTCAATCCCATACTTCCTTATTTTCTGCAATAGCCTACCGTGGGGAACCTTATCAAACGCCTTACTGAAATCCATATACACCACATCAACCGCTTTACCCTCATCCACCTGTTTGGTCACCTTCTCAAAAAACTCAATAAGGTTTGTGAGGCATGACCTACCCTTCACAAAACCATGTTGAGTATCGCTAATCAACTTGTTCTTTTCAAGATGATTATAAACCCTATCTCTTATAACCTTTTCCAACATTTGACCCACAACCGAAGTAAGGCTCACAGGTCTATAATTACCAGGGTTGTCTCTACTCCCCTTCTTGAACAAGGGGACAACATTTGCTATCCTCCAGTCTTCCGGCACTATTCCTGTCGACAAAGACGACATAAAGATCAAGGACAAAGGCTCTGCAAACTCCTCCCTGGCTTCCCAGAGAATCCTAGGGTAAATCCCATCTGGCCCAGGGGACTTATCTATTTTTACACTTTCCAAAATTGCTAACACCTCCTCCTTGTGAACCTCAATCCCATCTAGCCTGGTTGACTGAACCTGAGTATTCTCCTCGACAACATTGTCTTTCTCCAGTGTAAACACTGATGAAAAATATCCATTTAACGCTTCCCCTATCTTCTCTGATTCCACACACAACTTTCCACTACTATCCTTGATTGGCCCTAATCTTACTCTAGTCATTCTTTTGTTCCTGATATACCTATAGAAAGCCTTAGGGTTTTCCTTGATCCTATCCGCCAACGACTTTTCGTGTCCTCTCCTCGCTCTTCTTAACTCTCCCTTTAGGTCCTTCCTGGCTAACTTGTAACTCTCAAGTGCCCTAACTGAGCCTTCATGTCTCATCCTAACATAAGCCTTCTTCTTCCTCTTGACAAGTGCTTCAACTTCCTTAGTAAACCACGGTTCCCTTGCTCGACAACTTCCTCCCTGCCTGACAGGTACATACTTATCAAGGACACGCAGTAGCTGCTCCTTGAAAAAGCTCCACATTTCGATTGTACCCATCCCCTGCAGTTTCCTTCCCCATCCTATACATCCTAAATCTTGCCGAATAGCATCATAATTGCCTTTCCCCAGCTATAATTCTTGCCTTGCGGTATATACCTATCCCTGCCCATTGCTAAAGTAAACATAACCGAATTGTGATCACTATCACCAAAGTGCTCACCTACATGAAATGAAATGAAAATGAAAATGGCTTATTGTCACGAGTAGGCTTCAAATGAAGTTACTGTGAAAAGCCCCTAGTCGCCACATTCCGGCGCCTGTTCGGGGAGGCTGTTACGGGAATCGAACCGTGCTGCTGGCCTGCTTGGTCTGCTTTCAAAGCCAGCGATTAGCCCTGTGAGCTAAACAGCCCCTCTAAATCTAAATCTAACACCTGGCCGGGTTCATTACCCAGTACCAAATCCAATGTGGCCTCGCCCCTTGTTGGCCTGTCTACATACTGTGTCAAAAAACCCTCCTGCACACACTGCACAACAACTGACCCATCTATAGTACTCGAAATATAGTATTTCCAGTCAATATTTGGAAAGTTAAAGTCGCCCATAACAACTACCCTGTTACTCTCGCTCCTGTCGAGAATCATCTTTGCTATCCTTTCCTCTACATCTCTGGAACTATTCGGAGGTCTATAGACAACTCCCAACAGGGTGACCTCTCCTCTCCTGTTCCTAACCTCGGCCCATACTACCTCAGTAGACGAGTCCTCAAACGTCCTTTCTGCCGCCGTAATACTTTCCTTGATTAACAATGCCATCCCCCCCCCCCCTCTTTTACCATCTTCTCTGTTCTTACAGAAACATCTAAATCCTGGAACCTGCAACAACCATTCCTGTCCCTGCTCTACCCATGTCTCCGAAATCGCCACAACATCGAGATCCCAGGTACCAACCCTTGCTGCAAGCTCACCCACCTTATTCCGGATGCTCCTGGCTTTGAAGTAGACACACTTCAAACCAGCGTCTTGCTTGCCGGTGCCCTCTTTCGAACTTTTAACCCTATCCCTGACCTCACTACTCTCAACATCCTGTACACTGGGACTACAATTTAGGTTCCCATCCCCCTGCTGAATTAGTTTAAACTCCCCCGAAGAGCACTAGCAAATCTCCCCCCCAGGATATTAGTACCCCCCTGGTTCAGGTGAAGACCATCCTGTTTGTAGAGGTCCCACCTACCCCAGAATGAGCCCCAATTATCCAGGATACCAAAACCCTCCCTCCTGCACCATCCCTGTAGCCACGTGTTCAACTCCTCTCTCTCCTTGTTTCTCACTTCGCTAGCACGTGGCACGGGTAACAACCCAGAGATAACAACTCTGTTCTAGCTCTCAGCTTCCACCCTAGCTCCCTGAATTTCTGTCTCAAATCCCCATCTCTCTTCCTACCTATGTCGTTGGTACCTATGTGGACCACGACTTGGGGCTGCTCCCCCTCCCCCTTAAGGATCCAAAAAACACGATCAGAGACATCACGAACCCTGGCACCTGGGAGGCAACACACCAACCGTGAGTCTCTTTCATTCCCACAGAACCTCCTGTCTGTTCCTCTAACTATGGAGTCCCCAATGACAAGTGCTCTGTTCCTCTTCTCCCTTCCCTTCTGAGCAACAGGGACAGACTCTGTGCCAGAGACCTGTGCCCCATTGCTTACCCCTGGTAAGCCCCCCCCCCCGCAGCAATATCCAAAACGGTATACTTGTTATAGAGGGGAACCACCACAGGGGATCCCTGCACTGCCTGCCGGTTCCCTCTCCCTCCCCTGACGGTAACCCATCTACCTTCTTCTTTTATCTGAGGTGTGACTACCTCCCTATAACTCCTCTCAATAACCCCCTCCGCCTCCCGAATGATCCGAAGTTCATCCAGCTCCAGCTCCAGGTCCCTAACGCGGTTCTCGAGGAGCTGGAGTTGGGTGCATTTCCCGCAGATGTAGTCAGCAGCGACACACGAGGTGACCCTTTCCTCCCACATTCTGCAGGAGGAACATTCAACAGCCCTAGCCTCCATTCCCACTGAACTAACTTCCCAACTACTGAAAACTAAAAAAAAAACTTGTTAGTTTCACTTGAACTCCTCGGGTCACTTGCGCAGGTACACCTCCAACTTACGCTGACCGCACTGCACGTATGCAAATCTCCCCGGAACAGCCAATCAGAAGCTCTGCTCTGCTGCCCTCTGCTGCCTAATGCTGTTCTTATCCAGCGTGGGGACAGTGTTGCAATGCAGTTATTATCCAGCGTGGGGACAGTGTTGCAATGCTGGTTATTATCCAGCGTGGGGACAGTGTTGCAATGCGGTTATTATCCAGCGTGGGGACAGTGTTGCAATGCGGTTATGATCCAGTGTGGGGACAGTGTTGCAATGTGGTTATTATCCAGCGTGGGGACAGTGTTGCAATGCGGTTATTATCCAGCGTGGGGACAGTGTTGCAATGCGGTTATTATCCAGCGTAGGGACAGTGTTGCAATGTGGTTATTATCCAGCGTGGGGACTGTGTTGCAATGCTGGTTATTATCCAGCGTGGGGACAGTGTTGCAATGCTGGTTATTATCCAGCGTGGGGACAGTGTTGCAATGCGGTTATTATCCAGCGTGGGGACAGTGTTGCAATGCGGTTATGATCCAGTGTGGGGACAGTGTTGCAATGCTGGTTATGATCCAGTGTGGGGACAGTGTTGCAATGCTTTTTAAAAAGACGCATTTTATTCAAACTTGAATCAAAGTAGGTTACAGCAAATAAACACCCTGGAAACATTCTTCCCAACAATCAACTACACAGTATGTCCAGATTTTTCTCCTTTTTCAACCCCTCCCCCCCACCCCAATCACCCTCCCACCCCTCTGCGATGAACAGCTCCTCAAATACGGTCACAACATCCCCCACCTTTTCTTAAACTTCTCTGCTGAGCC
This sequence comes from Scyliorhinus canicula, assembly GCF_902713615.1. Lineage (NCBI taxonomy): Eukaryota > Metazoa > Chordata > Chondrichthyes > Carcharhiniformes > Scyliorhinidae > Scyliorhinus > Scyliorhinus canicula. Next base: position 129,049,326 of record NC_052163.1, read on the forward strand.
CCTTAACTGATACTTTATCTTCTCTAACCGCAGGAAGTCATACAGGTCACCCAACCATGCTGCTACCCCCGGTGGCAATGCCGACCGCCACTCCAACAAAATTCGTCGCCGTGCAATCAGAGTGACGGCCAAGACTCGGCCTTCCTCCTCTCCATGAGCTCCGGCTTCTCTGAAACCCCAAATATCGCCACCAAATTGTCCAGGTCCACTCCCTCCTCCACTATCCTGGCTAAGACCACGAACACTACCGCCCAGAATCTTCCCAATTTTTCACAACCCAAAAACATGTGCGCATAATTCGCTGGCCCCCACCCACACCTCTCACACTCATCTGCTACCCCCTGAAAGAACCCACTGATTCTCACCCCGATTCATATGCACCCTGTGCACCACCTTAAACTGTATCAGGCTCATCCTGCACAAGAGGAGGCCCCATTTACCCTTCGCAGTGCCTCACTCCATACTCCCCAGTTGATCTCCATTCCTAACTCCGCTTCCCATTTCTCCTTGATCTTCACCACCTGCTCGCCTCCCTGTTCCCCAGCCACTTATATATATCCCCAAGTCTTCCCTCCCCTTCCACATCCGGAAGCAGCAGTCGCTCCAGCAGGGTGTATCCCGGCAATCTAGGGAACCCCTTCCAGAACTTTCAGGCAAAGTCCCTAATCTGTAGATACCTGAACTCACTACCCCTCGGCAGCTCTACCCTCTCCCTTAGCTCCTCCAGACTGGCGAACCCTTCCTCCAAATACAAATCCCTCACCTTGACCAGTCCCACTTCCCTCCACCTCCTGCATACACTATCCAACCCCCCCCCCCCCCCCCCCCTTCCCGGCTCAAACCCATGATTCCCGCACAGTGGCGTTAGCTCCGACATCCCTTCCACCCTAAAATGCCTCCTCAGCTGATTCCATATCTTCACCGTGGGCTGCACCACTGGGCTCCCTGAATACCTACTCGGAGCCATTGGCAATGCTGCCGTCAGCATAGCCCTCAAACTAGACCCCTTACAAAATTCCTCCTCCATCCTAACCCACTCTACCCCTTCGCCTTCCCACCACCGCCGCATCTTGTCTACATTCGCCGCCCAATAATAATGAAGCAGGGTTGGCTATGCCAACCCCCCCTGCTGCCTCTGCCTGTGTAGCAGGTCCTCCCCACCCTCGGCACCTTCCCCGCCCATACAAAGTCAGAGATAATTGTGTCCACTTTCCGAAAAAAGGCCTTTGGTAGAAAGATCGGGAGAGCCTGAAAGATAAACAAGAACCTCGGCAGAATATACATTTTCACCACTTGGACCCTCCCCGCCAAGGTTGAGTGCCGTGTATCCCACCTCTTAAGATCCTCCCTAGTCTCCTCCACCAGCTTCGTTAAGTTCCACTTATGGAGCCCTGTCCATTCTCTCGCTACCTGACTCCCCAAGTACCTAAACCTATACCTCGCTACCGTAAATGGCATCCCCCAACTTAGCCCGCTGTGCCAGCTCATTCACCGGGAATACCTCGCTTTTTGCTACATTCAGTTTGTATCCCGAGAACCCTCCAAACCTCCCCAACAGGCCCAGAATCCTTCCCATACTCTCCAACGGATCCGAAACATATAGCAGGAGGTCATCGGCATAGAGCGAAACCCAATGCTCCCTCTGTCCCCTTATTCTCCCCTGCCACTCTGCCGACCCCCTGAGAGCCATCGCCAATGGCTCTATGGCCAGCGCAAACAGCAGCGGCGATAGCGGGCACCCCTGCCTCGTACCCCTGTGTAAGTCAAAGCTTCGTGAGCTCATATCATTCGTCCTCACACTCACTCTTGGCGCCACATACAGCAACCGCACCCATGCCACAAATCCCAGCCCAAACCCAAACCTTCCCAAAACTTCGAACAAGTACCGCCACTCCACCCGATCAAATGCTTTCTCCGCGTCCATGGACACCACGACCTCCGGTACCAGAGCTCTCGACGGATTCATCACCACATTCAACAGCCGTCTTATATTACTCGCCAGCTGCCTGCCCTTCACGAAGCCTGTTTGATCTTCTGCAACCACCCCTGGGACACAATCCTCCATCCTCCCTGCCAACAACTTAGCCAATACTTTCACATCCGTGTTCAATAGTGATATGGGCCTATACGACCCACATTCCACTGGGTCCTTCCCTTTTTTTGGGATTAGTGTGATTACTGCCTGCTTCATCGTCTCTGGCAACTCCCCCTTCTCCAGCGCTTCATTAAACGCCCCCAACAGATGTGCTGCCAGGTCCGCCGCAAATTCCTTATAAAATCCTGCCGGGTACCCATCCGGCCCAGGGGCCTTCCCCGACTTCATACCCCGGATACTATCCAGCACCTCCCTCAGCTCCAGGGGCTCCTCCAACGCCCGCCTCTTTGCTTCCTCCACCTGGGGAATTTCCAGCTTGTCCAGAAACCACCCCATGTCCCCCTCCTCTCCTCCTAGGTCTGCCTCAGAAAGTCCCTGGTAATACTCTCTAAATGCCTCATTTATCTTCCCTGGCTCTGACACCACATCCTCAGCCCCAGTACGGATCTTCAATATTTCCCTGGACACAGCCTGTCTCCGCAGCTGGTGCCCCAGCATGCGGCTCGCCTTCTCCCCATACTCGTATTGCGCCCCTCTTGCCCTGCGCAGTTGCCCTACCGCCCTCCCTGTTGTCAGCCTGTCAAATTGCCCCTGCAACTTTTTCCTCCTCGCCAATCCCTCCACAGTGGACACCCTCGAATATTCCCTGTCCACCTCCACTATCTCGCTCACTAGACGGTCATGTTCCGCCCTCCTTTCCTTATTCGCACGAACCGTAAATGAGATCGTTTCTCCCCGGACCACTGCCTTCAGTGCTTCCCAAAAAATGCCCGCCGACACATCCCCCATTCTGATTGAACTTCACATAATCCCTAATCGCCAACCGCACCTTATCACAAATACCTCCATCCCCCCTCCAACAACCCCGAGTCAAACCTCCACCCCGGCCTCTGCTCTCGTCCCGTACTGAACCGAATATCCAGCCAGTGGGGTGCATGGTCCGAGATAACTATCCCCACATACTCTGCCCCCTCCACCCCAACCAAAATCTCCCCACTCACTACAAAGTAATCAGTCCTCGAATAGACCTTTTAGACGTGTGAAAAGGAATATTCCCTTCCCCCTGGGTTCTGAAAGCGCCATGGATCCACCATACCCTTCCTCTCCATAACCCCCCCAGCTCCCTTGCCATCCGTACCCTACCCATCGACCTGGGGTTCGATCAATCCACCTTCGGCTCCAGGACACAGTTAAAATCTCCTCCTATGATCAACTGGTACTTGGCCAAATCCGGGATTGCTGCCAGCGACCCCCTCATAAAACCCACATCATCCCAATTTGGGGCAGACACATTTACCAACACTACCGGTGCCCCTTCCAATACGCCGCTCACAATCACATATCTCCCACCCAGACCCCTCACCTCCTTCCCACTCACTAATCCCATTTTTTGCTCATTAAAATCGCCACACCCCTCGATTTAAAATCAAACCCCGAGTGAAAAGCCTGCCCGACCCACCCCTTCCTTCACCTAACCTGGTCCTTCACACGGAGGTGTGTCTCCTGGAAAAAGACAACCCCCGCTTTCAAGCTCCTGAGGTGCGCGAACACCCCCAACCTTTTAACCGGCCCATTCAGTCCCCGGATGTTCCACGTTACCAACTTTACCGGAGGCTTGCGCCTCCAATCCCCTCTACCGTCCGTCATCTTCCCCACTTAACTCCTGCCCCTTTAATTCCACTCTGTAACTAGCCCATCCCAGATCCCTTTAATTCCACTCTGTAACTAGCCCATCCCAGATGAGCTATTCTTTTCAGCCCACACTCCTTTGATCCCCCTGAGATTGCTGCTTCTGTTGTTTGTCACGATCCTCTTGTTCCTTTTGAATGTAAACATTAATATTCATTGCCTGCATAGTTTTGAATTTCACGATGATCCAATGACTCACCCTTGCACATAAACTCCAAATTTAGCAACATCTATTCAACAAAAAGTTTGCACCATAGCACAGTGATTAGCACTGTTGCTTCACAGCGTCAGGGTCGATTCCCCGCTGGGTCACTGTCTGTGCGGAGTCTGCACGTTCTCCCCGTGTCTGCGTGAGTTTCCTCCGGGTGCTTCAGTTTCCTCCCACAGTCCAAAGATGTGCAGTTTAGGTGTATTGGCCACGATAAATTACCCTTAGTGTCCAAAGAAGTTAGCTGAGGTGCTGGATTGCAGGGATGGGGTGGAGGTGTGTGCTTGTACAGGGTGCTCTCTCCAAGGGCCGGTGCAGACTCGATGGGCCGATTGATCTCCTTCTGCACTGTAAATTGTAATGGCGAACAAACCTTGTAAGACCACATTGACAGGGACTCGGAGATTGATGTGGATCCACGGGGTGGGCAGGAGAAGAGAGGACATGGAGAGCGTGAAAGGGTGAGCTTGTTGGGGAGGAGGGCAGGTGAATGGTGACAGTGTGCTGCAAGGTTATGGGGTAGGTTCATGGGTGATGGATGGAAGGGTAAAGGTTATACAAAGGGTTCAAAAGTGCTGGGGGTAAGGGTGTGAGCTACAGGTGGAGGGTAGACAGTGTTAGGGTGGCACGGTGGCACAGTGGGTAGCACTGCTGCCTCACAACGCCAGGGACCCGGGTTTATTTCCCAACTTGGGTGACTGTGTGGAGTTTGCACTTTCTCCCCGTGTCTGCGTGGGTTTCCTCCGGGTGCTCCGGTTTCCTCCCACAGTCCAAGGATGTGCAGGTTAGGTTGATTGGCCGTGATAAATTACCCTTAATGTCCAAAATGGTTAGATGTTGTTACGGGGTTACAGGGATGGGTGGGGGCTTGGGCCAAGTGTCAGTGCAGGCTCGATGGGCCAAATGGCCTCCTTCTGCAGTGTAGAGATTCTATGATTCTATATTAGAGATTACTTGAACGGAAACACGCGTTGTCCTGTTGTTGAGGCATCGTCCACTCCCTCAATGTCCAGCTCAAGTGATGTTTGTTGGGGGAAGAGACTCAATGGTTCGGCGAAGAGGCAGGTCAGCTCTGCTGAATAATTGCAGGGGACCCTGACACGGAAAAGATGTTTCTATAGGCTAAGCAGTGAATAGGAAGAGAACAGTGAGCTTAAGAGGCTTCTGGCACATGGCTTGCAAAGGCTCTGACAAAGATTGATGCATTCATGCACAAATTTGATTAGGGGGATGGGGCATGGACCCAGCCTGGGTCAGCTCCTCGAGATGTGGGGATGGTGGTGGTGGGAGACTCCCTAAATAAAGACCCCCAGAGACCCTCCAAATAAAGAACCCTCCAGAGGCCTCCTAAATAAGCCCCCCCCCCCCGAGACCCCTAAATATAAATAAAGAAACATCTCCAGAGATCCCACCAAAGAAAGAGACCCCCGCACAGAGAACCACTAAATAAGGAACCCCCATGGAGACTCCCAAAATAAGGAAACCCCACAGAAATGTTTCACCTGTTAGGAAGCCTCCCAGAACGGAGACCCTTGTCTGCAAGCTAGACAGCAGTCCAGGAAGAGGCAGTGAAAAACAATTACTGTGTTCACACTCACCTGGGCAATCCAGCTGCTGGCTCAGACACAGGAAACAGCATCTGTCAATTCCTGGAAAGAGAAAACCCAGTCAGCTGGGTTTAAACACCCTCAGATCATTGAGCCATTCATTCCTACCTCTTTGATATTGATTTTACTCTATGATTGACAGCTTCCACATACACCCAGCTGTCAGCATTGTTCCCTTCATCTTTCTTCATGGTTGAATAACTCTGAAGTGCTCCAACCGCAATATTTATAAGCATCGAGCTTTGACTGACAGCTTCTGGACCACTTCAAACAGAGTTAAGTGCTGTCAATTTCTAGCTGACCATTTCAAAATCACTCAACTGTGAAGGGAGGTGATTGAAAGCACTTGATTCTGTTTGCAGTGGGTTAGGGTTAGCATTAATCAACTATATCAGCACAAACTGTGGATTTAATAAGCCACACATATTGGTATATATTATTTTATTAGCAGTATAGGATCATAGGAACAGGAATATTGCCATTCAACCCGTCGCACTGGCTCCTCCATTTAATTAGATCATGGCAGATTCTTATTTAACTCCGTCTGCCTGCCTGCCTTATTCCTGTAACATTAATCTCCTTGCCCAACAAAAATGTATTAATCTCAGTTTTGAAGTTTTAAGTTGACCCACTCTCTGCAGCTTTTTGGGGAGTGAGTTGCAGACATTCACTACCCTTTACAGGTTTGACATCACCCCTGAACAGTCCAGCTTTAATTTTAAGGCTATGTACTCTTGTCTGACTCACCTGAGGAAATAGTTTCGATCTGTCCTATATTTTCCATAAACATAACAAAGTTCAAAAGCTAACAATGCTAATAAATCGCCATATTGCACTTTCTTAGTGCGAAGCAGAGGAACAAGGAGCAGTAGGCCACTCAGCCCCTCGAACCTATCCCACCGTTTAATGAGATCATGGCTGATCTGTGGCCTAACTTCACACTTTTGAAAATGGCGTCCCGATCTCTGAGGAGCCAGTCTTGTCAGTGGGTTTAGTTCCTCACTGAAAAAACTCCCCAAGCCCTGAAAAAATGACTGCGTGTGCGAATACCAGTCTGGATCTCACCCCAAAAGCCGGTGCGAATCACCCTGGCAAACCTGCCTAAAATTACACAAGTCATTTTGGGGGTGAATTGCCCCCCCCCCCCTTAAATTTAAAACTTATTACATTTAACAACACTTGCTGTTCAAGCACCAGATTTATGTATAAGAAGCTGCAGAGGTGGTGAAAGTGTCATTTTCTGAGCAGATTTCTGCAATAAATCAGATGCCATAATCATGAAAAATAAATTTTTACAAGGGGGTGCAAACCTAAATGAACCAGCAAAGATTTCCGGCCTGCGTGGGTGTTGTTGGTCAGATTGACAACCGGTTTATTTCCCTTTTAATTTACCGGCACTCACAGGCAGATGTTCCACGCATTTCCATTCTGGAAGTCTCATTATGCTAAGACAACAATTGTTTTCCGGAGATTTATCCCCGTCCCCCAATCTAAGCATTATCTGTTGCGTGGCTGTGTGTGACGCACCAGCACAGTGACGACATGTGAAGTGTGACGTGTAGAAGTGGCCTTTCTGGGGGATGAGCTGCTGGATGCAGGATGTGAGTCACTGTTCATGGTTGGCTAGGTGATGAGCTGATTTATGCCTCCTGTAAAACCTACGCAGCTGATGCAGACAGGCTTTAGAAGACCTATTAATGTTTCAACACCCACCCTGCCCAGGTTCACTGAAAATACAGCCAGCCTGGATAATAAATTTGGCTTCCTTCACCGGAAAAGCCGCCTCGTTGTGATTATTCATGTCTTCTGCTTTTAGTGAGCTGTACTGATTTTTCATCCGTTCAGTGAGCAGCTCATCTTATTAACAGATGGCACTCTTTCTTGTGTAGGAAGGCATAGCTTCTGACCTGTAGAGCCAATCCTCATTCCCAAAACCTGTTCCTAGAATCCTGCCTGACATTTACTTCAATACTGCAATATGTAATTTTAATTCTGCTGTTTGGGTCTGAAATGGCAGAGCCAAAATGATGTTCCTCCATTCCTATGCTGCCATTTAAAAGAATATTTACAAATATATGCATGTGTGACCTATTAAATATATCGTTTGGGTCTATATAATTGATTAATGCCAAGGCGGCTATTTAGATCATACATATTGCCATGTGTTAGCTAAACCCACTGTTCCTTCCTCTGTGACCCAAGCATGTATTCATGTTAAGGAGTTCAGAGTTGAATTGATGGAAAGTCTTTAACGTTATTGTTAATCATAGTCTCAGATGAATAGCTTCTCAAAGTTAATTTTTAGGCTAATGGGTACTGAAATCATCAGCTGCCCCGAAGGCTGGCAGAGTACGTTTGGTATCTTATAATTAAAACTGATGTTGGTCAACTGTGCTCCCTCCTGTCTAGACACTTGCATCATTCAAGTTGGAGTCTGACCCGATGGCATGTTTGCATTGTGAGGAACCTAGGGCAGGATTCACCGTTAGCCGACGCCGGAATCAGGAAATACAATTTGGCGAAGAATAGCTTCTGACTCCAAAATCGCAAATCTCCGTCACCTCGAAAACGGCGTCCATGAGTTTCACTCCGCACGTACAGTAGACACCGTTTGCATATCATTAGCGGGCCTGACCCGATATTCTCCGGGACCTCCGTGATTCTCCGTCTCCGATGGGCCGAGTTCCCGATGGCGCGGTTCACTTCTGCTTTTAAAGCTTATGAGATCGGCGTGGCGGCTACTGAGGGAGAGAGAGAGGGGGTACAGAAAGTGTCCAACATCGACACAGTTTGCTGACAGTTGTGCCGCTGGCCGGGAGGCTTCTGCCAGGGCTGGGGCCATAGTGGGGGGTGGCCAGGAGGTGGGCTGTGGGGTTGGGGTGGATGGGCAGGGATGCCGCAGTCGGCAAGGCAGCCATGCAGCTGCGCACACCGTTAACAGCCCACTTTGAACCCCAGGGCATCTCCCCGGTGCCCTCTGGCCCCAGCCGACTCATCAGCTGTATGGGTGCGCTCCAGCACAACCAGTGCCACCTTATTGGCCGGCATAAGTGTGTACAGTAATGAGACCATCAATTCACGCGACACGTGGTTAGAAGCGAACAGTGGTTTGTACAGGGTGTGACGAGATGAACTCTAGATGAACTGGCAGGCAGGCTCACAACAGCAACCTTTATACTTCCGGTTAGGGGGAGGAGCCATGGGCGGAGCCAAGGGTGGAGCCCAGTATAAGCTCCTCATCTCCCCCTATGGGTAGAGTCGCGCAACTACACATGATCTAGTACAAGGTACAGGCTCAACACATGTACAATACAGTGCGGATTATTAGTGTTTATAATTCACCACATACAGGAAGTGTAATGTGTATGTGCGGCTGCAGCTTGTCAGCCTCCTGAGTGTTGATCACGGACCTGGCGTATCCCGCACCATTTTTTTATTGGAATCGAGTGTGTTTCATGTAGCGCCGGTGCTAGCCCCTTAACGGTAGCCAAATCGGTCCAGGTGTGGTGCTGGTTTTTCTGTCTTAAATGTCCACGGATTCTCCGTCGGCGTCAACATTTAGTCTCCGAAACCCCTTTTCTTTGAAAGAATTATAGAATCGCTACAGTGCAGAGGAGGCCATAGAGCCCATCAAGTCTGCACCAACCTTCCAAAAGAGCACTCCAACCCAGGCCCAATCTCCACCCTATCCCTGTAACCCCACCTAGCATATCCAATCCACCCTAACCTGCACATCTTTGGACTGTGGGAGGAAACCGGAGCACCCGGAGGAAACCCACGCAAACACGGGGAGAACGTGCAGACTCCACACAGACAGTGACCCAGCCAGGAATTGAACCAGGCTCCTCATCGAGTAGGTCGAAACAAAAACTTACTTTATTTTATTACTATTATACACACGTCCAGCATTTGAAAATGAATGAAATGAAAATCGCTTATTGTCACAACTAGGCTTCAAATGAAATGTGAAAAGCCCCTAGTCGCCACATTCCGGCACCTGTTCGGGGAGGCTGGTATGGGAATTGAACCGTGCTGCTGGCCTGCCTCGGTCTGCTTCAAAAGCCAGCTATTTAGCCCAGTGTGCTAAACCAGCCCCTGTTCCTACTGGGTCTTCTGTAGTCAGTGCCTTACTGGCCGAATCTATTTATACAAAGCCAAGTATTGTTAAGTGTTCCCTATCCCCTTCTCGGGGGAAGAGGGGGGCTCATATTCTGCAAGATTCACAGGGTTGTTAATCACTCCTACCCCGTAAGACCCATACAGGTTATAATACTATTGGTAAATCATCGACCATGATACAGCGTCCATGAAGGCTGTGATTTTGCTTTCACTCTTCACCCTGAATGCAGTTATCCCGAGAGCATCTTGTAGACTTTTCAGTGGAGATTTCTACCACACCAACCTCTGACCCATTGTGGCACCCTCTACAGGGGATCCAAAGCGTCTGCTGATAGGGCAAGCAACAGTGGTACACTTCAACCAGTCAGAGTGAAGTTTCCTCTCTGAGATGCACCGGGAAGTACAAATTAAACTAAAATCCTTGCACAGGAAACACATTAACAAGTTGGACTTGCAGATGATATTAAGAGAGGGAGATAAGTGAGAAAGTGGAACCATTAAAATTCAATTTTGAAAACAACCTGTAACATGAATTATCTTCTGAGGGAATGTGACTGTTTAGAATCATTTAGAACAGTACAGCACAGAACAGGCCCTTCGGCCCTCGATGTTGTGCCGAGCAATGATCACCCTACTCAAACCCACGTATCCACCCTATACCCGTAACCCAACAACCCCCCCTTAACCTTACTTTTTAGGACACTACGGGCAATTTAGCATGGCCAATCCACCTAACCCGCACATCTTTGGACTGTGGGAGGAAACCGGAGCACCCGGAGGAAACCCACGCACACACGGGGAGGATGTGCAGACTCCGCACAGACAGTGACCCAGCCGGGAATCGAACCTGGGACCCTGGAGCTGTGAAGCATTGATACTAACCACCATGCTACCCTGCTGCCCCCTGTTCATTTGCCAAATCAGACGACCAGTCAGGTTGTTCAGTAATGATCACTTTTTACATTGTTAAAATTTCACTTACTGCTGAAATCACTAGCCCTAACCTTTCATCCATTTATAGTGTGAGAGGCCAATTGGGCAATTAGCCCAAGTTCACACCTTCAGACTGACCTCTATGTAGGTCTATCCTTGAAGACTGCAACAACATGGTCTGTGGAGGTGTGTGGTATCTTCCTGTAACTTCCAGGTTTCTGCATTAAACGTTCAGCCCCAAGGGGTTTCTGTCAGAGTTACCCTGTAATAATACTCAAAGCCTTGCCATTATTACAACAGCAAAATCCAGACCAATGTTTGAAATCTCTTGATGGATTATTCCACCTCATCTGTACTTTTACTGAGGGAATCTTGATGTTTCTGGCATAATAGCTTTGTGGTGAAGAGACACAATTATTCTTTATTACAGCAAATCTGGAAGCGCAGAGCCGGGACCTTTCCAAGCTCTGGAAACCTGACCTGGGAGAAAGTGCCTGGATGTTGGGAATTTCATTCCCAGGTGGCAGGGTTCTCCGGGAGTCGGGCTGGGTGACCTCGGAATGAGCATGGAGGCTGTCTGGTGGCTAGGCACTGACACTTTCTCCAACTTTATCCACTTTAGGGGCTGGTTTAGCAACATGGGCTAAACAGCTGGCTTGTAATGCAGAACAATGCCATCAGCATGGGTTCAATTCCCGTACCGAACGCCACGAACAAGCGCCAGAATGTGGCGACTAGGGGCTTTTCACAGTAATTTCATTGAAGCCTACTTGTGACAACAAGCAATTATTATTATGATTATTAAGACTTGAAATAAAACAATAAAACAAAATAAACCTCACCCCATACACCCCCTCAACCCCCCACATGCTCCTCAAGTCCCATCCATCCCAGCTCTTGCCACCTCATGGTTTGCAGTACGGCTCCGTACACAAATTTGAAGCCGCACATATCACCCACAGATGCCTGACCTTTGCAGACAGAAGGAGATGTACACGCATTGCACCTTTTTCAACTAAACAAAAGCTTGGAGGGGATTGGGTGGATCACAGTTCATTGTCCATGCCAACACCTCTATCAATGAAATGAAAAAATGAAATGAAAATCGCTTATTGTCACAAGTAGGCTTCAAATGAAGTTACTGTGAAAAGCCCCTAGTCGCCACGTTCCGGCGCCTGTTCGGGGAGGCTGTTACGGGAATCGAACCGTGCTGCTGGCTTGCTTGGTCTGCTTTCAAAGCCAGCGATTTAGCCCTGTGCTAAACAGCCCCTAATCAGAGACTCAATCAGAGACTACTTACCAACTAATTAACCTTGGAGAGTTTAGACGGAATTTAAGAAAATCGTCTTTCTCCCAGAGGGTGGTGGGAGTCTGGAATGTACTGCCTGGGAAAGTAGTGTGGTGGGAACCATAGGGCGGATTCTCTGACCTCCCGCAGCGCCCCCCCCCCCCCCCGGCGATTCACCGGCCCGCGATGGGCCGAAGTCCTGCTGGATCTTTGCCAGTCCCGCCAGCGTAGATTGGACTAGGTCCCTTACCGGCAGGACCTGGCGGCACAGGCGGGCTCCGGGGTCCTGGGGGGGGGGGGGGGGGGTGCCCCCACTTTGGCCTGGCCCGCGACTGGGACCCACCGATCCGCAGGCGGGCCTGTGCCGTGGGGGCACTCTTTTCCTACGCGTCGGCCATGTCAGCCTCTGCGATGGCCGACGCGTAGGTGATCTACCCCCCCCCCCCCCCTGCGCATGCGCGGGGATGACGTCAGCAGCCACTGACGCTCCTGCACATACACGGACTCGCGCCGGCCGGCGAAGTCCGTTCAGCCCTGGCTGGCATGGCGCCAAAGGCCTTCCACGGCAGCCGGCAGGGCCCAAACCACTCCAGCGCCAGCCTAGCCACTGAAGGTGCGGAGGATTCTGCCCCTTTTGGGCGGTCCGTCGCCAGAGTGGTTCACGCCGCTGCATCCCGCCGGGACCCCCCGCCCTACCAGGTAAGGGAGAATCCCGTCCATAATCTTTTTAAAATATGTGGTGATTGCTTGAAGTATCATGACATTTAAGGCTATGGGCCAATGCTGGGAAGTAGGATTTGTGCGATAAATGTAGGAATTTCAGATGGGCAGCATGGTAGCATGGTGGTTAGCATAAATGTTTCACAGCTCCAGGGTCCCATGTTCGGTTCCTGGCTGGGTCACTGTCTGTGCGGAGTCTGCACGTCCTCCCCTGTGTGTGTGGGTTCCTCCGGGTGCTCCGGTTTCCTTCCACAGTCCAAAGATGTGCGGGTTAGGTGGATTGGCCATGCTAAAAGGCCCGTAGTGTCCTAAAAAGTAAGATTTGGGGGGGGTTGTTGGGTTACGGGTATAGGGTGGATACGTGGGTTTGAGTAGGGTGATCATTGCTCGGCACAACATTGAGAGCCGAAGGGCCTGTTCTGTGCTGTACTGTTCTATGTTCTATGTATTAAGGGTTAAAATCTGGGTTCGTGTGTGTGAATGCTGAAATCATATATTAAAATAAATCTTAGTTTGAAAGGAACAAAGGTTTTGGGAGCCGGGGTACACTTATGCCATCATAAAAGGCTTGTGGCTAATGTAGTTTTGTTTGGATTAAGGGGGATTCCCTGTGGAGTTAATTACATTTTAGCTTGGTAAGGTGATATTGTTACTGCGTGGAGGTACGTTATCAGACATTTTACAGGGAAAGCAGGTCCCTGGATTTATAGATAAAGCTTTGAACAGAAGTCAAGCAATTTCTCTCTGCAGTTTAGTTGAAAGATACTTCTGCAGACAGAACAGCAGTGTGGTTGAAAAGGTCAATAATCCAACTGAAACATCTTCTGAAGGGATACAGCCAGAGTTTCTGCATGGGTCTCGCAGGATTCAGATCTTGTCTTTAAAACTGTGGCATAAGATCTCTCTTTCTCAAAGAACTTCGCTCTACAGCAGTATTCTCGGGTGCTAAAGGTATTTTAACAGTGGATTGAGAGCTGAGATGTTTTGTCTTGTTTTTTGAGTGGGAATAAATAAGGCAGCTAAGGGCAGTATTGACTGTATTGAGTGGCATTGTTTAAGGGCTAACTGTAAGTTATTTTCTTGTGTGATGTTAAATATACTGTAATACTGTGTTTGCAATAAAGTTTGTTTTATTCTACCATATCCCTGTATCTTTGTGAAATCACTCCCGGAATGAAGTATCCTTTCCTCGCCGTCTTACAAAATTAAACTAAATCATTGTGGCTTCTGATCACTATCCAAGCCAGTGTTGGGGTCCGGGATTGTGTATTTGTGTATTAGTGTAAATTTATTGTGGTTTTGTTAGTGCAGGCTCGATGGGCCAAAGGGCCTCTTCTGTACCTTTATAGTTGACTTTATAGTCAACACTCTCTTCTCATGTAGTATAGATTGTTGCTCCCTTTACTGTTGGTCATTTTGAGGTCTATCCCGATGTGTGCAAGACGCAAAGTTTAGACAGCATGTCTGATTTCTCCGCAATACTCCGGCTGAATATCTCGATCAAACCTGTAGGGTGCGAGAAACCGCGAGGGAGAAAACTGAAGTCAAGAATAAGGAAATGAAGTTGAGAGATAATAATACCCTCACCCTACTTATTAATCCTTCCTAGAACAGTTCACTCATTCTAACCATGTTTGTGTTTTTTGGTGCATGATAATTCCCGGGGGTCTCGGCTGAAGACCTCACATTTCAGATCTCTCTGGAACTGACAGCTCGGAGTCTGGCTGCGGCCGGCCATGTAAAAACGAATCAAGTCCAAAATCCTTCAAAAAGATGAGAGGTGCTATACCCTGAGGGGTATTTTCATGGAGTTGTGAAACTGAGTTACACTAATCATTATTTGAAAGCAGTGGAAGAGTTCTTTTTCCCGAATGAGCAACGTATTTTTAGAAGCCAAGCTTTTTAATGAGGGCTCGTCTGAGATTACAGGTTCAAATCCTAGAGTGTCATCTTCTACCGAGGTGTTTCTTTGTGTAAGTGATATTACATAACTAAGATAATTACTCAGTTGATTGCCAGTTTTTAAGGGCACTACACACTGAAAATGTTTCCAGAACAAGTTATTCATAATGAACTTACAGTATGTCCAAAAATAAATGCATAAAACAAAATAGCAAAAAACATGCATATTCCAGAGTACTATGCTTGTTATGAATGTTTGCTACGATTTATACAGTGCCTTTAATTTGTGAATAATAACAATTTAAGTTTAAGGATGATTTACAGTTGATTAAAATATATTCACTCACTCATGTTTCATGAAACGGCTATGACACTGTGAGACTTATTCATTGTTCTGTATTGCCCAGGGCTCATGAAGTCTCACAACATTGTTAGATGTCTTTTCTTTATCCAAATGTAAACAAAGCGTGCACTGCAACTCTCCATTTCACACAGACCAAGATTTAATGAAGTAAATAACACAACAAAATGCCCATTGTTGCTCTATAATAATGTTGGTGAACCACAAGCCTTTCCTTATATCGATCAAATGACCACACAACCAGTTAGTTCGCCCAAAAGATGGTTTATTTACATACACAAGAGTTATCTCAACATGCAAACACAATATCTACTACGACTTAAACTACATCTATCAGCTACAATAACCTATACTTAACTTCAGGGCGACCGGCACTGTGCAACTGGATAAGGCCTTTATCTGGATTTCACTTGGCTGGTTCGAAGAAAGCGGCTCTGACTCTGCTGGGCTCAACCATCAGGTGGCGATTGTTAGTCTTGAACTTGGCTGGTTGTTCCTGCTACGATTGGGTTGGCACAGGCCGGATCCAAAAAAGACCGAACACATGGTTGTGCTCTCTTTTATCCCTCTGGGAATTTGTGCTCTTTGGGGCGGTCCTTAACCTCGGACCCAATCACTGTCTTCGATTTCGGCCAATAAAGGGGCGGGTGCCTTGGTAGCTGGGTGGGTCCTTAGCGGTCATTGACCTTGGCAGTTGGGCTCTCTGAGTAAGGGGAGTGGCGGCGATCAGTCTGTGGCTGTACCGGTTGCATGATTGGAGTTCTATTGTCCTGGGAAATGGGTCATTGAAATGCAAATGAGTGGGGGTTTCGGTCAGGTCTGGTTACCTGTGTTTCAGATACACATAGGCTGTGTATCTGTCCGAGTCCTGGGTTGGCCATAATTCCCATGGTCCTTTGTAGGTGGCCATTTCAGATGGCTACACCATTATGGGTCACCTGTAACCAAAAACAGGAGAAAGAGGATGAGGCATGCAGCAAGATTGTCAACACACCTGGAACATTTTTAATCTTTGCCATTTCCGGAGCAATTGTAATAAATGAGTCAACTAATTTAGCTTGAAATTGTGAAACTATGTGGCACCTGGACAATAAGGATTCAAGATTCAAATCTTGACCATCAATTTTGAAGATTGACAGTGTCTCTTAAGCAAACCATTGGTTGACATGGTCAACCTTGAGGAAAGCTTTGTGAATAACACTAACAATATAAAAATGAGGAGCTGGAGTTGGCCATTCAGCCCCTCGAGCTTGCTCAGCCAGTCAATATGATCATGGCTGATCTCCTCTCGGCCTCAATCCATTTTCTTGCCCGTTCTCCGTAACCCTTCAACCCGTCACTAATTCAAATTCTGGTTCTCTCTCCTCCTTAAATTTGTTCAATGTCCCGGCATCTCCCACACTCTGGGGTAGCGAGTTCCACAGATTCACAACCCTTTGGGGGTAATTTCTCCTCATCTCGGTTTGAAATTTACTATCCCCTTATCCTGAGACTATGACCTCTTATTCTGGGTTGCCCCACAAGAGGAAGTATCTGCTCCACGTCTACCTTATCCACACCTTTCATCATCTTGTATACCTCCATTAGATCTCCTCTCATTCTTCTAAACTCGAGGGAGTTTAGGCCTAAACTGATCTCTCTTCATAATCAATCCAGTGAACCTCCTCTAACCTGCCTTGAACGCAACTACATCCCTCGTCAAATAAAGGGACCCAAACTATAAACATGTGCAGCAGGTGCGGTTAAATAGGAGCACATGGGATTCTGACAGAATATTTGGGACTCATGGGCCGGCACTTTCTCCAATTTCGGCAAAATCCAAAGTTGGGTGAGAAAAGAGGCCCTGAGCCCACCAACAGCAACGTGGCTTTTTACACCATATAGTGTGGGACTTAGCTGAAAAACAAGGCAGGGTTAGGGTTAGGGTTAGGGTTCCCATGTGTTCCACGCTGTATCGCTGATGGGCGGCCCCTAATTTGGGTGCCATAAGAGAAAGTTGTCCCTGCATAGACCGAGCACATCAGGAAACATTCTTCGCTCAAGAGCACACCCTGGCATCTCTCTGGCACCTCCTGGGCCCTACCCTCTTCCTCCCCAACCATGGAGCCAGACCACAAGCACTGGGCTCACCTCTGAGACTACTGCTCACCAGATGCATGCTTTCCGAGACCAGTCGTGCATTGCAGCATTCTGACATCACTGCGCTGCAGGCGTATTATTGGATATATGATTCCGGCATATGGGCCCGATGATGACATGCTACCTTATTACAACAAGGTTCCCGACCTTGTATGGTGGGAAACCTGGCTCACCCCCGATGGGGGGAGGGGTTCACCACTCACTGCTTTTATGTTGACGTAAAACCTGACGTAGGCTGTCTCACAATATTTTCCACTCCCACCACTGAACCCGCCTGACGCGAATAGAAGCCAGAAATCCAGACCGTGGTCTTTTTGCCAAAGATTCATTTTGTTAAGGCAGAGCAAACCAAAAATATTCTCAAAAAAAGTCATCAGAAACTGCGTGTGATGACAGAATATTAGCCAGCCCAATGGAGTAACGTCATTGGTGACAGAAATCTGTGGAGTAACATTGGCTCGAGGGTTCCAAATCTCACAATGCAAGATCGGAAAAGAAACATCTGTGCATTGTGACATTGCAGAATGTTACAACTGCATAGTGCACCATGCTACTAATTTATATCACATCTTCCCCTGGGCGAGCCACAGTTTGAGGCTATAGCAATTCAACTCATCCACTTGAAGCTTTGTTTGGCTTTACCATTACAGCTGTAGCTGCTCTAATACGTTGTTTAACAACGTGTGTTCACACTGCTATCAACCAATGGGAGGGTCCCGCACTGCCAGGTGCAAGTCAATTGAAACCTGTTGTGTTTCACTAACGTTGGCAATTTTACTGTTGGTTTTGCAGGGCAGCAGGGTAGCATGGTGGTTAGCATAAATGCTTCACAGCTCCAGGGTCCCAGGTTCGATTCCCGGCTGGGTCACTGTCTGTGCGGAGTCTGCACGTCCTCCCCGTGTCTGCGTGGGTTTCCTCCGGGTGCTCCGGTTTCCTCCCACAGTCCAAAGATGTGCGGGTTAGGTGGATTGGCCATGCTAAATTGCCCGTAGTGTCCTAAAAAGTAAGGTTAAGGGGGGTTGTTGGGTTACGGGTATAGGGTGGATACGTGGGTTTGAGTAGGGTGATCATTGCTCGGCACAACATCAAGGGCCGAAGGGCCTGTTCTGTGCTGTACTGTTCTATGTTTTACAGTCAGCTGTGCGATATAAAGGTGCCAGGACCAGGCAGCATTGCCACAGGAACTCGTACAATATTCCAGCAGCTTTTATTTGGCATCAAGTTGGATTATTGATGACAGAGTATAAACTCATCACTGGAAGAGGCTAGGCAAATTGTTCAAACTCACAACAATTCTTGGACCATTGCTGTTTTAAATAAGCTTTAGATATTTCAACATCTAAGAAATTGAATAGGAGCGCTTTTTAAAAATTCATAGGATGTGGGCGTCGCTGGCTGTGCCAGTATTTATTGCCCATTCCTGAGGGCAGTGACGAGTCAACCACATTGCTGTGGGTCTGGAGTCACATGTAGGCCAGACCGGGCAAGGACAACAGATTTCCTTCCCTAAAGGGCGTTAATGAACCAGGTGGGTTTGTATGACAATCGACAATAGCTTCATTAGACTATTAATTCTAGATTTTTATTGAATTCAAATATCACCATCTGCATCTGGTGGGATTTGAACCTGGGTCCCCAGAGCATTACTCTGGGTCTCTGGATTATGAGTCCAGTGCCAACACCACTACATTGCTATCTTCTGTATGTGTGTCAAATAAGGCCATGGTATATAAATGAGCAGTAGATTGCTATAAAAAGCGATAATTTAACATAGACTTTGTGCATCACCTTTATTTATGGTGCATCATGAATGAGTAGACTTGACAATTCTCTGTGGGATAGGGGCTTAGCAACCAACACATTGATGTGAATGCTCAAAAATGTCTGTTAGATTTCAGTGTGAAATTGTCACCAGCTGAGAAATTTAAAAAAGGGATACTTAATGCTATACTGAGTCCCCTATAATATTCTATATTTAGTTTGGAAGTACACGTGAAGTTAAGCTACTGATTTCACACATCACTAGTCCTCAAATTTAACCCCCGGGCTTCCTGCAGCTTCAGGGGTTTCTGTTCTGTGGATCTAACTGCGTAGTTGTTAAAGGATTTCTGCTCATTCACTGTAATGCTATATAACCCCATGCTATTAACAACAACATGAATTCATATAGAGCCTTAAATATAAGAAAGTATCCCAGTGTGTTTCACAGAGGGGCAATATGAAACAAAATATGTTACCAAGCCACCTAGGGAGATATTAGGGCAAACAAACAAGAGTTTAGTCAGAGAGGTAGATTGCCATCAAAGGGGGAAAAGGATGGAGAGGTTTAGGAAGGGAATATCCGAGCCAAGGGCTCAGCGAGCTGAAGGTACAGCCACAAGTGGTGGATTGAATTTAGGAATGCTCAGAATGGTTGGAATGAGAAGGTTGTGTGCTGGAGGAGGTTAGGGTATATAGGAGTACCCTTGATGTCCTGCCTAGCCGCACACCCATGTCAAGCAGGTGTGGGCAGGAGAGACTGGGGTCCACAACTTTTCAACTCACACTTGTGACTCCAAATAGTTGGTTGTGCCGTCGCACTACAGGATCGTGGCTCAGCAGTTATGGAAAACTAAGTGAGAGGTTCATTAGCTTCAGCTGATGTGTTGTGGGGGGCACCACCCCTTCTGCTGTGCACAAAGTCTGGGAACAGCAGGAGAGGCGGAAGAACCTGACAAGTGGCAGTAGTTGGACCATGGCTCAGAAGGTGAAGACGTGGAAGCTATTCGACACATCCAAGGGCAGAGTCATGACCCTGAGAAAGGCAACGCAATCAGCCTGGTACCTCCCACTGCATAACCCCAAGGGCTAGTCACGGAACGTGATAGTCAAATAATAGGGGATATAGATGTTGGTCCTCCCGTAGATGGGGACAGGCAAAGAGGAAACCTTACCCAACAAAGTAACATTTATGTTGAAGTTGACCTAAACTCATGAGAGGTCAGTTTCTGAGCCTGTCACACACAATGGAAGATGTTTCTCCTTGTGAATCAACATGGAATATTATTACAGGGATGTGCTTTTTGAAGATACAGGGGGCGATTCTCCAGCTGCGTTGTGTCCGGCGTAAATCCCACTATGTCAGGAGAATTCCGGGAAAGGCCCAAAATGGGATTTGTGCCGGGTGTCAACCAATTTCTGATGGTCCCCTCCCGCTCCAGCTGCTGTGATCAAAATCCCGTCCAAAAAGGGCGAGAACCTGATCAGAGCTCATTTGCATTCATGTTAATCTCATTGGTGAAATTAAAGTTAAAAGCAGCGGCCTCCTGGTATTTTCCCGCTTGGGAAGTCACGCATGTCCAATTGGCTACAGGCCCCAAAAAGCGTTGACCAGACGCCCTGAACTCTGAGGGGGAGTCTTGTTGGGAAGAATCTTTCCCGGGATGTTTATTTGCTGTAACCTACTTTGATACAAGTTTGAATAAAATGCGTTTTGTTAAAAAAGAAGATCCACGAGATCAGATTAAGGCTACTGGCCAATTTCATAAAGAGCGGTCGCGATTAAGATCAAAGGAAAGTCTTTTGATCCAGCCCCCGTACAGGTTTATGCCTCAAGATCACAATGAGCAGAAACCAGAGGCATGTTATGGTGTCATCCTGACATCAAGTTAAATCAACTCGTATTGTAATTGTAATGACGACTGAAATGCTAAAGTCGGCGACGGAGCATCAAGAACAGGCGTTCCTGTGACTTTGGACCGAGAAGTTAGAGAGGAGAGAAACTGATGCAATTTTGTCAAAAAGATGATCAGATGGTGAAAAACACTTTCTGTAAGCAACCAAAACAACAACAGCAAACCGGAGACGTCCAGGCAATGTTTATAGAAATCAAATAGATTATGTGATGGTGGAATGACTTTTCAGAAACAGTGGAACATTCATCAGTATCCAAGCATGGATATAAATTCAGATCATTATCTCCTTGGTGCAAGAATTAAGTTGAAAATACCAAATAAGAAAATGATAAAACCATTTAGACATTGACATGTTGAAGGGTCAGAGAGGCATTCACTCTGAAAGTAAAAAAAACGAGTTTAAATGTCTGAGAATTGGCGAATCAGAACAAGCAGAATTCTGCGAACAGGAAATAGAAAGCAAATGGAAAAACATGAGTACAGGAAAACCTCGAGGCATCGGGGAAGTAACAACAGGTTAAATGCGAAGCTTTGGAGAAAAAGAATTAGTGATATCAGAGACGTGTGATGAAATCTGCGGCAAAGGATTCATTCCAAATGACTCAATTGGATTGGATTGGATTGGATTTGTTTATTGTCACGTGTACCGAGGTACAGTGAAAAGTATTTTTCTGCAAGCAGCTCAACAGATCATTCAGGACATGGGAAGAAAAGGGAATTGAACAGAATTCAAGAAAATACATGAGAATACATAATAGGGCAACACAAGATATACAATGTAACTACATAAGCATTGGCATCGGATGAAGCAGACAGGGTGTAGTGTTAATGAGGACAGTCCATAAAAGGGTCATTTAGGAGTCTGGTGACAGTGGGGAAGATGCTGTTTTTGAGTCTGTTCGTCCGTGTTCTCAGACTTCTGAATTTCCTGCCCGATGGAAGAAGTTGGAAAAGTGAGTAAGCCGGGTGGGAGGGATCCTTGATTATGCTGCCCGCTTTCCCCCGGCAGCGGGAGGTGTAGATGGAATCAATGGATGGGAGGCAGGTTCGTGTGATGGACTGGGCGGTATTCACGACTCTCTGAAGTTCCTTGCGGTCCTGGGCCGAGCAGTTGCCATACCAGGCTGTGATGCAGCCCGAGAGGATGCTCTCTATAGTGCATCTGTAAAAGTTGGTAAGGGTTAATGTGGACATGCCAAATTTCCTTAGTTTCCTGAGGAAGTAAAGGCGCTGTTGTAAGACATTCATTATTCATTAAATTGCCCAGGAAAGCTAAAACAATGGTGTGCAAACTTTTTAGAACTATTAGCTTAATGAGTCATCTCATTAAAATGATCATAAAAATCATATAAGAAAAATAGTAATTCATTTGAAGTACCAATTGGTGAAACACAGTCTCGATTTAGATCTCGAGCAGGAACAAGACGTGGCATTTTTAACCTAAGAACAATCTTTAAGTAGAAGTAAACAAGAACATGTAAATATGCTTAATAGGCTACGAGAAAACATTCAATAATGTTTATCACCAATAGTTAATAGGTGTGGTGCTGAAATGTGACATTGACAGTAAAGATGGGAGATTTATCCAGAGTTTATATTGGGACAATTAGACATGCTTCATTTGAAGAGAGGAGTACGATAAGGCTGTGTATTGTCACCAAAATGTTTCAATCTGTACACAAAGTAAATATTCAGAGAGGTACAAATTGGAGGCAGGACATTAGCACAGGGCTAAATCGCTGGCTTTTAAAGCAGACCAAGGCAGGCCAGCAGCACGGTTCAGTTCCCGTATCAGCCTCCCCGAACAGGCGCCGGAATTTGGCGACTAGGGGCTTTTCACAGTAACTTCATTGAAGCCTACTTGTGACAATAAACGATTTTCATTTCACAAACTGGATATACGTGGACAGCACTGCGTCTCTTGCAGAAGAGGCCCTACAAAATATTGACGATCACATAAAGGAACCACATTTTCCAGAAAGGAAAATTTCAGTATTCCAGCCATCTGAAAAGTTACAGAGATCTCTGCTCGAGGGCAAAGTGGAGGGCAGCAGAAAGGGGGGTCAGTCTAGGCATAGTTAGATGACGGACGCCAAGAGCGATTGCAGAGAAGCTACAGTGGGTGCGTGCAGCTGGCACTGGACAGATGCGCGTGTCACACATTGACAGCAGTTCACTTGGCAGACGGAGCTACAACAGCAGCAGCTCAAAAGGGCAGAATGAGAGGCACACAGATACCACGGAGGGATGTGCGCTGGAGGGGGTGTGCGGTGGAGGGGTGTGCGCTGAAGGGGTGTGCAGTGGAGGGGAATGTGTAAGAAGGGTGTGCACTGGAGGGGTGTGCGGTGGAAGGATGTGCACGAGAAGGGTGTGCGTTAGAAGGGTGTGCGTTGGAGGGGTGTGCGGTGGAAGGGTGTGCGGTGGAAGGGTGTGCGCTGGAGGGGTGTGCGCTGGAGGGGTGTGCGCTAGAAGGGTGTGCGTTGGAGGGGTGTGCGCTGGAGAGGTGTGCGGTGGAAGGGTGTGCGCTGGAGGGGTGTGCGCTGGAGGGGTGTGCGCTAGAAGGGTGTGCGTTGGAGGGGTGTGCGCTGGAGAGGTGTGCGGTGGAAGGGTGTGCGCTGGAGGGGTGTGCGCTGGAGGGGTGTGCGCTAGAAGGGTGTGCGTTGGAGGGGTGTGCGCTGGAGGGGTCTGCGCTGGAGGGGTGTGCGGTGGAAGGGTGTGCGGTGGAAGGGTGTGCGGTGGAAGGGTGTGCGCTAGAAGGGTGTGCGCTAGAAGGGTGTGCGCTGGAGGGGTGTGCGCTGGAGGGGTGTGCGCTGGAGAGGTCTGCGCTAGAAGGGTGTGCGCTGGAGGGGTCTGCGCTAGAAGGGTGTGCGCTGGAGGGGTGTGCGCTGGAGGGGTGTGCGCTGGAGAGGTCTGCGCTAGAAGGGTGTGCGCTGGAGGGGTGTGCGCTGGAGGGGTGTGCGGTGGAAGGGTGTGCGGTGGAAGGGTGTGCGGTGGAAGGGTGTGCGCTGGAGGGGTGTGCGCTGGAGGGGTGTGCGCTGGAGGGGTGTGCGCTGGAGGGGTGTGCGGTGGAGGGATGTGCGCTGGAGGGATGTGCGCTGGAGGTTTATGCACTGGAGTGTTTGGCACCGGAGGAGCTTACGGAGATGGGGAGGGGTCAAGCCAAGGAGGTATTTGAAATCAAGAATGAGAATAAGGCATCAACAGTTGAGCAATTCAAAACAATGAAAAGTGAAGTGCAGAATAATTCACAATGATGGTACACTCCCTTTAAGCAGCATGAACTCACATTAGTGTTTACAAAATCTAGAGCATACCGTCCAATCACCAAGGGAGATAAATCCTCACGAGAAACATCCCTGATGTTGAGAACTGTGCCTTGTATTCCTGGAGTGTACAGTTAGATTAGTTCAGCACTGGTAGAGTCAGATTTCAATTCTTATTCCAGTGATATATTGGAACACCGTGTGCTAACAGAATGATCTCTTTCCAGCATGGGCCAGCGATGCTCTGTGGCTCCATTCTGTCAGTCATCATTGCTACCACCATTTTTATTGAGGCCTGAAAGTAATGCTGCCCCTGATGTTTGCTGCGGATGGCTTTAAAAGCTAGTGTGTATCTCCAGGAGTTCTCATATCACTGAAATCATGTCTTCCAGAGCTAACGATGATCCTGAAAAAACAAACACAACGTACCTGGAAGACTCTCAGCCTACACAAGGTAAGCCGGATCAATAACTAATTGTTTCAGTCTTTCTTCTTAATCTCAGGATATGTCACTTGTGTTATTTAAACAATAATTCCAAGCTGTTTAAAATGGTAGTTGTTGTGAATGTTACAGTGATCTAACCTGCCCGTTGCTATCTGATACTCTTGAAGTGGTGTCCATCTGTCGGAAACATTTCTGTGCTACAAGGCTTGTGCTTGTTCCTCTCATCTGTTCCAGGGAAACTACCAAATAATTCTGTAACTATCAACTAAGGAAATTGATTTAAGAACCATAATGCTGGGTTTGTTATCTCCCCAGATGTTTCTGTGTTTGCTGTTGAAAGGTCACACTTCCCTTCAACTTTGATTTTTATTGCATTGTTATCACTTTCCAAAAGCTGCAGGGCTGGATTCTCCCGTCTGGCAGCCGCGTTTTACTGGGTAGTGAACCCTCACCAGCAGTCGGATTCTCCTGCCACCTGCCAATAGGATTTCCCATTCTGGCCACCCCACGTCGCTGGGAAACCCTGGGGGGTGGGGGCACTGCCGGCGCAATGGAGAATCCCACCGCTAGAGCATCCAGCCTTTTTTGGACCAGTGTTCATGATTATAGGAATTGATGGATTCCACCCGATTCCTTTCCTTGAGAAGCGTAAAGGAGCACCGCCATCTCTCCTCACAAATTGTAACTCAGCAAATACCTAATCAAACTTCTCGAACAGGAGGTCTTGTGGACACAATGGGCAGTGACCCTGCCTCTGAGCCCGCAGCTCCGGGTTCGAGTCCCACCTCAGGACGTGACGGCCGAGGAAGGTGCGTTCATAACGTGGCCAAACAGGTTGCGTGTCAACCTGCAGATCCTTCCAACGCACCAATGGCGGGCAGTAAGAGCGGCAGAGAATCCTGATCAGACACGTTTGGTAGGAAGGGCGCCCCTCAAACTATAAGCCCCCTGGTGACACCCTAGCAACCTGTTCCAGGAATTACTAGCTATAGAAACAGACAAAAGCTTAATTGATTGATTGATTTGATTTATTGTCACATGTACCGAAGTACAGTGAAAAGTATTTTTCTGCGGCCGAGGGAACGTACACAGTAGACAAAAAGAATAATCAACAAAGTACATTCGACAAATAAGTAATTGGTTACAGTGTGGAACAAGGGTCAAACAGAAAAAATACATGAGCAAGGAATAGTGTTCTTACAGGGAACAGATCAGTCCGAGGGAGAGTCGTTCAGGAGTCTTGTAGCTGTGGGGAAGAAGCTGTTCATATGTCTGGATGTGCGAGTCTTCAGACGTCTGTTTCTTCTGCCTGATGGAAGGGTCTGGAAGAAGGCAATGCCTGGGTGGGAGGGTCTCAGATAATGCTGTCTGCCTTCCTGAGGCAGCGGGAGGTGTAGACAGAATCAATGTGGGGGTGCCAAGCTTGTGTGATGCGTTGGGCTGAGTTCACCACACTCTGCAGTTTCTTGTGATCTTGGGCCGAGCAGTTGCCATACCAGGCTGTGATGCAGCTGGATAGGATGCTCTCTGTGGCACATCTGTAGAAGTTTGTGAAAGTCGATGCAGACGTGCCGAATTTCTTTAGCTTCCGTAGGAAGTCGAGACATTGTTGGGCTTTCTTGACTGTTGCATCAACGTGAGTGGACCAGGGCTGACTATTGATGATGGTGACCCCTCGGAACTTAAAGCTATCGACCATCTG
Organism: Scyliorhinus canicula; assembly: GCF_902713615.1. Lineage (NCBI taxonomy): Eukaryota > Metazoa > Chordata > Chondrichthyes > Carcharhiniformes > Scyliorhinidae > Scyliorhinus > Scyliorhinus canicula. The sequence goes on from NC_052163.1 coordinate 129,075,471, forward strand.
CACATCGGAGCCATTGATGCAGGTGGGAGTGTGTGTCGTGCTACGCTTCCTGAAGTCGATGGTCATTTCCTTAGTTTTGCTGACACTGAGAGAGAGGTTGTTTTCGGTACACCATGCAACTAGGTGTGGGAAGACAATTGAGATAATTCTCCCAACATGCAACAAAATAAAACTGGTGGAGATTTTGCCCAGTTTCCTAGCTTTATGCAGGTGAAGGGTATATTGTGCATTGAGGTTGAAAATCTTTGGTTCTTTTGGACAGAGTGTTGGAGAGTTTATATGTGGCTGCCTGTTCCAGTTCATTTAATCTGCAGCCCATGAGATCTGGGGTTATGGGGTGACACAGGATGATGGTGACTACAATTTGCAGTGTTCACATGCGTCAAGTGTGCCTCAGTGCCACAAGGGGAAGCCAGGTGACTAATGAGGTCCCTGACCGGTCCTCGAGGAGTCCATTGTACCAATTTAGTCAGCATTGCAATGCATGACTGTGCCACTAATTGGCACCCAATTGTAAACCCTTTGAAGCAGAACCAGCCTCCTTCCTCTACTTGGGAGTCCATCTTTGACCGGCTGAAGAATCCTGGCCGGCTAACTGGAGATACTGAGACACTGGAGAGGACTTCTCTGAGTGCTGTCTTACAGGGGCTGGGTCCTGATCATAAATCAGCTGATTGCCTCCATCTTGTGGTCCCGGCTGGTTATTTTGACTCCTCCCCCTGATTTTGTCACCAACATCCAGAAAATACTCATTCAGTTCTTCTGGGACAAAAGACTGCACTGTGTCGTTGCTGAGGTTCTGAATCTCCCGCTTGGGGAAGGTGGCCATGTGCTGGTGTGCCTTCACGCCAGGTGGCAACTTTCTGCCTTCAAACTCTGCAGCTACGTCAATCCTGCTCCTAGATGGCATGTCCTGGTGACGTATTACTTCCGCCAGGTACACACCCTGAACTATGAGGTGCGGCTCCTGTTCATAGACCTGAGGGGTCTTCATTACTCCTTACAGGCCAATATTACCTGTCTTTTACCAGGAACTACTCAAAGTCTGGAACATGGTCGCCTTGTGCCGGTACTCTCCCCCATCAGGAGTAGTGGCTGTCTTCAGAGAGCCGCTGCTCAGGAATCTGCATCTCCACCAATACCATGTCAGGTGTCTGGTGGAGGGATGGGCCTAGGTTTCCGGGGTGACCAGGGTCGTGGACGTACTGGGTGGTGGAAGAATGGACTGGATGACACCCCATGAATTGGCGCAATAGAGGTGGTGAGTGTCCGACGCGTGATCAATGCCATCCATGACCTACAAACGGCTGTGCTTGGACCTGATGGCTCTCATTGGCGGCACAGATGTATGGTGAGCTCCATCTGAGTGTACGACTGCTCGGGCGGAATTTCACATTGGCCCCAAGCCCCGAACCCCTTCAGAAGCTGTAGCTCCACAACTCCAGCCGCCTTGTGGAAATGCCCTCAGTGCCATTGCGCACTGGGCGGAGGGGTTTCCTGGATGGGCTGCTGCACACCCTTCACTTCCTTGCCCTCACCCGTCACCCAGACATGCCTTGATGTACTTTGTTGACGTCCAGTGACTGAGGTCCCCAGTGGAGGTCCCTCTACGGAGGATCCTCCCCTTTAACATCGGGGACCTGGGTGGAAGGTGTTGCATGCAGCAGTCCCATAAAACCATAGACTGCATCAATTCATGGACTCCCAAGATACCTTCCCTTTCTGCGGCCTTGTGGAGTCAGTGGATCATACCTATATTGGTTGTTTAAGACTGCAATCCCTTTTCAGTTATTTAAAAAACCTTTTGTTGCAGTTTTATTTGTACCTCAGTCCCCCTGACCTATGGCCGCCCTGTACAGAGGGGGGTGGGGAAGGAGAAGGACCCCCTCATGAACCTGTTCCTGGGTCTGGTCAAACTTGTCATCAACAGGTCCAAGAAGCGGGCGATTGAGGGGGTCGCCCGACCCTACTGCCTGACCCTCTACATTACTGTCCGGGTGTCCCTAGAGAGGAAGTACACGGTGTCCACTTGCGCCGTCATTACCTTCTGAGCCCGTTGGGCCTGCATGGGCTGGGATGCCATATTAACCCCATTAATCACATTTTGGTTTGATGTTTTAAGTTTCATTTGCGATTCGCTTTTTGTCCATGGCTGAGGGCCTGAGCTCCATGGTGCAGGTCTTCAACTGCACGGTGCAGGCACTGGTGGGAACTCCCCCCCTGTGGAATGCACGTCTTGCACCAAAGTCTCCACGGCGGATGCCCCCTAGCTGTCTTGGCCTTGTTGCGTTGGACTGATGGCACCATTTCCTCAGGCGGAAGGCAATGGGACTCCTCCAGCCGGCCATGCAGACCGAGGATGGACTGTCACTCCTTCCTGATGTTCGAGATTCTGCCTTTGCAGCTCTGGGGCAACCAGACCCAGGGGCACACCGTCGGCCTGGGGCTCAGCGGTGTCCTGGGCTGCGGCATCCCTCCGAGAGCCAGATCCCTGGAACATCCACTTGCTGTGGATCTTCAGCTGTGAGGTACTCACCATTAATCTCTCCGAGATGTGAGTCACTGGGGCCGGTGAAGGGTGCGGGTGACAGCTGCGATGTCTCTTTATTGTTGGTCTCCGGAACAACTTCCTCGGAGCTGCGGTCTCCAGCGGGCGTGAGGATGGTCCAGGGTGGCCAACTGACCTGCAAATGAAGCAGGATGGTGTTAGTGCAGCACAGAGGTAGACTGGGAAAGTCACTCCCGTGAGGCTTACGCCATGGCTGCATGTGTTGAGGGTTCTCACTTTTGTCTGGTGCCCCCACCTCGCCATCCACACAGGAGCGGTGTGGCTCCGTCGCCATAGCAAGGGCTCGGCATGACCCCGACTTGCTGTGCCCAATCACACCAGTTAGGCTCAAGTTTGAGGCAGATGAGGAGAGTGTAGGTGGGAGTCCTGCCAGGTCAGATGGTGATGAAGTCTCGCAGGCATGGGATCTGAGTGGGAGTGGGGATGTGAGGAGCAGATTATCAACTGGGGGACCATAGGGAGTGGTGGTGGTCAGGGGGGGGGGGGTTGCATGACAACAGTTGGGAACCCGTGAGGTGGCTGGGAGGGAGAGTGGAGGTGAGGTGGCTGGGAGGGAGAGTGGAGGTGGGCTGGCGTATTGAGGGATGCAGCGAGACAAGTGAAGAGGCAGACTCACTAGCTGCACAAGGGTCACTCACCGTCTTTTGGCACTGAAGCCCCGTCCTCTTATGGAGTGAGCTGGCAGCTTTCTATCGCAGCCAGCCGCCCAGACACTCACTATCGCAGCCGCCCAGACGCACACCATCACAGCCTCCCAGACACTCACTATCACAGCCTCCCAGACACTCACTATCGCAGCCTCCCAGACGCTCACTATCGCAGCCTCCCAGACACTCACTATCACAGCCAACCTCCCAGACACTCACTATCACAGCCTCCCAGACACTCACTATCGCAGCCTCCCAGACACTCACTATCGCAGCCTCCCAGACACTCACTATCACAGCCTCCCAGACACTCACTATCACAGCCGCCCAGACACTCACTATCGCAGCCTCCCAGACACTCACTATCACAGCCGCCCAGACACTCACTATCACAGCCTCCCAGACACTCACTATCGCAGCCTCCCAGACACTCACTATCGCAGCCTCCCAGACACTCGCTATCGCAGCCTCCCAGACACTCACTATCGCAGCCTCCCAGACACTCCCTATCGCAGCCTCCCAGACACTCACTATCGCAGCGTCCCAGACACTCACTATCGCAGCCTCCCAGACACTCACTATCACAGCCTCCCAGACACTCACTATCACAGCCTCCCAGACACTCACTATCACAGCCGCCCAGACACTCACTATCGCAGCCTCCTAGACACTCACTATCGCAGCCTCCCAGACACTCACTATCGCAGCCTCCCAGCCACTCACTATCGCAGCCTCCCAGACACTCACTATCGCAGCCTCCTAGACACTCACTATCGCAGCCTCCCAGACACTCACTATCGCAGCCAGCCTCCCAGACACTCACTATCACAGCCAGCCTCCCAGACACTCACTATCGCAGCCTCCCAGACACTCACTATCACAGCCTCCCAGACACTCACTATCACAGCCTCCCAGACACTCACTATCGCAGCCTCCCAGACGCTCACTATCGCAGCCTCCCAGACACTCACTATCGCAGCCTCCCAGACACTCACTATCACAGCCTCCCAGACACTCACTATCGCAGCCTCCCAGACACTCACTATCGCAGCCTCCCAGACACTCACTATCGCAGCCTCCCAGACACTCACTATCGCAGCCTCCCAGACACTCACTATCGCAGCCTCCCAGACACTCACTATCACAGCCAGCCTCCCAGACACTCACTATCGCAGCCTCCCAGACACTCACTATCGCAGCCTCCCAGACACTCACTATCGCAGCCTCCCAGACACTCACTATCGCAGCCTCCCAGACGCTCACTATCGCAGCCAGCCTCCCAGACACTCACTATCGCAGCCTCCCAGACACTCACTATCACAGCCTCCCAGACACTCACTATCGCAGCCTCCCAGACACTCACTATCGCAGCCTCCCAGACACTCACTATCACAGCCTCCCAGACACTCACTATCACAGCCTCCCAGACGCTCACTATCGCAGCCTCCCAGACACTCACTATCACAGCCTCCCAGACACTCACTATCGCAGCCTCCCAGACACTCACTATCGCAGCCTCCCAGACACTCACTATCACAGCCAGCCTCCCAGACACTCACTATCACAGCCTCCCAGACACTCACTATCACAGCCGCCCAGACACTCACTATCGCAGCCAGCCGCCCAGACACTCACTATCGCAGCCTCCCAGACAATCACTATCACAGCCTCCCAGACACTCACTATCGCAGCCTCCCAGACACTCACTATCGCAGCCTCCCAGACACTCACTATCGCAGCCTCCCAGACACTCACTATCGCAGCCTCCCAGACACTCACTATCACAGCCTCCCAGACACTCACTATCACAGCCTCCCAGACACTCACTATCGCAGCCTCCCAGACGCTCACTATCGCAGCCTCCCAGACGCTCACTATCACAGCCAGCCTCCCAGACACTCACTATCGCAGCCTCCCAGACACTCACTATCGCAACCTCCCAGACACTCACTATCACAGCCTCCTAGACACTCACTATCGCAGCCAACTCCCAGACACTCACTATCGCAGCCTCCCAGACACTCACTATCACAGCCTCCCAGACACTCACTATCACAGCCTCCCAGACACTCACTATCGCAGCCTCCCAGACACTCACTATCGCAGCCTCCCAGACACTCACTATCGCAGCCGCCCAGACACTCACTATCGCAGCCTCCCAGACACTCACTATCGCAGCGTCCCAGACACTCACTATCACAGCCTCCCAGACACTCACTATCGCAGCCTCCCAGACACTCACTATCACAGCCTCCCAGACACTCACTATCGCAGCCTCCCAGACACACACTATCGCAGCCTCCCAGACACTCACTATCGCAGCCTCCCAGACACTCACTATCGCAGCCTCCCAGACACTCACTATCGCAGCCTCCCAGACACTCACTATCGCAGCCTCCCAGACACTCACTATCCCAGCCTCCCAGACACTCACTATCGCAGCCTCCCAGACACTCACTATCACAGCCTCCCAGACACTCACTATCGCAGCCTCCCAGACACTCACTATCGCAGCCTCCCAGACACTCACTATCACAGCCTCCCAGACACTCACTATCACAGCCTCCCAGACACTCACTATCACAGCCAGCCTCCCAGACACTCACTATCGCAGCCTCCCAAACACTCACTATCGCAGCCTCCCAGACACTCACTATCGCAGCCTCCCAGACACTCACTATCTCAGCCTCCCAGACACTCACTATCGCAGCCTCCCAGACACTCACTATCACAGCCTCCCAGACACTCACTATCGCAGCCTCCCAGACACTCACTATCACAGCCTCCCAGACACTCACTATCGCAGCCTCCCAGACACTCACTATCACAGCCTCCCAGACACTCACTATCGCAGCCTCCCAGACGCTCACTATTGCTGCCTCCCAGACACTCACTATCGCAGCCTCCCAGACACTCACTATCGCAGCCTCCCAGACACTCACTATCGCAGCCTCCCAGACACTCACTATCACAGCCTCCCAGACACTCACTATCACAGCCGCCCAGACACTCACTATCGCAGCCTCCCAGACACTCACTATCGCAGCCTCCCAGACACTCACTATCACAGCCTCCCAGACACTCACTATCGCAGCCTCCCAGACACTCACTATCACAGCCTCCCAGACACTCACTATCACAGCCGCCCAGACACTCACTATCACAGCCTCCCAGACGCTCACTATCGCAGCCGCCCAGACACTCACTATCGCAGCCAGCCACCCAGACACTCACTATCGCAGCCAGCCTCCCAGACACTCACTACCGCAGCCTCCCAGACACTCACTATCGCAGCCTCCCAGACACTCACTATCGCAGCCAGCCTCCCAGACACTCACTATCACAGCCTCCCAGACACTCACTATCGCAGCCTCCCAGACACTCACTATCGCAGCCTCCCAGACACTCACTATCGCAGCCTCCCAGACACTCACTATCACAGCCTCCCAGACACTCACTATCGCAGCCTCCCAGACACTCACTATCGCAGCCAGCCTCCCAGACGCTCACTATCACAGCCTCCCCGACACTCACTATCGCAGCCAGCCTCCCAGATGCTCACTTTCACAGCCTCCGAGATGCTCACTCCCCTAGTCACAGCCTCCAAGGCAGGCTTGGTGACCTTACTTGCTGGACGCCTGGCCGATTGCGGGTATAGAACGTCACGCCTCTGCTTGAACTCATCGGAAGATTTGCTGAGGGCTCTCTCTGTAAATCATGGTGCAGCCTTCCTGCCAGCCATTTCACCCCCAACGGGACTTGGAACAAATGCTGGAGAGGCGTTTCGACCATAAGATATAGGACCAGTACTAGGCCACTCGGCCCATCGAGGCTGCTCCATCATTGGATCATGCAGATGTGTATTTATTCCCATTCTCTTACCTTCTCCCCTTTACCCCTGTTCCCCTTATTAACCAAGAACATATCTATCTCTGTCTTAAAGACTCAGTGATTTGGCCTCTACAGCCTTCTGCGGCAAAGAGTTCGACAGATTCACCACCCTCTGGCTGAAGAAATTCCTCCTCATCTCTGTTTTAAAGGATCGTCTCTTCAGTCTGAGGCTTCTCCCTTGGATTCTAGTCTCTCCTACTAGTGAAAACATCCTCTCCACATCCACTCTATCTAGGCCTCTCGGTATTCGGAAAGTTTAAAATAAGAATTTAGGTGCAGCACGGTAGCTCAGTGGGTAGCACTGTGACTTCACAGCGCCAGGGTCCCAGGTTCGATTCCCTGCTGGGTCACTGTCTGTGCGGAGTCTGTACGTTCTCCCCGTGTCTGCGTGGGTTTCCTCCGGGTGCTCCGGTTTCTTCCCACAGTCCAAAGACGTGCAGGTTAGGTGGATCGGCCATGATAAATTACCCTTAGTGACAAAAAAGGTTAGGAGGGGTTATTGGGTTACAGGGATAGGGTGGGAGTGAGGGCTTAAGTGGGTCGGTGCAGACTCGATGGGCCGAATGATCTCCTTCTGCACTGTGTATTGTATGTTCTAATCCCCCTCATGCATTCCCCAACACCATTTCTATACTAATATTTATCTCCTTCAGTTTCTCCCTCTCCTGCGTTCCCCAACTTTTCTGGTATCTGATTTCTGTCCTCATTTGTGAAGACGGAACCGAAGAATGTGTTTAATTGCTCAGAAATGTCTTTGTCAGGGGCAGCACGGTGGCACAGTGGTTAGCATTGCTGCCTATGGCGCTGAGGACCCGAGTTCGAATCCCGGCTCTGGGTCACTGTCCGTGTGGAGTTTGCACATTCTCCCCGTGTTTGTGTGGGTTTCGCCCCCACAACCCAAAGATGTGCAGGTTAGGTGAATTGGCCAGGCTAAATTGCCCCTTAATTGGAAAAAATAATTGGGTATTCTAAATTTATTTTAAAAAAAAGAAATGTCCCTTATTATACTTTCCCCTGCTTCTGACTGTAATGGACCTACATTTGGCTTCACCCATATTTTTCTCTTCACGCACCTATAGAAAGTTTCACAGTCAGTTTTTATGTTCCCTGCAAGCTTACTCTCATACTCTATTTTCCCTTCTTAATCAATCCCTTGGTCCTTCTTTGCTGAATTCTAAACTGCTCCCAAGCCTCCGACCTGTTGTTTTTCTTGGCCAATTTTTATGCTTCTTCCTTGGATCGAATGCTATCTCTAATTTCCCTTGGAAGCCATGGATTGGCCACCTTTCCCATTTTACTTTTGTGCCAGACAGGAATAAACAATTGTTGCAGTTGCCCTATGCATTCCTTGAATGTTTGTCATTGCCTACTCAGTGTCATCGCTTTAAGTAACATTTCCATCTTCCACCGTGAAGACTGATGCAAAGTAACTATTCAGTACCTCTGCCTTTTCTTTGTTCCCCATTACTACTTCTCCAGTCACATTTTCCAGTGGTCGAATGTCCGTTCTTGCCTCTCCCTTACCTTTATATATCAAAAAAGACTCTTGCAACCTTCTTTTATATTACTAGCTAGTTTACACCCATATTTCATCTTCCTCCCCTTATTGTTTGTCCTCTGCTCGCTTTTAGAGGCTTCCCAGTCCTCCGACTTCCCACTAATCCTCACCAAATTGTACGCATTTTCCTTTACTTTAATGCATTCCTTGACTTCCCTTGTCAGCCATGGTTGCCTTATCCTCCCCTTAGCATGTTTCCTATTCCTTGGGATGAATTTCTGTTGTGCCTCCCGAATAACCCCCCAAAACTCCTGCCATTGCTGTTCAACTGCCTTCCCCGCTAGGCTCCTCTTCCAATCAACTCTGGCCAGCTCCTCCCTTATGTCTTTGTAGTTATCTTTACTCAATTGCAAAACCGTTACATTTGATGGCAGCTTCTCCCTCTCAAACTGCAGGGTAAATTCTGTCATATTGTGGTCACTGCTCCCTCAGGGTTCCTTCACCTTAAGTTCCCTAATCAAGTCTGCCTCATTACACATCACCAAATCCAGAATTGCCTGTTCCCTAGTAGGCTTTGTCACAAGCTGCTCCAAAAAAACATCACTTAGACATTCCACGAATTCCTTTTCTTGGGATCCACTACCAACCTGATTTTCTCAGTCCACCTGCATATTGACGTCCGACCATGATTATTGTAATATTGCCTTTTTTACATGCCTTTACTATCTCCTGATTTATTTTCTGCCCCACATCTTGACTACTGCTATGGGGCCTGTACATAACTCCCATCATGATCTTCTTTGTTTTGCAATTCCTCAACTTTATCCACACAGAATCTACACCTCCCGACCCTATATTGCTCCTTGCTATCGATTTAATTTATTTATGACTAACAATGCAACTCTGTCCATCTGCCTGTCCTTTCGATAGGACACATGTCCTTGGATATTTAGGTCCCAGCCGTGATCCCCTTGCAGCCACGTCTCTGTGATGCCCATAACATCATACCGGCCAATTTCACTGTGCGGAAAAAACGCATTTACCTTGCTCGTATACTGAGCGCATTTAGGTAGAACACCCTCAGTCCTGCATTGACCTCCTCCCTTCTCATAGTTGTCCACTTACTTGCTCTGCCTGTAGTTAGATTCCTGCTGCTTTCCATATTCTTTGTTTTATTAGTTGTTCTGGAAACTTTATTAAACTTCCTTGAGCCTTTGGCCCGTTTAGATGGTTTAAATTCCTCATCGTCAACCTGCACTCCCACCTTCTCCTTTAACTTTGATTTTCAAATGTTCCATACAACTAACACCACCCCCCCCCCCCCCCCTCTGCCCCCCCCCCCCCCCCCCCCCCCCCGACTATTTCATTTAAAAGGGACGCCCCACTGATTGCAGAGATGAAGTTTACCCAGGACGAGTAAATCGGATAAGCCTCGACAAGTGAGTCGTGAATCATGTGGGGGAAAAACATTTTGTTAAAGTGGCTGAATATTCGGTCAGTTTCGACAGTGGGATTCTCCCCTATGAACAAATATGGCAAAATTCCTCTGGTGACTGCGGACGAGAGCCCTTTGGGGAAGGCCCATACTAAGTGTCAGGCAGGCACTTAGGTCGGCAGCAATCTGCCTTCCCCAGAATCAAAGACCCCGGGTGGAAGTCCTGTCCCCTGAACCAATCAGAGGCTAGCAGATCTTCATTGTCATCAGTGCCACCAGAGGAGTGGCAGGAACTGTCGGCAATGCACTGACCAGCGCCCAGGATCAGTGACGGACCAGGGCACAGTAGAGCTAGGGCAGGATGCACTCACAGGGTATAAAGATCATGGGAGACCAGAGAGGCAGAGACAAGGGCCGGGAGCGGTGGCTCGGAGTGGGCTCGTCCTCCTAATGATAAGGTACTGATCAAACACAGCAGGGTACCTGCCCTTCCTACCCGCTATTGATTGACAAGCAGCGGCAGTGGGAAGAGGTGCTGAAGCTGCAGTAATTCCACAGTTGGAATTGGCAGCAGAATGGGAATGCCACCCATCAGCCTTCCTGCCTCAGACTTAATCAGGGCAGGGGCAGGAAGGTATCAGAGTCCGCATCTGGCACCCACCCACCACATTAAGTGCCCCCTCCACCTCCAAACCTGCCTCAGGATTGGGGGGGGGGGGGGAGCATTAAATTTCGCACAGTGCTGGACTTGGAGTTGCAATATTCATAATCCCAAATATTAACCAGACAGAATTAACACCAATTGTCTTGTTGCAAATGAGATCAGATGATGGAGCTGTGACTGTGTTCACATAGCTGCACACACTGGGGAGGAATGCAGCTGCGATCAGTCATGTGTGAATCAGAAGCTCAAACAATAACGTCAGCAATTGGGGGTGTGCTTGAGTGAAGTGAAAGCAGAATTTGATAGTCATTTAACCTACAGTATGATGGCAAGCTGAGTTACAAACAGCCTCGAAATTCCACAGACGGCAGGTTAGAATGTTGGATAAGGGACAAGGATTCTGACAACATGGATAACAACAACAACTTGTATTTAAATAACGCTAACGTAATGAAATGGCCCAAGAATAGAAAACAAGATTTAACACTGAAGCACATAATATATTAGGTCAGATGAGCAAAGGTTTGTTCAGAGATGTAGGTTTTAAGGGTTGCCTTACAGGAAGAAAGAGAGGCAGAGAGGTGAAGGGAGTGAAACCTCGGTCCTGGGCAACATAAGGACTGGTCACCAACGGCGGAGAAATTAAAATTGGGAATACTCACGAGGTCAGAGCTCGATAAACACAAATACCTTGGGAGGATTGTGGCACAGGAGGAGATTAGAGAGATAGGGAGTAGGGAGGCCATGGAGGGTGTGGTGGTATAGAACAGTACAGCACAGAACAGGCCCTTCGGCCCTCAATGTTGTGCCGAGCCATGATCACCCTACTCAACCCACGTATCCACCCTATACCCGTAACCCAACAACCCCCCCCTTAACCTTACTTTTATTAGGACACTACGGGCAATTTAGCATGGCCAATCCACCTAACCCGCACAATTTTGGACTGTGGGAGGAAACCGGAGCACTCGGAGGAAACCCACGCACACAGGGGGAGGACGTGCAGACTCCACACAGACAGTGACCCAGCCGGGAATCGAACCTGGGACCCTGGAGCTGTGAAGCATTTATGCTAACCACCATGCTACCCTGCTGCCCCTAAAAATGCCCCTATGGTATGATTAGCATAGCTGCCTGCCATTGGTGCAGAACACCAGCTTACCATTGGCCCTGGTCGGTCATGTGCCTCTCGACTGGTTGGTTGAGACCAGTCAAGTGACGGCTCCCTGATTGGTTGAGGGGCTGAGTTAACCCCGCCTCCAGGGCGGGGTATAAATACCCAGTACTCCCGGCGGTCGTCCTTCTACTGTAATCAACCGCAGGGCTAACATCTAGTATATTAAAGCCATACTTTTGTTCAGCAACTCGTCTCGCGTTCAATTGACGGTACATCAGAGGGATCTGAAGACAAGGGGCTGGATGTCTGTTTGGGAGACATAGGGCGCGATTCAGCAGACTCAAGTTGAAACCCGCTGAATGGTGTGTTTAACGGGCTGCATTTTGACAGCTGCAGAGTCAAGTAAAATCCCACAATCCAACGGCACTTTGCTTTTTTTTGGCCCCTGGAGTTTCTCTCTGCCGAGACCACACTGAGAGGGATTTCCTGTTGGCAAGCATCAGGGTGCCATTTTGTCCGGCATCTCCCGCCCCCCCCCCCCCCCCCCCGCCCCCCGCTTTCAGGTCTCCACCCACTCTTTTGAAAAACCCCCTCACACCCCCAACCTTGAGGAGGCCACCAGGAAACCCTGTCACACTTCCTTCCACCTGGCAAGGCCACACCCCCCCCCCCCCCAGGCCTGACCGCTGGCGGTGCCCACCTGATAACTGGGCACCCTGACACTGATAGCATGAATGTTCCCCTGGTGCCCCACGTTTGTGTGGACCAGTCCTGAATTCTGGCGATATCTCCCAGGCATCGCCGGTGAATCCCAGAGTGTATGTGTGCCACAATTGTCTTCAGCCATCTTTGTATTGGACTTGCCTTAATTTAATTTCAGGATTTTAAGAACAACTAAGAGCAGAAGTGAGCCATTCAGCCCATCGAGCCAGCTCTGCCAGTCAATACCATCCTGGCTGATCTCATCTCTGCCTCAACTCCACCCTCCTGCCCGTGCTCCATGACCCTTCAACCCCCATTACTCATTAAAAATCTGCCTAACTCCTCCTTTAATTCACTCAATACCCCAGCATGCACCACGCTCTGGGGTAGCGAGTTCCACAGATTCGCAACCCTTTGAGAGAAGGAATTTCTCCTCATCTCTGTTTTAAATCTGCTCCCCCCGACCCTAAAACTATGACCCCTTGTTCTAGATTGCCCCACAAGAGGAAACATCGATGTCTACTTTGCCAATACCTTTATCATCTCATATACCTCAATTAAATCTCCTCTCATTTTTCTAAACACGAGAGAGAATCGGCCGAAATTGCTCAATCTCTGATCATAAGACAAACCCCTCGGGCTGAATTCTCTGATCGTGGGCGCTGAAATCGCATTCGGCGATCGGCCGGAGATTCCCCGTTCACGGCAGAATCGGGGGCGGTGCCGTTTTTGCAATGCTCCGCCCCCTCAAAAACGGCGTACGCTTTGAGTACACCGCATGCCGTATGGACGGCCTCTCCCTCCCGATGCTCCACCCCCGATGGGGCGAGTCCCCGACGGCGTGGAGCACGTGTGCCCACACCGGTCGGGCACCTTGCCTGGCAGCTGCGGACTGTGTCCAGCGCTGCCACAGTCGGGAGTGGGGGGAGCGTGGCGGGGGGGGGGCTTCGGTAAGGGCTGGGGGTACTGGTGGGAGGTGGTCCGGGGGTGGCGATGCTGGTTACCGGGGGAAGCAGTTTTTGGCAGGCCGGGTCCACGTGCAGCCTGCGCCATGTCGTACGGCGTGGCGACCGCAGGCCACCGCCATTAGCATGCGCAGCCACGGCCCCGGCCATTCTCCAGCCATTTCTGCAGATAAAGCCGGGAGTTTTACACAGCACGCTGCGTACCCGCTGTACCTGCTAGCACAGCACGCTAGCCCCCCACAGGGCGGAGGATCGGTGCGGGGGCGGCAGCGACTTTCTAGTCATAAGGCAGATCCTGCGGACATAGACACAGGATAGGAGAATCCAGCCCCTCATCTCTAGAATCAATCTAGTGAACCTCCTCTGAACTGCCTCCAATCCAACTGCATCCCTCCTCAAATAAGGGGACCTGGTGCAATCTCATCAATGTCTTCTACAGTTGCAGCAACACTTCCTGCCTTTTATATTCTCTCCCTTTAGCTACAATGGCCAACATTCCATTTGCCTTCCTTATTACCTGCTGTACCTCCTGTACCCGCTGTACCTCCTGTACCTGCTGTACCTGCTGTACCTGCTGTACCTGCTGTACCTGCTGTACCTCCTGTACCTGCTGTACCTGCTGTACCTCCTGTACCTGCTGTACCTCCTGTACCTGCTGTACCCGCTGTACCTGCTGTACCTGCTGTACCTCCTGTACCTGCTGTACCTCCTGTACCTGCTGTACCTGCTGTACCTGCTGTACCCGCTGTACCTCCTGTACCTGCTGTACCTGCTGTACCTCCTGTACCTGCTGTACCTCCTGCACCTCCTGTACCTCCTGTACCTCCTGTACCTGCTGTTCCTGCTGTACCTCCTGTACCCCCTGCACCTGCTGTACCTGCTGTACCTGCTGTACCTGCTGTACCTCCTGTACCTCCTGTACCTGCTGTACCTCCTGTCCCTGCTGTACCTGCTGTACCTCCTGTACCCGCTGTACCCGCTGTACCCGCTGTACCTGCTGTACCCTGCTGTACCTGCTGTACCTCCTGTCCCTGCTGTACCTCCTGTACCTGCTGTACCTGCTGTCCCTCCTGTACCTGCTGTACCTGCTGTACCTGCTGTACCTGCTGTACCTCCTGTACCTGCTGTACCTGCTGTACCTGCTGTACCTGCTGTACCTCCTGTACCTGCTGTACCTCCTGTACCTGCTGTACCTGCTGTACCTGCTGTACCTCCTGTCCCTGCTGTACCTCCTGTACCTGCTGTACCTGCTGGACCTCCTGTACCTGCTGTACCTGCTGTCCCTGCTGTACCTGCTGTACCTCCTGTACCCGCTGTACCTCCTGTACCTCCTGTACCTGCTGTACCTGCTGTACCTCCTGTACCCTGCTGTACCCTGCTGTACCTGCTGTACCTCCTGTACCTGCTGTACCTCCTGTACCTGCTGTACCTGCTGTACCTGCTGTTCCTGCTGTACCTGCTGTACCTCCTGTACCTGCTGTACCTGCTGTACCTGCTCTACCTGCTGTACCTGCTGTACCTCCTGTACCCGCTGTACCTCCTGTACCTCCTGTACCTGCTGTACCTGCTGTACCTCCTGTACCCTGCTGTACCTGCTGTACCTCCTGTACCTGCTGTACCTCCTGTACCTGCTGTACCTGCTGTACCTGCTGTTCCTGCTGTTCCTGCTGTACCTGCTGTACCTCCTGTACCTGCTGTACCTGCTGTACCTGCTGTACCTGCTGTACCTGCTGTACCCGCTGTACCTGCTGTACCTGCTGTACCTCCTGTACCTGCTGTACCCGCTGTACCTCCTGTACCTCCTGTACCCGCTGTACCTGCTGTACCTCCTGTACCTGCTGTACCTCCTGTACCTCCTGTACCTGCTGTACCTGCTGTACCTCCTGTACCTGCTGTACCTCCTGTACCCGCTGTACCTGCTGTACCTCCTGTACCTGCTGTACCTCCTGTACCTGCTGTACCTGCTGTACCCACTGTACCTGCTGTACCTGCTGTACCTCCTGTACCTGCTGTACCTCCTGTACCTGCTGTACCTGCTGTACCTGCTGTACCTGCTGTACCCACTGTACCTGCTGTACCTGCTGTACCTCCTGTACCTGCTGTACCTGCTGTACCCACTGTACCCGCTGTACCTGCTGTACTAGCTGTACCTCCTGTACCTGCTGTACCTCCTGTACCTGCTGTACCTGCTGTACCTGCTGTACCTGCTGTACCTCCTGTACCTGCTGTACCTCCTGTCCCTGCTGTACCTCCTGTACCTGCTGTACCTGCTGTACCTCCTGTACCTGCTGTACCTCCTGTCCCTGCTGTACCTCCTGTACCTCCTGTACCTGCTGTACCTGCTGTACCTCCTGTACCTCCTGTACCTCCTGTACCTCCTGTACCTGCTGTACCTGCGTTTACTTGTCCATTGTCATTGTGTCGGGTTTATGAAAGAGCGAACTAATTAATCCCGCTCTCATTGCTTTCCTGTAGAGTTACAAATTGGATAAACTGGATGAAAATACCTAATTCTTACTGCAGACTTTGACTAGAATGTGCACTTGTGTATAAATCATTGCACTGGGTTCCAGTAACCCTCCAACAATCACCTCTGCGCTAACACAAGAGGAATGGACAATGCACCATTGGGTTTTCATGGAACCATACCAGACAAGTCAGCATTTAAAACTAACAGGGGAAATGGTGGTAAATATAATGGCAATCACTGAACTTTCAATTTTTCCTGGATTGTTGAAAGATAATATTTAGAAATTTGGCTCAAATAGTTTATTGAATCAGTTTTTAAGATCCAGCAAGGTGAAACTTGCCAACAGTGCCACGCACTGTACTGTTAATTATGTGCCCCTTCCAGCCATGCATTCAGACTTGACGTACACCAAAGCCCAGCAAGCTACACTGCTGATAGGCAACACACAATGAAAGCCTTGCTGCACTTGTATCCTTCAGCACCTTTGAGTGGACAGCGATCCACTCTGGCACTTTGGGAAATGTACCAAATGGCAACGTTGGGCATGTTCGATATTTCAGGAGGAAAGTAAAATAAAACTGCAGACCAAATGTCCAGCCACCGTATTTTAAAATAAATTTAGAGTACCCAATTCTTTTTTTCCAATTAAGGAGCAATTTAGTGTAGCCAATCCACCTAACCTGCTCATCTTTTGGGTTGTCCAGCCACCTTTTTGATACAGAAGTGGCCCACGTGATACTTCATGTGTCATGAGGTTTAAAGAACCATTGTTATAACAGCTGAGAGCTGTACTGATCTTGCCAAACGCCAGTACTGGTATCTCTAGCTGGCAGGTTTACTTCTGGTACCCTTGCTGTAAGTCACAAATGTCTGTCCTGCTGACCGGTAGCAGGCTGATATAGTTAACAATTAGATGTGTGAAGACCTGCAGAATAGTCTGAGACCTGATGACCTCCTTTTGTTCATCTTGTGTCAACTCTGCCATGCACCTGAGGTGCTTAAAGCTAACTGACTGCATAGAGTGAGCAACACTAACGGCAAAGTCATTTCATAACTTTGCCAAATTTTCACCAAGAACACGGCAAAAGAAAACAATTATAAAAGTTGCAAACCCTTCCAAGGCCTAATTGAGTGTTCCACCACCCATGGGAAGAACAATGGAGGAAATCCAGCACGTGGGAGGTAGGATTTATTGCCCATTCCTGATTACCCCCGAGGAGGTGATGGCGAGCTGCCTTCTTGAACAATTGGAGCCATTTTGTGCAACTATTCCCGATTGCAAGTCACGTTCACTTAAATATTTCTGCATTACATTTCTGAGCCCTTAATGAGACTTACATATGAATGCAGGCTGGTTTTGAACTCACTTATCATAAAACATTAAGGAGCAGTGAGTCTGAAGGAAATTGGTTCTGAGAGCCCTTCCCTATATGCCTAATCCCTCTGCTTCAGTTGTGTTCCTGATCTCCCAGTGCACTGGATTGACGAATCAATGCTGGAGTTAAAACAACCATTCCTAACTGTAGGGTATCAATGCAATTTTGTTTATTTGATTAAAGATACACTTTATTGCATTAAAAATAGTGGCGAGGTTATGGTAATTGCAAGACAGTAATTGGGGGATTCAAATGTTATAAATCATAAATCATGGGCAGCACGTGCACAGTGGTTAGCACTGCTGCCTCACAGCGCCGGGGACCCGGGTCCAATTTTGGCCTTGGGTGACTATGTGGAGTCTGCACGTTCTCCCCGTTTCTGCGTCAGTTTCCTCCGGGTGCTCCAGTTTCCTCCCACAGCCCAAAGATGTGCAGGTTAGGTGGATTGGTCATGCTAAATTGCCCCTTAATGTCCAAAGTTGTTCAGGTTAGGTGGGGTTATGGGGACAGGGCGGGGAGTGAGCCTGGATATGTTGCTATTTCAGGACAGTCGGTGCAGACTCGATGGGCCAAATGGCCTCCTTCTGCAATGTCGGAATTCTATGGTTCTATGAACATAAAATTCAACTAAAACCGAAGAAAACAGGTGTATCTGTCAGCGTCTGCAGAGTTATTTTGGTAAATTATCCATGTTGTTGTTCATGAATCTATTTTTATATACCAGTTGGCAACAACATTGGAACACAAAGTTGTCCCAATGCCTGCTAGTGGCCATAGTTTGCACGCACATCGTAACAGATGGTCTCGCAAAATTGAATGGAAAATGTTGACAAAGCAATTTACAATGGTAAACGTCAATGAACAATGTCACCAGGGAAAATTAATGGTGTGTGTGCTTTGTGTAATATTTTTAAAGGTGTGTCATTCATTTCACGTTGTTTCGGATCAATAGTTGTGGCTGTTGTGGTGGATGTTAATGGTCAGAGCACACTTTATCAATGTATTAACAATCGACAGGCAGTGCTGCGGGGTTACTGAGCAATACATTTATTACTGTTGTAGCCCCGATTGAAAATGCACCCTCTCCATTTTGGAGAGTGCTTTTCTTGGTCAGGGAGCAATAAAATGATGAAAAAAGAAAAACAAGCATTTGAATAACAACTTTTCACATCCCAGAAATATGTCAAAGCAATTTTCATGTAACTAATTAATTCTGAGTGCAGAGACCATTATGTAGATAAACCAAGCTGGTCATTGACTTCAGGAAGCAAAGTACTGTACACTCCCCTGTCAGCATCAACGGGGCCGAGGTGGAGATGGTGAGCAGTTTCAAATTCCTAGGGGTGCACATCTCCAAAAATCTGTCCTGGTCCACCCACATCGACGCTACCACCAAGAAAGCACAACAGTGCCTATAGTTCCTCAGGAAACTAAGGAAATTCGGCATGCCCACATTAACCCTTTCAAACTTTTACAGATGCACCATAGAAAGCATCCTATCGGGCTGCATCACAGCCTGGTAAGGCAACTGCTCGGCCCAGGACCACAAGAAACTTCAGAGAGTCGTGAACACCGCCTAGTCCATCACACAAACCTGCCTCACATCCATTGACACCATCAACACCTCCCACTGCCTGGGGAAAGCGGGCAGCATAATCAAAGACCCCTCCCACCCGGCTTACTCACTCTTCCAACTTCTTCCATCGGGCAGGAGATACAGAAGTCTGAGAACACGCACGAGCATTCTCAAAAACAGCTTCTTCCCCGCTGTTACCAGACTCCTAAATTACCCTCTTATGGACTGAGCTCATTAACACTACACCCTGTATGTTTCATCTGATGCCGGTGCTTATGTAGTTATATTGTGTACCTTGTGTTGCCCTATTATGTATTTTCTTTTATTCCATTTTCTTCCCATGTCCTTAACTATCTGTTGAGCTGCTCGCAGAAAAATACTTTTCAATGTACCTTGGTACACATGACAATAAACAAATCCATCCAATCCAGTCATTCTGCACATTGCAAGATCCTACAGACAGTGGAGAGCGATAAATATGTTTGAGTTGAGGGCAAGTGATGGTCAGATGCTAAGAGTAACCTCACATGAGGTGATATGGTGCAATGATTCATATCATGGTGTTTTTAAAAGCAAATAATGAGAAGAAGACGATTGCTATAGAACATAGAACAGTACAGCACAGAACAGGCCCTTCGGCCCTCGATGTTGTGCCGAGCAATGATCACCCTACTCAAACCCACGTATCCACCCTATACCCGTAACCCAACAAATCCCTCCCCCTTAACCATACTTTTTTTTAGGACACTACGGGCAATTTAGCATGGCCAATCCACCTAACCCGCACATCTTTGGACTGTGGGAGGAAACCGGAGCACCCGGAGGAAACCCACGCACACACGGGGAGGACGTGCAGACTCCGCACAGACAGTGACCCAGCCGGGAATCGAACCTGGGACCCTGGAGCTGTGAAGCATTTATGCTAACCACCATGCTACCGTGCTGCCCTATGTTGTGAGGATAACAGAGTAAAGCTCTGAGAGAGTGGAAACAGTGTGACTGCACTGGAAAACAAAACTAGTGATTGCTTCAGGGCAGAACTGATCAGGCTGTTTGATCTTAACATTGTTCACAACATGGGCAGCACGGTGGCACAGTGGTTAGCACTGCTGCCTCATGGCGCCGAGGACCCAGGTTCAATCCCATCTCTGGGTCACTGACTGTGTGAAGTTTGCACATTCTCCCCGTGTCTGCGTCAGTCTCACCCCCATAGCCCCAAAGATGAGCAGGGTAGGTGGATTGGCCACGCTAAATTGCCCCTTAATTAGAAACATTTTTAAAAAGACATTATCCACCACATGTAAAAGCCCTGAAATCCCCAGCGAGGTATGCAGGTTCCTCTGCCCAAAGTTGGCGGGGAGACTTATAGATCATAGAATTTACAGTGCAGAAGGAAGCCATTTGACCCATTGGGTCTGCACAGGCTCTTGGAAAGAGGACCCCACCTAAGCCCACGCCTCCACCCTATCCCCATAAACTGGTAACCCCACCTAACCTAAGGGAAATTTATCATGGCCAATCCACCTAACCTGCACATCTTTGGACTGTGGGAGGAAACCGGAGCACCCGGAGGAGACCCACGCAGACACGGGGAGAACATGCAGACTCCGCACAGTGACCCAGCGGGGAATCAAACCTGGGACCCTGGCACTGTGACGCAACTGTGCTAACCACTGTGCTACCATGCTGCCCACTTAGTTTCTCCTGAATCAGCAAAAATCATACCATGAGACATTTTAGACTGTTTAGCCAAAGTTTCTTTTTTCAGGTTTTATCATAGTTTGGGATACGTGCAGTGGACCTCATATTAGTGTTGGTGTCAGCAAATATTCATTGTCAATGAGGTTGATCCTTGTTTTCTAATTTAACTGACTGCTGGAAGAAATATAATCATCATTCAAAAACTGAAATTGAATCAAAAATAATTGCACTTAAGCAATTACAATTGAAAAAAAATCTTTAAAACTTCAGTGTTGACATTACTGAATGAAAACACGTTTGGTTGTATTCTCTTGTGATGACTGTACTGCTGAGCATTGGTTCCACAGTATTGCCGTGTAGGCTTATCTGTGGTGTTGGTGTTCAGGCGTTATCGCTTGTGGTGAATTCTGATATGTCCAGATGGTGGCATAAAGAAGAAAAGTTAACTGTAAAAGCTGAATCATTCACAGGGTTGTGCAGATTTCAGTCGAGATAATACTATTCAGAATTGTATTCCTATTTTACTTTGTTTACACCATTCGACTATAGCAAGTGTTTGGAAAACAAAGGTAGCTTTAAAGGAATTAGATTTGAATTGGCAAAATTAGGAATAAGGTATAATTTTAAGTGTGTTTAATTTAATGTTTCTGTGCTTGAAAGGGTAAAACATACAGTTAGATTCATGCTGGACAAAGGTGTTTGTATGTGTGCGGGTTGGTGAAGTTTCAACTGTGTTTCTATTGTGCTCAGAGAGGGTTATGGCATGAAGAATAAATAGGCCAGCAGAGGAATGTGGGTGTTGCTTAGCAACTGGGGCCTTGTAAGGTAGCGAAGCTTTTAAGTTTTAGTTTAGCTAATTTGATTGCAGTTGGAGACAGGACCTCAGGGAGTAAACGTCTCTGCCAGAAGAAAGACTGGACAGGACGGGAGCTGCAAAGAGGCAGGCTTCCGAAAGTACTTGTTACAGTCCAGATAACCAAAGAAAGTTTAAGACGACTGGAGTTAGGTGAACATAGACTAAGGTATTGTTCAGAAGAATTCAAAGAAGAGTAACGAAGTGCTCTGAGCTAAAGCAACAATTGCAGTAACCTCATTTAAAGTTCACCTGAGGAAGGAGCCGCGCTCCGAAAGCTCGTGTTTGAATCAAACCTGTTGGACTTTAATCTGGTGTTGTAAGACTTCTTACTGTGCTCACCCCAGTCCAACGCCGGCATCTCCACCTCATTTAAAGTGGAACAGCAGCTTTCACAGGTAAACCAAACGCCTGTGTTATTTTAGTACAGTCTGGGAATCGAGAGTTAAAGTAATTATGAGCACTTTGCACAGCAGTCAAGACAAATAAATCCTAACGATGTTAGTATAAAATCCTGGACTGGATTCACTGTTAAAAGTGGAATGGAAGTTTTGTTTAAAAATGTAATTTGGAAAACCTGGTCTGGAGTTTGCAATGCAAACTGCTAAGGGAAAGCATAATTATGAGAGAAGATTTGATTGATTGATATTTATTGTCACATGTACCGAAGTACAAGTGAAAAGTATTTTTCTGCGGCCAAGGGAACATATACAGTATGTAAATAGTAGACACAAGGCGACTTCCGGTTGTGGCCATGGAGTGAGTGGTCACATACAGGGCTGCACCTGCTTCAAGTCACAGAAAAGGGCTCTTTTCACACAGATCCAGGTGGAATTTTGATGAAAAGGTATAGGTGAATGTTAGAGGAGTAGTTTACCCCTGGAATGGTATATCCCGTGATCGCCAGTCCCACCAGAAAACAGTGGGAAATTTGACTGGAAAGTTGAAACAGTCTGGGGCTGCAGCAGCAGCCTCTTCCAGCATGCAGGCAGAGGGGGGGGGGGGGGCAAGTTGGAAAGCCCCAGATACAGGAACTGGACTTTTATCAAGGCGGAATTCCATAAACAGGGGAAAGAAATGCGTGAGGATCATGCAAAGGTCATTGCAGAAGCTGTGGCCCCACTGAAAAGTACTTTGGAGCGGATGGAGGGGTGTTTGGAGGTGCAGGGGTCACAGATTCGGGAGATTGAAGGAGTGATCTCGGACCACAGCGATCATGTGGTGGCTCTGGAGGCGAGGAGACCTTTGTAAAACGTTGAGGGCAAAGGTGGAGGAGCAGGAAAATACCTCGAGAAGACAGAACCTGTGAACAGTGGGCCTGCCTGAAGGAGTAGAAGGTGTGAGAGCCACGAGGTACGTCTCGAGGATGCTGGTGGGGCTGGTGGCAGAAGGGGTGCTGGATAAGGCACCTGAAGTGGACAGAGCGCATAGGTCTCTGAGGCAGAAGCCGAGAGCTGGCGAGCCGCCACGGGCGGTGATCGCGAGACTCCATACATTTATGGAGAAAGAGAAAATTCTACGGTGGGCCAGGGAGAAGCGTAGCTGCGACTAGGAAGGAAATAACATCCGGATTTATCAGGACATTGTAGCCGAGTTGGCGAAACGGCGGGCAGGTTTCAACAAGGCCAAGGCGGTGCTGTACCAGCGGCAGATCAGGTTTGGGGTGCTCTACCTGGCGAAATAATGGGTGACGTTCGGAGGCCGGGAGTATTATTTCGAGACCCCAGAAGCGGCCGAAGATTTCATTAAGGAGCACAAACTGGGGGGGGGGGGGGAACTGAGTGGACAATGCTTGGGAACCGGGGTGCTGGCACTAGGTAATGGCCGGGAGCATGTTTGAAGTGGGTGTAGGGATTGGGGGATTTTTCCCTTTTTTTGTGAGGGGTTTCGGTTCAATATTGAGATTATAAGGAGTTGTAGGGGTGAACGGTTTATGTGGGGATGGATGTTCCCATCCCCCCTCCTGTTTTATGGGACTGTTTGTGTTTAACATGTTTGTTTGCATTTTGACAAGGCAGTCTGGAGTTCAGGAGAAGTCCCAGTTTGGGTGGGGGAGGGTAAGGCCAGCAGGAGGCCTTCTTCCCTGAGCTGAGGGGTGGGGTGAGGGGGGGGGGGGGGGGGGGTGAGTGAGGACATTAGGATGAGCCTTGGGGCAGGGGCAGCACGCTAGCAGGTTATGCTGGTGAACGGAAGTGAGGTGGTGGGGGAGAAGGCTACGAGGGGTGGCTGGGGGGAGGGGGGAAAGGGGAAGTGGTGGGGGGGAAGAAGGGGAAGGGGGAAGCGGGGGGGGGTTCTGCGACGCGGCAGTGGGTGAGAGATGACATGGTCAAGGGCAAAGAAAGGGGCCATCTGGGATGGGCTAGGTTCAGGGTGGAATTAAAGGGGCAGGAGTTATGTGGGGAAGATGACGGACGGTAGAGGGGATTGGAGGCGCAAGCCTCCAGTAAGGTTGGTAACGTGGAACATCCGGAGACTGAATGGGCCGGTTAAAAGGTCACGGGTGTTTGCGCACCTCAGGAGCTTGAAAGCGGGGGATGTCATTTTGCAGGAGACACACCTCCGTGTGAAGGGCCAGGTTAGGTGAAGGAAGGAGTGGGGTCGGGCAGGTTTTTCACTCGGGGTTTGATTTGAAATCGAGGGGTGTGGCAATTTTAATGAGCAAAATAATGGGATTTGTGAGTGGGAAGGAGGTGAGGGATCCGGGTGGGAGATATGTGATTGTGAGTGGGGTATTGGAAGGGGCACCGGTAGTGTTGGTAAATGTGTCTGCCCCAAATTGGGATGATGTGGGTTTTATGAGGGGGTTGCTGGCAGCAATCCCGGATTTGGCCAAGTACCAGTTGATCATAGGAGGAGATTTTAACTGTGTCCTGGAGCCGAGGGTGGATAGATCGAGCCCCAGGTCGATGGGTAGGGTACGAATGGCAAGGGAGCTGGGTGGGTTTATGGAGAGGATGGGTATGGTGGATCCATGGCGCTTTCAGAACCCAGGGGGAAGGGAGTATTCCTTTTCACACGACTATAAGGTGCATTCGAGGATTGATTACTTTGTAGTGAGTGGGGAGATTTTGGTTGGGGTGGAGGGGGCAGAGTATGTGGGGATAGTTATCTCGGACCATGCACCCCACTGGCTGGATATTCGGTTCAGTACGGGACGAGAGCAGAGGCCGGGGTGGAGGTTTGACTCGGGGTTGTTGGCGGATGGAGGTATTTGTGATAAACTGCAGTTGGCGATTAGGGATTATGTGGAGTTCAATCAGAATGGGGAGGTGTCAGCGGGCATTTTTTGGGAAGCACTGAAGGCAGTGGTCCGGGGAGAAATTATCTCATTTACGGTTCGTGCGAATAAGGAAAGGAGGGCGGAACATGACCGTCTAGTGAGCGGGATAGTGGAGGTGGACAGGGAATATTCGAGGGTGCCCACCGTGGAGGGATTGGCAAGGAGGAAAACGTTGCAGGGGCAATTTGACAGGCTGACAACGGGGAGGGGGGTAGGGCAACTGCGTAGGGCAAGAGGGGCGCAATACGAGTATGGGGAGAAGGCGTGCCGCATTCTGGCGCACCAGCCTCGGAGACAGGCTGTGTCCAGGGAAATATTGAAGATTGAAGATGCCACTCAAGAATTTACCACACAAGGTAAAAGCTCATGACTTTGTGATTAATATATTGAAGGTATCATGGATAGAGGATTGGCTAACGAGCAGGAAACAGAGTCGGTGTAATTGGCTTATTTTTTGGTTGGCAGAATGTAACTACTGGATGCTGCAGGGATCAGTTTCTGGGCCCTCAATTATTCACAATCCATATTCATGTATGGAATCATTGAATCATACAAAGCTTGCGGCACAGAAAGAGGCCACTTTGCCCATCCTGTCGCGCCGGCTGAAAATCAAGCCCCCCCCTCAGCCTCATCCCACTTTCCAGCACTTGTTCTGTAGTCTTGTACGCTGTGGCATTTCAAGTGCTTATTTAAATACTTCTTAAATGTGAGGGTTCCCCCCCCCCCCCCCATCAGACAGTGATTTTCAAATTCCAATCCTCTAGAGGAATAGGTTCCCCCTCACATTTCGTGTGAACCCCCTGCCCATCCATCTATGCCCCTGGCTATTGACCTCTCCACTAAGGGGAAAAGTACCTTTCCGTCCACCCTATCTGCCTCCCTCATAATGTTATGCACTTCAATCAGCTCCACCATAATCTTCCCTGTGATCTTTCTACCAATCATTTTAAATGGATGCCCCCTAGTCACTGACCTCTCTGCTGAAGTGAAATGGCCCTTCCCTCCCTCTTCATCCACGTCCCTCACAATTTTTTACATCTCAATCAAGTCTTTGCGCAGCCTCCTCTGTTATATGGAGAACGACCCCAGCCAGTCCGATCCTGCAGCATAGCTGCAATTTCCCAGACCTGGCAACATCCTTGTAAATCCTATCTGTACTCTCTCTAATTCAATGACATCCTTCAATGAGGTGACCAGAACTATACACACTACTCAAACTGTGGCCTAACTAATGTTTTATATACAGTACATAGAATCATTGCATCACTGCAGTGCAGAAGGAGGCCATTCGGCCCATCGGGTCTGCACCGACCCTTCGAAAGAACTCTCTAGCCATGCCCACTCACCCATCCACCCTGCCCTATCCCGTAAACCCATAACCTAACCTGCACATCCCCGGACGCTAAGGACCAATTATTTTTGACATGGGCAATCCATCTAACCTACATATCCTTGGACTGTGGGAGGAAACCGGAGCACCCGGAGGAAACCTATGCACACACGGGGAGAACGTGCAAACTCCACACGGACAGTAACCGAATTGAACCCAGGTCCCTGGTGCTGTGTGGCAGCAGTGCTAACCACTGTGCCACCATGCTGCCGTTCCAGCATAACCTTCCTGCTCTTATATTCTAGGTATTGTAGCCAAATTTTCTGACAATAATAATAATCTCTTATTGACATAAGTAGGCGTCAATGAAGTTACTGTGAAAAGTCCCTAGTTGCCACATTCTGGCGCCTGTTCGGGGAGGCCGGTACGGGAATTGAACCCGCACTGCTGGCCTTGTTCTGCATTACAAGCCAACTGTTTAGCCCTCTGTGCTAAACCAGCCACAATATTAAAATAAGTAGCAAAGCAAGTTCTGAGGAATCGGCAAAGAGATATGGATGGCTCAGCAGATGGGAAAAAATGAGGCGATGAATAGTATGTGAAAAATATGAGGTTGAGCACATTGATGAGAAGAGTAGAAAAGCAGATTGTTAATTAAATGGAGAGACTGCACAATGTTGTAGTACAGAGAGATCCTACATCAATCCTACATTACAACGTTGACTACATGGCATCGATGTGACTACACTCAGAGCACTGCTTACAGTTTTGATCATCTTTTGTAAGGAGGTATGTTATGCTGACAGAGGATACAATTCAGAGAATGTACACTAGGCTGATTTCTGGGCCAAAGGGATGTTAATAATTTAATTTATGTGATGTTGGTGTCGCTGGCTAGGCCAGCATTTATTCCCTATTCCTAATTGCCCTTTACAAGATGGTGGTGAGCTGCCTTCTGTAACCGCTGCAGTCCATGTGTAGGTATATCTGCTGTGCTGTTAGGGAGGGAGTGCCAGGATTTTCACCCAGTGACAGTGAAGGAACAGCGATATGTTTTCAAGTCAGGATAATGAGTGACTTAAGAGGGGAATTTCCAGGCAGTGATGGTCCCATGTGCCTGCTATCCTTGTCTTTCTAGATGGTAAGGGTCATGGGTTTGGTAGGTGCTGCCGAAGGAGCTTTGGTGAACTCCTGCAGTTCATCTTGTAGATGGTACACGGGGCTGCTGCTGTGCCTCAGTGATGGTGGGAGGGAGAGAGCGAGCAAAGGTTGAGCAGGTTGGGCCTGTACCTCAGCGAGTTATTAATCTTTGTCCTCCTCTGTCCCAGAAAGCAGTAGAAACCAGGGGCGGCATTCTCCCCTACCCGGCGTGACAGAGGGTCCCGGCGTAGGGGAGTGGCGCCAACCACTCAGGGGTCGGGCCTCCCCAAAGGTGGGGAATTCTCCACACCTTCAGGGGCTAGCCCCGCGCCGGAGCGGTTGGCACCAGAAGACTGGCACAAACAACCGGCGCCCCCGGCAGCGGGGCTGGCCGAAAGGCTTTCACCGGTCGGCGCATGCGCCGGCGGTGACGTCAGCGGCCAGCTGCCGCTGACGTCACCACTGGCGCATGCGCGATGTGGGTTTCTCTTCTGCTTCCGCCATGGTGGAGGCCGTGGCGGCCGCGGAAGAGAAATAGTGCACCCAGGGCACTGGCCCGGAGTCTGAGCGGGGTGCCCCGATCGCGGGCCAGGGCACCGTGGGGGCACCCCCCGGGGTTCGATTGCCCCCCGCCCCCTCCAGGTCCCCGGGGGCCCGGTCGTGCCGCTGATCCCGCCATTACAGAGGTGGTTCAAACCTCGGCGGCGGGAGAGGCCTCCCAGGGGCGGGACTTCGGCCCATCACGGGCCGGAGAATCACCGCAGGGGCCTCGCCGATTGGGCTGGCGAGATTCCCGCCACCGCCACTTCCCGGGTGGCGGAGAATCTCTGCCACGGCGGGGGCGGGATTTTAGGCGGCCCCAGGTGATTCTCCGACCCTGCTGGGGGTCGGAGAATTTCGCCCCAGGTCATTGAATATGTTTAAGGCTGATTTAGACAGATTTTGTCCACAGGGGGAGTCAAGAGTTATGCTGAGGGGCAGTCAGGAAAATGGAGTGAAGGCAACAACCAGTCAGCCATGATCTTACTCAATGGTGAAACAAGTCAAGAAGCCAAATGACTGTTGCTGCTTTGCAACAGGTGGTGAAAAAAAAGCAGGGTATTTATCAATGTTTTAGATGCGGGAATTAGATGGGCCAGGATTAAACTGGAGCGTATTCACCTCCAATGCTGGAGACAAGTCTGTCAGACTCGTGGGATGAATGCTCCTCTGCTGACACCCGCGATTGGATGGTCTCAATCCAGTTCTTTAGTGAGTCTGACTCCTTGGTAAAGAACTGTCCAAAACACAGCGCTAATTGACATGAACACAGCAATCTTTCTGTGAGATGTTGCAAGAATGGCTGCTGTGGGAAATGGATGTGTCACATTGATGCAATAGGGAATTCTGTTTGAAAATATGCTGTCAGAACATTTGGGGAGTCCTTTTCTGGATGATATGTGCCTGTTCTGACAGCGACAGCCAATATATAAAATAGAAAATGTTCCTTTCCCAACATTGCCAATCTGCAACTTGTTCAGCACACACCGCTCTCCAATGATAAAGAAAACCTTGCCTGGTTTCTCCCCAGTTTCATTGTTCGCAGCAGGAGGCGAGGCATGTGAGTGCTGAGCAAGGACGTGACTCACAGTAAACAATATTGTGACTTACGGATGGGTATTAAGGATATTGTAATTTGGGGAGCAGTGATGGGGGAAACTAAGTATCACATTCTAAATACCAACCAAACCAAACTTTCACTGCGCTGATAGAAGGGATTCCCCTATCGATTGGCAGACAGTATCCAATTTTCCAGCTGTGCCCCAGGCAGATTCAGCTGCTATCAGCTTCGCTTACACTGCAACGAACAGGTAGACCTAAACTTTGTCTCAAACGACAGTGTGGGGCAGGGCCAGCTCTTCAGGTAAACCGTGACAATGGCCGGAATTCTCCGGTTGTTGGGATTCGCTTTTCCCACCAGCGGCACACTCCCCGCCCCTGGGTTTCCCGGCAGTGTGGGATGGCTTCAGTGGAAAATCCCATTGACAAATGGCGGGGATATAGAATCCCACAGCAAGCAAATGGCACGTCGCCAAGAAACAGGCGGCTGGGGAACCGGAGACTCCGGCCCAATGTGTTTTACCAGGGTTGACCAGATTTCATAATTTGAACTATTCAAATAATTGTAAAGGCCCTTTGAGAGCTCAAAGGCAGTTTCAGGAGCCACCGTTATCGAACAATCAGATATGTTCCATTGAATGTATTGAGAGTTATTTAAAAACAGTCTTTGGAATGAATGGAGATTTTAATCTCAGCACAGGTTTTCATCAGATTTGAAACTGTTAATATTTTTAGAGCTTGGTTTGTCCACCAGCATCAGGAAGAACAATGTCATAGTCGAGGGCATTGCCATGCCACCATCAGCATTGGCAATGTGACACTGGAGGTGATTGTTAGCTTCACACATCTCAGCTCCACAATCACCAGCAATCTGTCACTTGATTCTAAAATCAACACACACATTGCAGTTGTCCAAGGTGAGTAAGGGAGTGTGGGACAACAGCAGCCTGACTTAGAACATCAAATTGAGAACCTACCGAGCTTATGACCTTCGTATACCTTTCTATAGCAGTTCTTCCCGTGTCTGCGTGGGTCTTGTTGTGTTCTCTATTCTGCTTTACCTGGATGGCTTGGATGTGTAATGTTGAATAAAGAACACAAAGCTTTGTTAACAAACAAAATCACAGACTTATTTACACTACTAAGTAAGATTTGTTTACATTCCTAAAGTAGAAGATTTCTCTATTAAATTATGCTACCTCTAACTACAGAACTCTCAAGTATACAACTGCTCTCTATGACTGACACTCTTCAAACGGCCTTCTAACTCGTAACTCCCATAAGGCTTAGCCTCACTGCCTTATATAGTCATATATGTAGCTCCCTCTAGTGACTGTTCTTGATACTACATTAACCCTTGTCATGCTGGTAGTTATGATAATACCACAGATCTCGCCCCACAAACCCAAAGATATGCAGAGTAGGTGGATTGGCCATGCTAAATTGCCACTTAATTGGAAAAAAATATTGGGCACTTTAAATTTAAAAAAAACACAAGAGTGAATGGTTATCCTAATTGTATGATGGTATAACAGTCTATTAAGTAACCTGAACAATATACCGATAATCACAGAGGTAACGTATTGTTTCCAAAAGCACAGTTGCAGAATGGAATATTGGGTGCAGTGTGTTTTAGTTTTTGTTCCTCTGTTGTTTCAGAAATCACAATCAAAGTTGACGATTCTGAGTGTTTGTCAGCCGGCAGCTATCATGACCTGGAAACAGAGCGATTTCTTTCCACCTGTTCTACTGGTCGCAGAGTTTCTTTCAATGAAGCTTCGCTATTTGATCACGGGAAGAAAGCACAGGAAAAAGGACGGAGGTATCGCAAGTACTATCGGCAGTATAAGAAAGATGCTACTTTTCAGATGTTTTGATTTTCAGCTTATCGGTATATTTCCTCAGACCGTCAAATTGAAAGATTTCCCAATCCGTGAAGGTGGGGGGGGGGGGGGCTATGGAATGGTCTACACCAGGCCAGCTGGTAGATAGAACATAGAACCATACAGCACAGAACAGGCCCTTTGGCCCTCGATGTTGTGCCGAGCAATGATCACCCTACTCAAACCCACGTATCCACCCTATACCCGTAACCCAACAACCCCCCCAACCTTACTTTTTAGGACACTACGGGCAATTTATCATGGCCAATCCACCTAACCCGCACATCTTTGGACTGTGGGAGGAAACCGGAGCACCCGGAGGAAACCCACGCAGACACGGGGAGAACGTGCAGACTCCGCACAGACAGTGACCCAGCCGGGAATCGAACCTGGGACCCTGGAGCTGTGAAGCATTTATGCTAACCACCATGCTACCGTTCTGCCACTTAGTTGTATGTCACACCATAATCTTCATTCCACTGAAGTTCACAGAGTGGCTGTTCGAACTCTTTACAGAGACTCTTTCCCTAATCTCACTGACACATTGGTTGGAAATTAAAAACCTTGGAAGTACTTTCCAAGTCCGTCGAAAATAAAAATCAGCGCAGTGTACAACAGGCAGGAGATTTGCTACAAGCTCATTTTACGCTGCTGGTGTCAACTAATTCAACCCCCATGTTGCAGCCAATAAAATAGACAAGAATTTAGGGTCAAGATAACGGAGAATGCTCAGTAAAAGAATAAACATAGCCTTAAAGACTCTGAGCAGCCAGTTCAGTAACTTTGTTATTGTTTTAAGCTGGAAGAACCAAGGAAATCAAGGAGGGATTAAGGGCTCATCTGTACACAGTTGAATGCAAAACCTTATTATACACATGCAGTGATAAAGATGAGAATTGGAAAAGCGCTTCGCTAGAATTTGTGTGTGATACAATGGTAAAATATTAAGTATTGTGAGTGCCCACATTTGATGGACAGAACGTCAGATTTCTTTTTTATCCCAAACATTTATTGAGGTGGGTGCGGTACATTTCAGCGCTGCCGTTTCAGCCCCGCCGTTTCAGCCCCGCCGTTTCGGCCCCGCCGTTTCGGCCCCGCCGTTTCGGCCCCGCCGTTTCGGCCCCGCCGTTTCGGCCCCGCCGTTTCAGCCCCGCCGTTTCAGCCCCGCCGTTTCAGCCCCAATGTTTCAGCCCCAGGGTTTCAGCCCCAGGGTTTCAGCCCCGCCGTTTCAGCCCCAGGGTTTCAGCCCCGCCGTTTCAGCCCCGCCGTTTCAGCCCCAGGGTTTCAGCCCCGCCGTTTCAGCTCCGCCGTTTCAGCCCCGCCGTTTCAGCGCTGCCGTTTCAGCCCCGCCGTTTCAGCCCCGCCGTTTCAGCCCCGCCGTTTCAGCCCCGCCGTTTCAGCGCCGCCGTTTCAGCCCCGCCGTTTCAGCGCTGCCGTTTCAGCGCCGCCGTTTCAGCGCCGCCGTTTCAGCGCCGCCGTTTCAGCCCCGCCGTTTCAGCCCCGCCGTTTCAGCCCCGCCGTTTCAGCCCCGCCGTTTCAGCCCCGCCGTTTCAGCCCCGCCGTTTCAGCCCCAGGGTTTCAGCCCCGCCGTTTCAGCCCCGCCGTTTCAGCCCCGCCGTTTCAGCCCCGCCGTTTCAGCCCCGCCGTTTCAGCCCCGCCGTTTCAGCCCCAGGGTTTCAGCCCCGCCGTTTCAGCCCCGCCGTTTCAGCCCCAGGGTTTCAGCCCCAGGGTTTCAGCCCCGCCGTTTCAGCCCCAGGGTTTCAGCCCCGCCGTTTCAGCCCCGCCGTTTCAGCGCCGCCGTTTCAGCCCCAGGGTTTCAGCCCCGCCGTTTCAGCGCCAGGACTTTTCAGCGCCAGAAAAAAAAAATTCTCCAATGTTGTCATATAGTTATGACAGAATTTCTTTTGGCACTAAGCAATTTACAAATCTGTAAGTTCATAAAATGAAGTAAAACTCAAGTGTTAACAAAATGTTTTTATTGTAAAAGATCCACTTATAAAGATCGAAAAACAGTACATTAAAACAATTTACAAATCTGTAAGTTCATAAAATCAATCATTATAAAGAAAGTTCATTGGACATTCATTGGATATTCATTGGAAAAAACGCATTTAGTTTGTTAAATTGTGCCCTATTGAACGAAGGTAGTCAATTTCATTCCTGCTGCCATATTCGGAAACAATTTTCAATATCCTCTCATCAGCTTTTCTATATTTAAGTAATTTTAATTGAGGTTCATTGCCAGCTAAAAGTTTCTCGAAGTGCTTGTCTCTTCCCTTTTGAACATGCTTAAGGACATCAATGAACTTCCAGACAGTTGGGTGTGACATTAACAGTTCACTTTTCAATCTCCTGTTGGCCGCCTCAGCATAGTTATTTGTTCTGTCATCCCCATCTAATGTTCTTTGATACATATTCCACATCTCGGTAGGAAATAAAGGACTTTGTCTGCCTGCTCCTCGGCGATTTCTGAATGAATGAGCGCTGAAACGTCCTGGCGCTGAAATATTTGGCGCTGAAACATCCTGGCGCTGAAACGTCGGCGCTGAACTGTCCCATTCCCTATTGAGGTATTTGTGGTTTTGTAACAATAACAGAAGAAACAGTGTACATTCAAATATAAACATAGTGCAAAGGACGTCTTCCTCCCTCACAGGTCCCACCTTTCTTGCACACTAATCCAGGCATTGTCAAACTCAGGGGCGTGACCCACGGGTGGGTCGCAGGCGGGTGTCGGGAGGGTAGCGGAGTCGTACGTCTCAGTGCTCCCGATCGCACAAATCCGCGTGCAACAGCCCCAGCAGCCGGTTTTTAATAATGCCGGCTGCAAGCGACCTTCAAAATGGCCAGGAACAGATTTAAAAAATTCGGCCACACTGCGCATGCGTGCACGATCATCGGTGCGCATGCGCACTGATGATCAGGCGTGCATGAAAAGTGAGGCCGCGTTTATTTCTTATATGGTCGCAGCCTTTTTTTTTCAAGTTCAGAGGGCCAAAGGGACCCAAAACCATTTCCTCCATTTTCATCAGCAACAAACAAGGTAAGAGAAAATGGTGGGTCACGCAGGTCAGCTGGCATGGGCCGCAAAGGTCGGCTAGCGTGGGTCACGCAAGTCAGCTGGCATGGGCCGCAAAGGTCGGCTAGCGTGGGTCACGCAGGTCAGCTGGCATGGGCCGCAAAGGTCGGCTAGCGTGGGTCACGCAGGTCAGCTGGCATGGGCCGCAAAGGTCGGCTAGCGTGGGTCACGCAGGTCAGCTGGCATGGGCCGCAAAGGTCGGCCGGCATGGGTTACAAAGGTCGGCCGGCGTAGGTCACGAAGGTCGTCCGGGTTGAGTCCCGAAAGTCGGCCAGCGTGGGTCACGAAGGTCGTCCGGGTTGGATCCCGAAAGTCGGCCAGCGTGGGTCACGAAGGTCGTCCGGGTTGGATCCCGAAAGTCGGCCAGCATGGGTCACGAAGGTCGTCCGGGTTGGGTCCCAAAGGTATGCCGGTTGGTAAAAATAGGTCCCCGGAAAAAAAGTTTGAAAAACACTGCCCTAATCTAAACTAAACTAAATCCCCCACCCCTTCTCTGCTGACAGTTATTTTCTCTAAAGAAGTCAGCGAACGGCTGCCACCTCCGGACGAACCCTGACAATGACCCTCTCAGGGCGAACTTGATTTTCTCCAGACAGAGTAAGCTAGCCATGTCAGTGAGCCAGGTCTCTGACTTTGGGGGCTTTGAGTCCCTCCAAGCTAATAGTATCCGTCTCCGGGCTACCAGGGAGGCAACATGATTGCGATCAAGCTTGAACACAAATCATTTAAAACCTCAGTATTTGGAGTTGGCCCCAATCTGCCCCACTGGAGATAATTGAAAATGTAGGAAGCATGGAAGAAATGTTGTTAAGTAAGTGGGAAAGGATTATTAGATCAATTACACAAGGCCAGGTTCAGGCTCACACTTGCTGTCAAATTAAACTTAGTTGCAGCTGTGCTGTGCTGAACTACAAAGTGCATGGCATGAAATTGGCTTTTTTTGCAATGTGACAGCATAGATTATAGAAAGGGTTAGGAAAGGGCTTGGTGATTTGGATAGTTAAACTTTTACTTTAAACATTTACTTGGTGCAACAATTTTGGGATTGCTTTCTACTTTCAATAAATTGGATTTTCCTGACACATCAGTTGGGGAAAGGTGTGTAATGGTTGACCTGATAATTTGTGAATGACAAATGCGCAGTTTTCACGAGTAAGAAATGAAACAAAAGTATAAAACTAGGCTGCAAGAATTAGCTCAGCGATTGCTCATTTAAACCAGAATTTCTATTTGTAGGACAATTGATTTTTGGAAATGAATACAAAACAGCAATTTTATTGAGGAAGTGAGATGTCATCATGAACCAAGAGGGAATGAATTGAGTGGGCTACAGCTAACCCTTAAATGTAATTTCTGTAATTACCCCTCTGTATCCCTTTATCATAATCTAATTTATGTGGTGAAATGCTTAATTTCATTTCATTTGAAGTCAGATCACTTGTTAATTTAAATCTGAGATAGATAGGCTTTTGTTAAGCAAAGGCATTAAGGGATATGGGCCAATGGGCAGCACGGTAGCACAGTGGTTAGCACAATCGCTTCATAGCTCCAGGGTACCAGGTTCGATTCCCGGCTTGGGTCACTGCCTGAGCAGAGTCTGCACGTTCTCCACGTGTCTGCGTGGGTTTCCTCCGGGTGCTCCGGTTTCCTCCCACATTCCAAAGATGTGCAGGTTAGGTGGATTGGCCATGCTAAATTGCCCTTAGTGTTTAAAATTGCCCTTAGTGTTGGGTGGGGTTACTGGGTTTTGGGGATAGGATGGAGGTGTGGGCTTGTGTAGGGTGCTCTTTCCAAGAGCCGGTGCAGATGTGATGGGCTGAATGGCCTCCTTCTGCACTGTAAATTCTATGATTCTATGATATGGATTTGGGTCACAGATCAGCTATTATCTCATTGAATGGTGAGACAGGCTCGAGGGGCTGAATGGCCTCCTCCTGTTCCTATGTTAATTTCATATTTTACATATTCCAGAGGGAGACATTGAGAGTTCCTTTCCGATAATGTTTATGTTCAGCAATTCCAAATTGTTATTGTGGAATCAATCCTAATTCAGCGAATGAGCATCAGAGAGTAATGGTGAACAGTTGTTTTTTTGGGCTGGAGGAAAGAGTACAGTGGGGTCCCCCAGGGATGGTTGCTTGGACCTCTGCTCTTCCTGATAATAGTAATGGCGTGAACCATGGTGTACAGGGCTCAATTTCAAATTTGCAGATGATACAAAACTTGGAAGTATTGTGAACCATGAGGAGAATAGTATAGAAATTCAAAAGAGCACAGACTATTTGGTGAAATGGGTGGACAGGTAGCAGCTGACATTTAATGCAGAAAAGTGTGAAGTGATTGATTTTGGTGGAAGAATGCAGCAGGAGAATATAAAGCAAAGATACCATTCTAAAAGAGGTGAAGGAGCAGAGAGACCTGAGTATATATGTACATAAATCATTGAATGTGGCAGGACAGTTTGAGAGAACAGTTAATAAAAAGAAAAGGGCTTTATAAATAGGGACAACAGACAATAGGATACAAAAGCAAGGAAGTTTTGCTAAATTTGTAATAAACACTGATTTGGCCTCAGCTGTCCAGTTCTGGGCACGTCGCTTTCAGAAGGATTTGAAGGCATTAGTGAAAACAATTCACAAGAAAGGTTCCAGGAATGAGGGCCGAGATTCTCCGCCGCCGTGATTCTCCGTTTTGTCGGCACCCGGGGGTTTCCCAACGGCGTGGGGCTACCCCACAATGGGAAACCCCATTGACCGGAGAATCCCGCCGGCGGGTCGGGGCAGAAATGTGGCGGGGTGGAGAATCCAGCCCCAGGGACTTCAGTTAGGCAGATAGATTGGAGAAGTTGCGACTGTTTTCTTAGGAGAGGAGTCTTGATAGAGACATTCAAATTTGGGAGAGGCCAGGACAATGTAGAAAGGGAGAAACTGTTCCCAATGCCCGGGGAAACCTTTCCCCATTTTACTTCATTTGGTGTGGTTAACGATTTTGAGATTATTCTTATTAATAAGAATTCTATTATTGATTATGGAGCAATACTCTACATTAGAATTTTAGCCCTGAGTTTGGGATTCTGGGCTGAATTTAATGGCCATGGTGGTGGCCCCATCCACTGGCTGAAAAGCCAGTGGCAAACCTGCCGTGCCCACTTTCGGTACAGCAAGAGGCCCCGAGAGGTCAGTGAGCTTGCAGATTATACCTAAAGGCCTCCCCACATGGCGTATGCCCCCCCCCCCCCCCCCCCGCCCCACTTAGCACCCCAGCCGCTGCTTTTTACCAGCTGTGATGGGAATGAGGCCCTTAGCTGGTCATGAATTGGTCACTTCAGGCCTCAATTGACCTTCAGGGCAGAAGGGCCGAACTCAACCATCCTGCTCTTGACTTAATTCCGAATTCTCCCTCAGTGTACCTGAACAGGCACCGGAATGTGGTGACTAGGAGCTTTTCACAGTAGCTTCATTGCAGTGTTAATGTAACTTGTGACAATAAAGATTATTATTATTATTAATCAGGGGGACTCGAGAAAGCGACTAGTACTCCACTGCCTGCTATCCCATTTGAATTGTACGGGCTTCCCTGCCCCCAGCCCACTCCAGGGGAGAGAAATTAAATTCCGCCCCCATTGTTACTGTTTCTAATCCTTTTCCTTTAGCCTGTTTCCATATTTAGAATATGTGGTGGAGAACAGCCTCTGAATTTCTGCTTCAAATACAAATGGAACAGTCCGCACCCATAGAGTCAGGTTGTTCACGTGAAAGTTAGATCAACGTCTTTGTTGAGATCCTTCGCGAGAACTCAAAGATCTCCACCTAACACATTATTTTTCATCTTCAGGTGCTAAGTGCCTTTCCAGTATTTCTATTTCCATTTCAGATTTGCAGCAATTCGAGTTTTTTGTTAACTCCTTGTTATGTTCCAATTTCCCCCCCCCTCCCCTTTCCTCCGCATGATAATTACAGTCTTCCCATGGAATCCGGCTGACGGATGGTGCCTGACAATAGCTCCAGGACAAGCTCCCTGGAGTGTTTTTCCTACCCCTTATTTTGAATAGTATCCGCCTTGCCCTTAATTTGTCAGTCCTGACAATTCACATTGTTCTTCCTGAAACTAGAAAGTGGAAGTTGTTATTATTAGGACCTGGCGCTTTCAACTTCAGCTGGTATATATCACAAAAGTCTAACCCTACAAATGTACCGCTTTTAATTTTATTCTTGGAAACAATAAATTATCAATAATTTCCTCGTACTCACAGCTGCTGTAGAGTCTGTGAACTGGTGTCACAAGCAGTGTGATAAAACCAATAACAGACCATAAATCAAACTCTAAACAGGTAGAAAGGGTACATCAAGGTTATTTTTCACAGTGAGGTACCTGGTTGTTATATACACAATACAATAAATCAGAATGCTGCTTATTTTACCCCAAGACTTACAGCTAGGCAGGTTTCCTCCCTTAGGAATTTTAACCCTTTGGAGGAGGTATTAGGGCTAACGCAGTACAGTTGTAAAATGCTGTCACATTCAGCATTTCAGCTGGATAAATCTTCTATGGGGCTCCTCTGGCCTCCTGCCTTGTTTGGAGCAGGGCTGTGAGGAGCTCTGAAAATCTTCCCGGTCGAAGTCTTTAGAAATGATTCCGTGCCTTTCTATATCCGTCTCCTTCAAAAAAGCAAAGCAGCAAATCAGTCAGTGGTCTTGCTTCTGATGATCTTGCTGAAAGGCTGTGTGTCCAAACACTAGTTGTGGACATATTGGGCTTGTCCATGTTATCGCAGTTGGGCCAGCATCTTGCCGACAAACACTTTCGAGGCTTACACATGAATAATAGCCACCTGGCTAGGCAATTTCTGTCACAAGAAGCTGGTACCCTCCAAAAGAGACGAGAGGGCAGGAAAAAGGTGAAGAAAACTGGTGGGACAAGTAACAGCCTCGTCGCGCCCAACTTGGCTTTGGGATGAAGCTGTTGAATCTCGTGAGGGGCGTCTCGCGAGATTTGCAACCCTCACAACGCCTCATGGGATTTAATGGAGTCTCGCGAGACATCGTGGTCTGGATCTCGCCCTCACTCGGCGCGATCCATATCAGCATATTTAAATGAGCCGTTAGGCACATTTAAATATGCATTTGCTGGATTCTCACGGCACCCAGGACTTAACAGTTGCGCCTCGTCAGGGTGCCGTTTAATACTAATTTCCACAAACATGGACCAATTCTAATGGCACCAGAGGGAGAGGCGGCTCCCAGGCCTTTGGGGATCCCTGGGTGATCAGGGACAGGGCAGGGTGGCACGCTGGCTTTCCAGGCTGGAAGAGGCTCTGCCAAGGTGTTAGTGCCAGGGTACCCAGGTTGACACTGCCAGGAATGGGGCCTGGGTGGGGCCTTACCAGGTGGGGAAATGGTGAGGGGGTGCCTCTGGGAGCCTCCCCAAAGGTTGGAGGGTGAAGAGGGGTCACAAACAAAGGGGAGCGTGGCTGATGGGGGAGGGGGGGGGGAGTGGGGAAGAGGGGGGCAGCCAGACGAAATGATGCCCCGATCAGCTAAGAGAAACTCCTCAAGGCCCAGAAAACCCAGCAAAGAGCCGTTCACTAGCAAGGTTTTCTCAATGCTGCAGCTGCTGAGAATCACTCCGCTAAATCCACCAAAAACCTGACATAGATATTTTTCTGGTTCAATCGCACCCAACATATTTGTTTTAAAATATACCTGCAATATTAGCTGATCTGTTTTGTTAGCTATACACATGTATTACACCTGATAAACTTTGGAGCACGCAAAAAATAGGTACCTCCCACAATTTCAGCGCCAGGGTCCCGGGTTCAATTCCCGGCTTGGGTCACTGTCTGTGTGGAGTCTGCACGTTCTCCCCGTGTCTGTGTGGGTTTCCTCCGGGTGCTCTGGTTTCCTCTCACAAGTCTCGAAAGATGTGCTGTTAGGTGAATTGGACATTCTGAATTCTCCCTCCGTGTACCCAAACAGGTGCCGGAATGTGGCAACTAGGGGCTTTTCACAGTAACTTCATTGCAATGTTTATGCAGGCCTACTTGTGACAATGAAAGATTATTATTATGGGCGGTATTCAAGACTCTCTGAAGTTCCTTGCGGTCCTGGGCCGAGCAGTTGCCATACCAGGCTGTGATGCAGCCCGATAGGATGCTTTCTATCATTGAAAGCTGCTGTCGCTGAACAAATTTGAATTCAGGTCAACCACACACTAATACTTTAATAATTCCTGTCCGCAGACCTATAGCTGAACTGAGTTAGGTCTGAAGACTGACTGTCTTGACAACCAGTGATGTCATACTATAAGCATGGCCTTCTCTCGGACTGAGGACATGAACCAAATGTAACCGGAAGCTAAAAATAATAATAATTATTCATGCAGCCAAAGCTCAGCGGGCAATTTACAAACTCTAACTCGCCAGACTGATTCCAGGGATGGCGGGACTGTCATATGAGGAGAGATTGACTAGGTTGGGATTGTTCTCGCTGGAGTTCAGAAGAATGAGGGGGGATCTCATAGAGCATTATAAAATTCTAACAGGACTAGACAGGGTAGATGCAGGGAAGATGTTCCCAATGATGGGTGTGTCCAGAACCAGGGGTCACAGACTGAGGATTCAGGGTAAACAATTTCGGACAGAGATAAGGAGATATTTCTTCACCCAAAGAGTGGTGAGCCTGTGGAATTCATTACCACAGGAAATAGTTGATGCTAGAACATTGAATATATTCAAGAGGCGGCTAGATATAGCACTTGGGGAGAATGGGATCAAAGGCTATGGGGAGAAAGCAGGATTAGGCTATTGAGTTGGATGATCAGCCATGATGGTGATGAATGGCGGAGCAGGCTCAAAGGGCCAAAAGGCCTCCTCCTGCTCCTATCTTCTATGCATCTATGTATATCACACCAAGTTTGTTAAGCACATTTATCACAATGAATGCTTGCAGAGTTTTTAGTTGATTTGTAAGTAAATGAGAAAGGGTGTTAGGCTAACTAATGCGAAAGAGAAAGTACTGAGAGGGAGCCACAAAAGATAAAATGGTTCAGAATCAATATAATCCCACATCAGAGAAAAAAAATTCAAATCACAAATCTGCACCCACAGCAATCAAGACCTAATTTTAGACACCGTTAATAAAAAGGGATTTAAAATATATATATTCTGTTGAATTCAGGTTGGTCATTAATAATTAAAGGCGCTTTGGAAAAAAATATGTAAAATGGGGCAGCAGGGTAGCATGGTGGTTAGCATAAATGCTTCACAGCTCCAGGGTCCCAGGTTCGATTCCCGGCTGGGTCACTGTCTGTGTGGAGTCTGCACGTCCTCCCCCTGTGTGCGTGGGTTTCCTCCGGGTGCTCCGGTTTCCTCCCACAATCCAAAGATGTGCGGGTTAGGTGGATTGGCCATGCTAAATTGCCCGTAGTGTCCTAATAAAAGTAAGGTTAAGGGGGGGGTTGTTGGGTTACGGGTATAGGGTGGATATGTGGGTTTGAGTAGGGTGATCATGGCTCGGCACAACATTGAGGGCCGAAGGGCCTGTTCTGTGCTGTACTGTTCTATGTTCTATGTTCTATATTGGATTGGATTGGATTTATTGTCACGTGTCCCGAGGTTACAGTGAAAAGTATTATTCTGCGTACTGTCCAGACAGATCGTTCCATACATGAAAAAACATAGGACAGACAAAGATACAATTATAAAGTAATGTTTATCTTTTAATTTGAGAATTTCAAATCAATTATTTTATAGGTGAAATGTGAAGTGAATCACAAGTCAAAAGTGACAATCTTTTTCTCACCATTAACAGTAATTCACCAATCATCCTGTGCGAGGCAGAAGTTACACTAAAAGGGAAGAAGTTCCTTTCTGTGCTGTTTGTAACAAAGCTATTAAACCTCGGATTTCCCCAAAGCACAAGATATGTATCTAGGTTCCTGGCTACTATCCCGAGTCCTGGTGATTTTCCTGGACACTGGATTGGGTGGGGAAATTGCTGAATCTCTCCGGTGTGGAAATATTTAATGAAAGCTTCAGCATAGAAGAAAAAAGAGGTTTCTTAGGGGTTGAACGAAGTTGATCGGATTGGAAATATATGCCGCGCAATGTCCATGAACGGATTACTTTGATTTACGATGAACAAAAATAGCTAAAGTTAGCAATTGAGGGAATTGCAAAATAGCTGACAGCACCAAATTGAGCGACGCAGGACAATATGACAAAGACTGTGAAAGATTGAATTTGTAAGTTGGTCGGCCAGCATGTAGAAAAATGTGAATGTCAGGTTTATATCTAGAGGAACAGAATGTAAAAGAAAGAATGTTACATTGAACGTGTATCAAACCTTAACTGGGCTGCATTTCAAATACAGTGCAATGTCAGGAACCCCAATATATCAAGATTCCAAATCAGTGGAAAAGATATAGTGTAAAATCATTAGGATGTTACTCAGGACAAGGTGGGTATGGCTATGCAGAGAGACCCATGAAGATTGGAATTGGTTGGGTGGTTGGGGGGGTGGGGGGGGGGGGGGGGGGGTGGGGGGGGGCGGGTGGTTGCGAGTGGAGCAGTGGTGGTGATCCTCCAAACAAATTCAAGATTGTGAAGGGCAAAACTATTGGCAGATGCTGTTCTGTGAACAAGTTCCAGATACTTCACTTTGGATTCAAGAAAGACAAATTGGATTATTTCCTATTGGTGAAAGGCAAAAAACCTGCAGAGGATCAGAAGGATTTTGGTGTCCACATGTCACTAAACACCGAGCATAGATACAAACGTTAATCATAAAATGTTAATAGAACGACGGTCGCATGAAAACGAAATACGCACATAATAATAATGCTCTTTATTAGTGTCACAAGTAGGCTTACATGAACACTGCAATGAAGTTACTGTGAAAAGCCCCTAGTCGCCACATTTTGGTGCCTGTTCGGGTACACAAAGGGAGAATTCAGAATGTCCAATTCACCTAACAGCACGTCTTTTGGGACTTGTGTGAGGAAACCGGAGCACCCGGAGGAAACCCACACAGACACAGGGAGAACGTGCAGACTCCGCACAGACTGTGACCCAAGCCGGGAATCGAACCAGGTCCCTGGTGCTGTGAAACAACAGTGCTAAGCACTGTGCTACCATGCCGCCCATACCTGCTCTCTGTCCATATCGTTATCAGTACATTGCTCTCAATGAATATCAAAATCAAACAATTTGGTGTTCCAAAATCATAGCCATTGCAGTAATATCATTTCACTTTTGACC
The DNA here is from genome assembly GCF_902713615.1 of Scyliorhinus canicula. Classification (NCBI taxonomy): domain Eukaryota; kingdom Metazoa; phylum Chordata; class Chondrichthyes; order Carcharhiniformes; family Scyliorhinidae; genus Scyliorhinus; species Scyliorhinus canicula. The sequence continues at coordinate 129,118,502 of NC_052163.1, forward strand.
CGTGGCACCAGAAGAATTATGAATTACACATTCTTCCTTTCAACTCTAATACTGCTTAGGTTCCAGAAAGTCAGGTATAACAGCCTAAAACTGATTGCTTCCTGTATCTGTAGGGGCTGGTTTAGCTCACTGAGCTAAATCGCTGGCTTTTAAAGCAGACCAAGCAGGCCAGCAGCACGGTTCGATTCCCGTACCAGCCTCCCCGGACAGGCGCCGGAATGTGGCGACTAGGGGCTTTTCACAGTAACTTCATTGAAGCCTACTCGTGACAATAAGCAATTTTCATTTTTTTCATTCATTTCATCAACAGCTGGCTGCTTAATGCTTCCATGTCATATCCTCTGTTACACTTCAACAAAGCAACAACTCATTTGTAGTAAACTGATTAACGATGCCACTAGAACGATGGCAGTAGGGTGCCATATGAACATGTCAAGCATTTGTCTGCTATTATCACATACAGTTATTTCTAGACACATTTCACAGCATAGCCACAGGAGTAAGGCGTTGTGTAATATCTAATTGAGGAAAAGTACGCAGTCCCACGCTCCCAGCAGAAGTACCTCCCTTGGCACAGGTCATGGAGAGGACTGCAGCATTGTAACTCAATTGTCCAACCCAAACTCCCCTGTGAGTGCAGGTTCCCCGAAGGGGAAGAATCTGATTGGGCAGAATTTACCCAATTACCTTTTTGCTGCTGGTCAAGCTTCAAGCAACGTGACAACCGGGCCCGTCAAATGCCACAAAAGCTACATTGGAATCCATAACATGGGACAAAACAGAATGAAAATTTCTATTTTTATTTTGTTCCTCATTTAGGTATACTCTGACTGAAGGGGATTTTCACCATTTAAAGAATGCTCGTTTAACCCATTTGCACATCTCACCGCCTTCACTGAAAATTGTAACAATTCACGAGTGTGAATCAAGTGAGAACAATAGTTTGGCAATGACTACCCAAGCTCCACCATCGTCGAAAACCAACCTTTCCATTTTCCAGGCAAGTACCAGATAATTGTCATCTTCAAAGGCTGATCACAGATTTGCGGAAAAGGTTGCGACTGGAAAATGCCTTCAAGGTCACTTTCCAAAAGACATGGCTCATGTCTTTAAAAATACTGTAACTATTTAATTCTTTTGTGCAATGAGAAATTTGTATTTGCCGACAGCCCACAGATACATTGGTGCTCAGTAACTGATGCAGCAGCTGATTGACTCCTCGCCATTACTCTCGTACATTTGAGTTGTAATCTTATCTGCCATCCAGGTTTGTGTCTTCTTGGGAGTGGGGGGGGATGGGATGGGCAGAGAAATGTCAATACGTTCCCCCAAGCAGAATTGCGCATTTGTATAGGGTGATAGGTTACTGCTGAGGGATGGGGGATGTGGTGGTGGTGGTGGTGGTGGTGGTGGGGCGGGGGCGGGGGGGGGGGGGGGGGGGGGGGGGGGGGGCACAGACGACAGTAAATAACTGCCTTTATGAAACACTCACAACTACAGACAACAACAACTGGAACAGATTGAAAGTAAAGGAAATGTGTTGACGCCCTGCAAGTCCTCTGATGTTTAGATCTCTAGGTAAACCGTGGTCATTTGTCAGTCAGAGGAGCTTTTCATTTACAATCTGGCCGTGCTGGACTTCGCTCGGCTTTCACCTGGTCAACAGAAATAACAGCAGCAAATACAAGGGTAACATGATGGGCCTGAATTGGTTTGGCAACACTACATCCGAATGCTGTCAATGGATGCATTCCATGAATGATACATTGTATTGTGGGGCAGCTTCCATCTTTTTCAATGAAATGCCAGGATTGAGGAAGATACAAGGGAGAAATTTAAGAGGATAATTCGTAGTAGCATGTAAAGAGCCTTTACAACTATAAATCACAAAATAAGTCCAAATACCATATGAGCGGGATTATCCGACCCCCCCCCCCCCCCCCCCCCCCCCCCCCCCCGGGGCCAGGTCGGGGAATCCCTGGGGGTGGCGCAAATCCCACCCCGAAGCCGGCTGCCGTATTCTCCGGTGCCATTTTTCAGGTGGGGGCGGGGTTCAGGCCATGCAGCGGCCTCCCGGCAATTCTCCAGGCCCCGATGGGCCGAGCGGCCATCCGTTTTTGGCCAGTCCCGCTGGCGTGGGGACTTAGTCACCAGAAGGGAGGATCCTGCTGATTATCTTTCACTTAATAATGTTTATTTAAACATTGGGTGTTAAAATATATTAGGGTGCAAAAAATAGCAAAATAATAACTGTAACAAGTTGCATTTGTATGATGCCACTAGTTACAAGATGCCGTGAGGCACCTTCAATTGGAATAGAATCATGGAATCCCAACAGTACAGATGGAGGCCATTCGGCCCATTGAGCCTGCACTGACCCTCTGAAAGAGCACCTCACATAGGCCCATTTCCTATGACCTATCCCCATGACGCCACCTAACATTTTGGACACTAAGGGGCAATTTACCGTGACCAATCCACCCACCCTGCACACCTTTGGGCTGTGGGAGGAAACCGGACCATCCAGAGGAAACGCAGACACAGGGAGAATGTGCAAACTCCACACAGACAGTCACCCGAGGCCGGAATTGAACCCGGACCCTGGAGCTGTGAAGCAGCAGTGCTAACCACGGTGCCACAGAAAAATAATTCCTGTGATGTGTGGGAGTCAGCACTGTTGTATATATATCGCATATGAGGTGTATTACGGTAAGGCTCCTGTACTACAGGTATGGGGGTAGATCCCTGCCTGCTGGCTCCACCCAGTAGGCAGAGTATAAATGTGTGGGCTCTCCGAGCTGCAGCCATTTCGGCAGCAGCTGCGGGAGGCTACACATCTCTGTGTAATAAAGCCTTGATTACTCTCTACTCTCGTCTTGTCATAGTTGATAGTGCATCTGATGAACAGACACCAAGCCAAGCGAAAGAGTTTGGAAAGTTATGGTAAAGCATAGATTTTGAGCAGACTTTTAAAGACAGAAAAATGGGAAGGCAAATGGTCAACATAGAACCATATGATTCAGGACAGAGGGAGGCCAATCGACCCATCATGCTTCTGCTGACCCTTTGGCAGCTATTCAACCAGTTTCACTCCCTCCTTGAGGGTTTTCCAGCAGAAAGGGCAGAGCTACTGAGAGCAGAGCTGTCAATGGTGGAGGGGAATGAGTGTAGCCAGCATTGATGGTTGAATGCTGAGCACATTTGAATGACATTCTTTTCTCCCCTGTTTATGCAGAGGCATTAACCCAATTAACATGAGTGGGTTTATGTCTGTTTTTAAATAGCAAGAGAGAACTATCATTTAAACTTACTCACTAATGTTTCCGGTGATAATTTCTGGGCTGGAGGTTATTCAAAGTTGTTGAGAGTTTCAGATTCAGATTTATTTTCAGAGTCGCTTGATTCACTTTCAAGCTGGTACAGCGGAAATATTTCAAACTTAAATTGTCACGGAAATCCAGCTACGTGTGAAATGAGATCTAAACAGAGATGAAAGAGTTCAACGCAACCCAAGTGGGAGAGGAGCCGGAGATTTAAAAGCGTGTTCTTTCTTTTTTTTTCTTCCTTTTTCTTTCTTGTTTTATCTGCAAGTTATCCAGAGGGGATGTCAGGGAAGGCAGTGCAATGTTCCCCCTGCAGAATGTTTGAGGTGAGGGACGCCATCAGTGTCTCTGCTGATTTCACCTGTGGGACACGCACCCATCTCCAGCTCCTCAGAAACCGCATTAGGGAACTGGAGCTGGAGCTGGATTGACTTCAGATCATTCGGGAGGCAGAGATGGTCATAGGTAAAAGCTTCAGGGATGTAGTTACTCCGAAGAATGAAGATAGATGGGTGACTGTGAGAGGGGCTGGGAGGAAGCAGTCAGTATAGGGATCCCCTGTGGTCGTTCCCCTTAGTAACAAGTATACCCCTTTGGATACTGGTGGGGGGGACAACTTACCATGGGGTACAGGTCTCTGACACAGAGTCTGTCCCTGTTGCTCAGAAGGGAAGGGGGGAGATGAGTAGAGCATTAGTCATTGGAGACTCCATAGTTAGGGGGATAGATAGGAGATTCTGTGGGAACGAGAGAGACTCGCAGTTGGTGTGTTGCCTCCCAGGTGCCAGGGTCCATGATGTCTCGGATCGTGTTTTCGGGATCCTTAAGGGGGAGCGGCCCCAAGTCATGGTCCACATAGGCACCAACGACATAGGTAGGAAAAGGGATAGGGATGTAAGGCAGGAATTCAGGGAGCTAGGGTGGAATCTTAGAGCTAGAACAAACAGAGTTATTATCTCTGGGTTGTTACCCGTGCCACGTGCTAGCGAGGCGAGGAATAGGGAGACAGAACAGTTGAACACGTGGCTACAGGGATGGTGCAGGAGGGAGGGATTCAGATACCTGGATAACTGGGGCTCATTCTGGGGTAGGTGGGACCTCTACAAATGGGATGGTCTACACCTGAACCAGAGGGGTACCAATATCCTGGGGTGTAAATTTGCTAATGCTCTTCAGGAGAGTTTAAACTAATTCAGCAGGGGATTGGGAACCTGAAAACTCTAATATACAGGAGGTTGAGAGTAGTGAGGTCATGAGTAAGGTTTCAAGGTCGCAGGAGTGTACCGGCAAGCAGGAAGGTGGTTTGAAGTGTGTCTACTTCAACGCCAGGAGCATCCGGAATAAGGTGGGTGAACTTGCAGCATGGGTTGGTACCTGGGACTTCGATGTTGTGGCCATTTCGGAGACATGGATAGAGCAGGGACAGGAATGGTTGTTGCAGGTTCCGGGGTTTAGATGTTTCAGTAAGCTCAGGGAAGGTGGTAAAAGAGGGGATGGTGTGGCATTGTAAAGATGAGACATGATGGTTCAGTTAGGACGCTTGAGAGTTACAAGTTAGCTAGGAAGGACCTAAAGAGAGAGCTAAGAAGAGCCAGGAGGGGACATGAGAAGTCTTTGGCAGGTAGGATCAAGGATAACCCTAAAGCTGTCTATAGGTATGTCAGGAATAAAAGAATGACTAGGGTAAGAGTAGGGCCAGTCAAGGACAGTAGTGGGAAGTTGTGCGTTGAGTCCAAGGAGATAGGAGAGGCGCTAAATGAATATTTTTAGTCAGTATTCACACAGGAAAAAGACAATGTTGTCAAGGAGAATACTGAGATACAGGCTACTAGACTAGACGGGTTTCAGGTTCATAAGGAGGAGGTGTTAGCAATTCTGGAAAGTGTGAAAATAGATAAGTCCCCGAGGCCGGATGGGATATATCCTAGGATTCTCTGGGAAGCTAGGGAGGAGATTGCAGAGCTTTGGCTTTGATCTTTATGTCGTCATTGTCTACAGGAATAGTGCCAGAATACTGGAGGACAGCAAATGTTGTCCTCTTGTTCAAGAAGGGGAGTAGAGACAACCCCGGTAACTATAGACCAATGAGCCTTACTTCTGTTGTGGGCAAAGTCTTGGAAAGGATTATAAGAGATAGGATTTATAATCATCTAGAAAGGAATAATTTGATTAGGGATAGTCAACACGGTTTTGTGAAGGGTAGGCCGTGCCTCACAAACCTTATTGAGTTATTTGCGGTGACCAAACAGGTGGATGAGGGTAAAGCAGTTGATGTGGTGTATATGGATTTCAGTAAAGCGTTTGATAAGGTTCCCCACGGTAGGCTATTGCAGAAAATACGGAGGCATGGGATTGAGGGTGATTTAGCGGTTTGGATCAGAAATTGGCTAGCTGTAAGAAGACAGAGGGTTGTGGTTGATGGGAAATGTTCAGCCTGGAGTTCAGTTACTCGTGGTGTACCACAAGGATCTGTTTTGGGGCCACTGCTGTATGTTATTTTTATAAATGACCTGGAGGAGGGCATAGAAGGATGGGTGAGTAAATTTGCAGATGACACTAAAGTCGGTGGAGTTGCGGAAGGATGTTGCAGGTTACAGAGGGACATAGATAGGCTGCAGAGCTGGGCTGAGAAGTGGCAAGTGGAGTTTAATGCAGGAAAGTGTGAGGTGATTCATTTTGGATGGAATAACAGGAAGGCAGAGTACTGGGCTAATGGTAAGATTCTTGGTAGTGTGGATGAGCAGAGAGATCTCGGTGTCCATGTACATAGATCCCTGAAAGTTGCCATCCAGGTTGATAGGGTTGTTAAGAAGGTGTACGGTGTGTTAGCCTTTATTGTTAGAGGGATTGAGTTTCGGAGCCATGAGGTCATGTTGCAGCTGCACAAAACTCTGGTGCGGCTGCATTTGGAGAATTGCGTGCAGTTCTGGTCGCCACATTATAGGAAGGATGTGGAAGCATTGGAATGGGTGCAGAGGAGATTTACCAGGATGTTGCCTGGTATGGAGGGAAGATCATATGACGAAAGGCTGAGGGACTTAAGGCTGTTTTAGTTAGAGAGAAGGTTAAGAGGTGACTTAATTGAGGTATACAAGATGATCAGAGGATTAGATAGGATGGACAGTGAGAGCCTTTTTCCTCGGAAAGTGATGGCTAGCACGAGGGGCCATAGCTTTAAATTGAGGGGAGATAGATATAGGACAGATGTCAGAGGTCGGTTCTTTACTCAGAGAGTAGTGAGGGCTTGGAATGCCCTGCCTGCAACAGTAGTGTACTCGCCAACATTAGGGGCATTTAAATGGTCATTGGATAAACATATGGATGATAATGGAATAGTGTAGATGGGCTTTAGATTGATTTCACAGGTCGGTGCAACATCGAGGGCTGAAGGGCCTGTACTGCGCTGTAATGTTCTATTGTTCTATGTATATAAGTATGCACATAATGGGTTCAGGCCCAGACAGTATGAATTGTAGGCAATAAATTAAAGAAGGAATAAAGTAGGGGATACCAATTTAACATATTTAACATGCTAATTGTACGGAGGAATGCCAAATTAACTATGTTGTGTTTGAGAATTGTAAGCAGATTTTAGTTGGTTTAAATTAATGCTCCCTTGAACTGCTCCACGGTATGAGATAGTGAAATAAATAGCCCTTTATTTATGTCTGGAATAGATTGCAAGTGTTGATAATGTAACTGATTTGTGGTAGGATATTCCAAGGTGTGTAATCATGGGCAGCTAAAGTGCTTAATCCAAAGTAACTCCAGAGTCACAGCATCCAACCGCAAAGGCTCAATTTTATCTGTGGAGGAAATGAATTTTCCTTCACTGAAATGTGACTGAAGTATTCACTTCTCTGTGAAATATCAGTGGCCAGATGCAGGTTGGAAATAGGCAGAAGCTGGCTGATGAATATTCATTTGATGGCATAATTGTGCAAATAAAACTAGGCACTGAAAGACATGATGCATCAACGCAGCCCTTAATGAAAGACTGAAGAATTAAATTCAACCTATTGTCTTTGGGGGAATATTTTTAACCATCACTGGCGGGTAGTAGTTATTTTCTGCAGGTTTTTTCTTCTTCCCACCTGATGCCTTTGGCTTCCCGTCAATTTGAAGACATCTAAATCTCACATATTATTATGACTGATGAACAAAAATATTGGATGCAACCAGGAGAGGAAGGTATTGAAATTTGTTCGTGTAAGCAGCGCTATGCAGACTTACATAGATTTCCCAGAGGCAGTCAGCGCCATGGACTACTACACGCCCAGCCGTACAGCATTCTTCATTGATATCAATGAAAAGCAATGTTCAAGCCAAGTGATGCAGCCTGTCCCCAAAGAATCAATGCAGGTCTGCAAAGTGTGCAACATGAACAGATTTCTCCTTCAAGGAATTTTAAAGCTTTTGTTCGTGATTATTTTGTGAACTAAAGTACAACCCAATAATTAATAACTAATAACTAATGACTAATAATGTGTTAAAATGTTAGCATACTTATATCATGGTTCTGTGGTTAGTATGGTGTAGTCAAATATTTCTCATATTAGTTATTGCTAATTTTCATTATACATCATTTTACGTCTTACACATTCAATGTAATCCAGCATACTTAAGTTAGAACAGCATCATGCATATAAACCCATTCAATTTTTGTCGAGCAGGCCTTTTGTTTTATGATTTAACGTAAGTTTGTCTGTGGTGAAATGTGTTTGCCTTAAAATTGACCACAGAAAAATCACCTTTATTTCAACAACAATAATTGATAAGAGTTCTGAATTTGACGATTATATTTGTAAATCAGAGCTGTCTTCTTTCATCTCAAAGTGGTTAAGTCTTGGCTGCGTTCATCAGTAATGTAAATATAAGGCCCTCTGGTAGCTTCATGCCACGAGAATTGGACTCCGCATGGAGGTCCCAGTCTTGAGAGAAATGCAAATTTCCAGGTTCCCTCAAAGAGTAAGTTTGCCAATTTTAGATGGTTCAACTAGAGGGGAGAGGGAGGACTGGCTGTGTCAATCAAGTGAGTTAATTACAAAGCAGTATCGACAGTGACCACTCGCAGGAGACCCCCATCATACCCGAGGAGATCAGCTCAGGGTCCGGGAAAGGAAGCTACGTAGAAAGGCAAGACGAAGCACCCCACAGAAAATGCATCCAAAACTGTAACCTATGAAGCAATATTTTGTCACAGAAACATGCTGACTCATTATTGTGTTGAAAGGAAATCTGGTTCCGCGTAAACTGTGGCCACCTTCAAATCCACCGAAAATAACACACAGAATCATAACATGTTGTTTTCACAGTGTGTTAGCATCCTGTTTATTTTTCCAATCCACAAAGACTGCTCAATCACTAGAGAAGTAGAGATTAAGACTATTTAAACTCATCCTCTTTAGATCTATTTTTGTGAGCCAACTGTTTTTTATTGTGAATTTAGCTTATTTCTAATTTTGTTTGCAGTCCATCATAAATCCACTGCCACAAACCGCTCTGACAAGCCACCCCGTTACCCCCAGCTCAACCTTGCCTGGGGATACATTCAATTCATCAGTTAACACTACCTTTGTTGACGCAAATGTTCCTACACCTGCTGATTCTGGAGAAAGTAGCGTGGTAAGTACAATTGCATAGAATTAAATAGAATCTACAGAACAGATATAGGTCATTTGGCCCAACTGGTGCCAGTGATTATGCTCCACATGGGCTGTCTCACACATTAATTACCACTCCCCAACCTGCACATGTATCCCGCTATTCCCTTCTCCCTCATATACGCATCAAGCCTCTCCTTAAATCCATCGGTGCTATCTACTTCAACCACTCCATGTTACGGTGAATTCCACATTCTCATCACTCCTGATTTCTGTGTTTGATCTGCTAGTGCCTATTCCATGTTTATACTCCATTGTTCTGGACTTATCCCACAAGTAGAACCAGTTTCTTCACATCCACCCTCTCAAAACCTTCTTAATTTTAAAGACCTTCATCAGGCCTTCTCTTTTCCAGAGAGAAGAGCTTCAGACTGCTCAATCCTTTCTTACAATTGCACCCTCTCAGTTCTGGTCACACTTTGTCCAGAATTTCATTCCCTAGAGCTTTAATCGTCTTTTTGTAGTATCAAGACCAGAAACGCATATGGTATTCCAAGTACTACAAAATTCAATGCTACAACTCGGCAAGCCTACTTCAATGGCACCTACTAAACGTCTAACCTCTTGTACCTGGAACATGGCAGCACCATCAGCTCCAGGTTCCCTCTAAGTGACACATCATCCTATTTTGGTTATATATTGCCAGTCTTTCAATATTGCTGTGTCAAAAGGTTGGAGCTCCCTTCCTCACAGCGCTGAAGTAGAACTCACAGCACGCAGTTCAAGAAAGTGACTCAACGCTACCTTCTCAATGGCAATTAGGGATGGACAATAAATGCTTGCCCACATCCTGCAAACAAATGAAGTAATCGTGTGGTGTTGAAGATTATCACCCTGCTCTTACATTCTCTTCTCACTAGACTTGTATTTCCTTGAGTTTAGAAATGTTCAAGGGGTGATCCAATTGAGGTTTTTAAAATGATGATAGGGTTCGGCGGAGTAGATGCTGCTTCCTCTGATGGGGTTTCCAGAATAAGAGAACAAAAACTTCAAATTAGAGCTAGGCCTTTGAGGATTGACATCAGAAAAGGTTAGTGGAAATCTGGAATTCACTTTCCCTAAATGATTGTGGTGCTGGGCCAATTGAAATGTTCAAGATCAAGTTTGACAGATTGTATTTGGTGAGGGTATTGATGGGTATGGATCAAAGGCAGGCCAATGGAGTTGAGGTACACATCAGCCATGATCTAATTTAAAGATGTTGCAAGTTTGAGGGGCTGAATGGCCTACTAATCCTCTTCCTCTGCTCCTCGAAATGAATGACAGTATTTTGGCCGGACTCTTCACGGCTTTGTAAACATGTGTTACTGCCTTAGTGACTCTTGTATCTTTACTTCCAGATCTATTTGCACGCCAGCCTAGTTTAGTTTCTTTCCTTGCAAAGAATAAATTGCCTCCTCATTCTGTCTACTTAAACCACCTCACAATCTAGCAGATTATCTACCAACTCTGAAAGCCTATTTTGGTACAATCCTCCACATTATTACCTAGGCACCCAATTCAGTATAATCTGCAAATTCCATCACCATAAATCAAAATTCAGAGTGTGAATCATTTATATATATATACATATGGGCGGGATGCTTCTGCCTCCTATCCGCGTGTTTCCCGGCAGCGGGAGGCGGTGCACCCTTCGCTGGGGGTGGGATTCTCTGCTCCCAGTGCTGACAATGGAAATTCTCATTGGAGCCGCCCCACGCTGCTGAGAAACCTGCAGGAGGCGGAGCGCTGTCGGTGAGAACAGAGAATCCCGCTGGCATGAACAGTCGGAAAATTCCAGCCATAGTGAGCACCACTGCCCCCCCCCCCCCCCCCCCCTCCCCCAATACAAAACCAGAAAATACTGGACAATCTCAGCAGGTCTGTGGAGAGAGAAGGGAGCGAACGTTTCAAATCTTATTTCGTAACTTCCTTTTGTCTTAGTGGCCCCCATCCATTTATCTGTGAGAAAATACTTTCCACTTGCTATCAGAATGTGAAACTTTCCTTATCTCTTCACTTTTCATTCTGTTTTTTGGCCATCCTCAAATCCGTTCTGCTTTCTGACCCTGACCACACACCTTGGCTACTCTACCGAGACTCCTATGCAACATCTTGTCAAAGACTTTCTACAACTAATCGGATGCCAATTGCTCCAGGACATTGCCCCGGTCTTCTCTCTGTTTTATTTCTTTGGAAAAAACATACATGTTGGTTATATCTGACTGTTGCTTTTATTCCCAGTTTATGTTTTATTTTATTTTCCACCTCTAGGTGCTTCTTTGTTTCGTCTTTTAGGAATCATTCTTGAATCTTTCCAGTTATTGACATTAAGCTAACTCAGCCATGTTTTCCTGGGTTGGTGCTATCTGTCTCTGGCCCTATTCCTTTCTCGTGTTTTATATGCTTGTACCTCCACTCTCCCCTCCCTCATGTCTTTGGGAATTTACATCTGCACTCTATCTGGACACTGGGGTTTTGTTCAGTTTGTGTACAATTGTCTTTCTATCTTCACTTTTGGAATATTCATCTTGACTTCTTCCACTGTTATTATTTCCTCTTTGGTACAATGAAAAGTAAGGCAACAGTTTCTATTCTGTATCCTTGCCATTTCAACATCATGTCATGTGAGTTTATATTGCTCATTCCACAGTGGCACTATCCTTTGTTATTTAAATGCCTAAAGAATATTTTACTATTTCTTTATATATTTCTTTGATACCTTCAATTGTATAGAAAACAAGAAAAGACCTTTTGTTTGCAACCACTTGAAATGTTTACTGTGCAGGCAAAAGGCTGGGAACATAAAATCTGCCCATTCCATTAGTTTCAGGCATTTGCTTTCTACCATCTTTCTTGAAATAAATGAAGCAAGGTGTAAATAGGTTGAAGTGTCATCAGCCTTCATTCCAAACATAGACTTGCCTTGCGCTCGTTTGTTCAATGGTTCAGCATTTTTCTTTTGCCTGAAGCCACCAGAGGGCAAACTGTTTGAGTAAATTCACAGATATCGTCAAAGGTTTTACTTTTTTTTCCCCCGGACAGATTGAAAGTCTAGCCGGCAGCACCAAAGGCGGCAGCAGCAGTGCCATTGAGGCAGTGATGGCCCCCAGCCAGGGCACAGTGCTACAGTTCTTCACTAAGCTGCGGAGACATGCCAGCCTCGAATCAGCAAGCCCCTACTTCAAGATCAAAAAGTGGAAGTTCGAAACCAGCCAGAGGGCACTGAGCCTTGACACCAGAGGTAAGATCATTGTGAAACCAGCAATTAGCGTGACACCAACTTTCAGTGATAGCTGCGGACTCACTAGCCTGTCGTAGCTCACTAAACAAAAAGAGGTGGGTAGTGACATTCTATTCATCTTTAAAGAGGATTACAATTCTTGAGATCAATCCCATATTAGTCACTCTGTAAATACTATACAATTTTACTGTATCTTATATATTTGTTTCACTTTAGTAATGTGTAAGTTCTACAGGAGTTTTGAGTTTGTTGTTTGCAGTTCTTCTTTGTTTATTGTTGGATAAGGCTCCAGTCTCTATGGAGGCATGGGTTCAAATCCCACCGCTGCCAACATTTCAGCTGACTCTCTGCAGCTTATAGAACATAGAACAGTACAGCACAGAACAGGCCCTCCGGCCCTCGATGTTGTGCCGAGCAATGATCACCCTACTCAAAACCACGTGTCCACCCTATACCCGTAACCCAACAACCCCCCCCCCCCCAACCTTACTTTTTAGGACACTACGGGCAATTTAGCATGGCCAATCCACCTAACCCGCACATCTTTGGACTGTGGGAGGAAACCGGAGCACCCGGAGGAAACCCACGCACACACGGGGAGGACGTGCAGACTCCGCACAGACAGTGACCCAGCCGGGAATCGAACCTGGGACCCTGGAGCTGTGAAGCATTTATGCTAACCACCATGCTACCGTGCTGCCCATGAATTATTGCATTCATTATTTTTAAGAAAACTGGGTTTATGTTACATGTGTGCAAGCTTCAGCAATACATTGTTCCCATTAACTTAATTCTCCAACACACAAACTGCTTAAGTACTGACCTATTCCACTGATATTGTTGTGTTAAGGTGCATAATGGCTTTAGTGACGTTTGTAACACCTTGTGGGTTCAAGGCTAAAAAATTCCAAGGGCCCAGATGCAGTCAGTGGTGTATCAATCAGTTAACCACAACTGCCTCATTTATCTTAAGTGCAAACTGACCGACAACTTTTTTTCAGGATTAATTTCTGCAAGTTCCGCAGTGATTACTTTTAAGATAAACCTGCAAAGATTTCAAACAAGCAGTGAAACAACACTTTTGAAAATCTCAAGAGTTACCTGTTGAAGCATAGTGTTACAGTCAAGAGTATGAAAGGCCTATTCAGTGGTGGTCAGCCAAATGTATGTGTGTTGATATCAGCTGTAATGATGTTAGTTACTCAGATATTGAAGTTACATGAATTGATATGAATTGTTTAATGAACTAATGATGCATAGGGATTAAGATACATGTCACTGCTATCAAGCATTCGTCTTCTTCAGCGATCACTCGCTAACGAGTCCACCTAAGAAACGCCATGTTACTGGTCACATGTTCTGATGATCCCGATCCTGGAGCCGCATCTTCGACCGCACGCTTGGCAGGTGTTTCTGGAAGGTGGGATCGGTCCTTGGACTCTAGATCATTAGCATTCCTTTCTCAGGCTCCTTTCCTGGGCTTCCTCATGCCTCGAAGAATTGTGACCCTTCAATCAGGAGGTTCCTCCAAAGGGTCACCCAGGCATTGGCACACATATTGCATTTCTTGAGGTAAGCTTTCAGGGTTATTTGAAGCGCTTCCTTTGCCCTCCTCTTGTTTGGAAGCCTTCCTTGAGCTGGGCAAAGAAGATTTGCTCTGGCAGTCGGAACTCTGACATGCTAATCACATGGCTGGCCCAGCAGAGTTGGTTTTGAATGATCATGGCCTCGACGCTGGTGCTCTTGGCTCCTTCATTGTCACTGATCTTAGTAAGCTTGTCCTCCCAGCGGATGCCGAGAACCATCTCAGCGTTGATGGTACCTCTCCGGGGCCTTTAGGTGGTGTCTGTACATAGTCCAAGTTTCTGAACCATATAGAATAGTTGGGAGGATGATTGCCTTCTACCCGAGGATCTTGGCGTCAGCACGAATATCAAGGTCATCAAAGACTCGTGTCCTTCGGCGTCTGGTTGGTGCTCGTGGATTGGATACGATGTTGGATCTCTGCATCGATGTCAGCCTTAGAGGAGAGGTGGCTCCTCAGGTAGGGGAAATATTCCACATTTAGTAGGGATTTTGATAGAGGGAGAAACCGGATCTTCCCTGGGGGCTGTTTGGCAAAGGACAGGAGTCTTCTTGAGGTGGAAGCTGAGACCAATTCTTTGGTATGCTTCTGCGAAGGTGTCAAGCATGGCTTGGAGATTCTCTCCTGAGAGAAGCATCAAGCATTACAGGATTTGGAAATAAACTATTTTTTTATTATTCTATGATGAGAAAGGAAGGGGAATAATGAAATGGATAGATAAAGAAAATCCAGCTCTTACACAGTTAATGCTATTGCAGTGGTTAGATTATTTGTCCTGCTTAGAAAGGCTGGATGTAATCATTTAAAACAACCCCAGCAGATTTATAGAACAGTGGAGAGGTCTGTTAGTGGATATTAAGTACGCACGTTTTGGGAGATTGTGTGTTTGGTTAGAGAGAGAAGGAAGGAGAGGACGTTGATGGCTCTGCTCTGATTATTGCCACAACCTCCAAAGATGTTCAGGTAGGCCCTCATTTACAAAAGAAAAAATAGTTGCATTTTTCGATGTTTTCAGGAGTTTGCGGTATGCTAATTATGCCAACTTTCCATAAGAAATGTACTTAAATGTGATTTAATGTATTTTTTTAAATTATTTTAGAATTAAAGGTTTTAATATCTATGCATAAAATTAAGAAAGTACATTTTTTTGAGTGCTTAACTTGGTGTTCAGGAGCCAAGTTTACACAGCATATACAGCACAGAAACAGGCCATTCAGCCCAACCAATCCATGCTGGTGTTTTTACTTCACCGGAACATCATTCCATCTTTCTCCTACAAATCATTGGGCTGGATTCTTTGGCCGTGCCCATTATAAGATCGTCATGGACAGGACGCGGACCATGTAAAGGTCAATTGACCTCGGTCAAGAATTTCAGATCGCCGGGCGGATGTGGCCGAAGAATCCCGCCCATTGTAACCCTTTTCCTTCAAATGCTTGTCCAGCTTCCCTTTAATAATAATAATCTTTATATTGTCACAAGTATGCTTACATTAACACTGCAATGAAGTTACTGTGAAAATCCCTCAGCCGCCACATTCCGGCGCCTGTTCGGTACACAGAGGGAGAATTCAGAATGTCAAAATTACCTAACAAGCCCGTCTTTTGGGACTTGTGGGAGGAAACCAGAGCGATCGGAGGAAACCCACACAGACACGGGGAGAACGTGCAGACTCCGCACAGTGACCCAAGCCAGGAATCGAACCTGGGACTCTGGTGCTGTGAAGGAACAGTGCTAGCCACTGTGCTACCATGCTGCCTTTATCCAAATGAGCAAAGATTGATTTGAGTCTTGTCAGGATATGTTGTCACATTTTTCCCATTTTCTTTCCGATCTGGATTTTGTGACCCTATCAAAACCTTGACCAAATGATTAGATCACCCTCACCCCATCTCCTCTGTTCCTGCAGAAACGTTCCAACCTTTCAGGCCTTTCAAATGTAGTGAATGGTCAGAGTTTGTTTTCCACTGACTTATTCGCAAACATCCACAGTATAATTTTGAATGTTGTTTGATTGGCTAGAAGATCCTTCCTGGAATTGGCTGCCAAACTGTAGGCATAACTCCACCTTTGGAAATCAGTCGGTTCAGGAATTAAATCTGAATCCCTTCATTCCATGAGAAAGGCTATTAGTCCTCCGACATTCAGCATTGTTCGGTAGTATGATCTATTTATCTAATTGTTAGTGTTATTACTGAGGCTACACTGAGCTCAAATACTAAACTAAAGGCCAAAGGACCTTAAGGTGAAGGAGGGAAGTAGGTCATTGGGCCCATCAATTCTGCTCTGTTGTTCAATGAGCTCATGACTGACCTGATATAATAATCCTGGTGTGAGCTGTCTTCTTGATCCGCAGGTGTGTGTGTGGGGTGTAGGTACACTCACAGTGCAGTTAGGGAATTCCAGGATTTCTGTCCAGTGACGATATAGGAGCAGCAACGTTAGGATTAGCACGAGACCTGGTGTTCCCATGTGCCTGCTGCTGACTTTGTTCTCCCAGGTGTTGGAGGCTTTGAATTTGGAAGGGGTGGCAAAGAGGCTCCTTCGCAGTATTCTGGGAAGAACTGAGAGTGATCTCCAATGTTCTGGCCAGTGATCCTCTTTCAACCAATGACTCCAAAAATATGACATAATCATGAATTCATTTTTTATTGATGGCACCTTGCTGTGCTATAATTGGCTGCTGCGCTCGCTGCCCTTTGGAACATCCTTCTGGCATAATGAGCTAAATGCTCTTTCTTTTATTTTTGTTCCATATATTTCTGCAGCTTTGGTACATGTTAAAAATTTACAATAACTTATGTAACGAGATTCTCCGAGCCCCGTGCTGGGCCGGAGAATCGCCGCAACCGCGCCACACTGCCCCCAATGCCGGCGCGCGATTCTCAGAGGCGCGGAGAATCGGCGGCATTTGTGGGGGCGTGTTTGATGTGGCGCCGGCCACGGGCCACAGGAATCGGCGGATGGGCCGAACGGCCGCATGGAAAAAGCAGAGTCCCGCCGGTGTCGTACACCCCTGGTCGCTGAATGCGGGAACTCTGTGCAAAGGATCGGGGGGGGCAGCCTGCAGGTCGAGGAAAAGCGCTCCTTCACTGAGGGGGGGCTCTGATCGGGTCTGGCCCACGATCGGGGCCCACTGATCGGCGGGCCGGCCTCTCCCCCCAGGGACTACTTTGTTGCGAAGCCGGCCCCTGAACCCCCACGCCATGTTGTGTCAGGGCCGGCACGCTGATGAAATCCTCCATGCATGAAAAAATGAAATGAAATGAAAAATGAAAATGAAAACCGCTTATTGTCATGAGTAGGCTTCAATGAAGTTACTGTGAAAAGCCCCTAGTCGCCACATTCCGGCGCCTGTCCGGGGAGGCTGGTACGGGAATTGAACCGTGCTGCTGGCCTGCTTGGTCTGCTTTAAAAGCCAGCGATTTAGCCTGGTGAGCTAAGCAGCGCCGGCTTTAGGGTTGATGGCGCCCCGGGCAAGCTGAACTTCGGCGCCCTTGGGGGGGCGGGGCCGGCGGGGCGGAGGAGGGGGGCGGGGCGGAGGAGGGGGGCGGGGCCGAGGAGGGGGCGGGGCCGAGGAGGGGGGCGACGAGGGGGGGGGGGCCGTGGCCGAGGAGGGGGCGAGGCCGAGGAGGGGGCGGACCCGAGGGGGGGCGGGGCCGAGGAGGGGCGGACCCGAGGGGGGGCGGACCCGCGGGGGGGCGGATCCGAGGGGGGCGGGGGGCGGACACACGGGGGGGGGCGGACACATGGGGGGGGGCGGGGCGGGCGGACCCGAGGGCGGGGCGGCGGACCCGAGGGCGGGGCGGGGGGGCGGACCCGATGGCGGGGCGGGGGGGCGGAACCGAGGGGGGCGGGGGGTACCGAGCGGGGGGGGCGGACCCGAGGGCGGGGCGGGGGGGCTGTCCCGAGGGGGGCGGACCCGAGGGGGGCGGACCGAGCTGGGGGGCCGCCCTGGGGGCGGGCGGCCACCGCGCATGCGCTGGTTGGCACCGGCCCAACTGCGCATGCGCGGGACCCGAGTCTCTGGCGCCCCCGAGCACATGGCGCCCCGGGCGACAGCCCGAGTTGCCGGTGCCTTGAGCCGGCCCTGGAGCTAAGCCAGCCCCTGCACGAGTTGGCGCGACGCCCATTTGGCGCTGGGAAGGGAGGCTGGAGCGGTTTGTACCGGTCGGTTTGCAATCGGTCGTCCCGGCACCTGTTTTGCGCCGGAGTGAAAAGTGACGGCGTTCACTGCGGCGCAAACACTTAGTCTCCATTTCGGAGAATCGCACCCATGGTTTTTACACACTGTAGTCTGAATTTTACTAGGGGGCTCAGATTGCTCCCCACCCCACCTCCCCATCCCACCACAACACCACCCCCTCTAAATCACAACGGTTGGTTCCAAACTAAACGACTTTAGCAAAAGGCTGGCCCACAGCGACAAGGCGCTGCCAGAGAATGGGACCTCCAGCCCTCATTGGGAGGAAACCACGCCCTTAAGGGTCACCAGGCAATCTAATTGACCAGCAGCTCCAGCTATCCCAGCAGTGCTAGAACAGAAAAGGGGGTTCTGCTGGGACTACCAGCAGGCCCTGTGAGGAAGGGCAATGGATCCCAGACTAAGGTAAGTCCCAGGATTTTAGGACAGAAAGGGATCAGGAACCCTAGGAGGGAGGGGGAGGGGGTTGCTTATGTGGGCTTGGGGGGATGGATTTTGGAAGTCATGTAGAGTAAGCAAAAAGTGGGAGGGTATCTATCATCTTGGGTGGGGGGGTGGGGGGGGGTTGCCACCTATGCATACAGGGCACCATGTTGGGGAGGCAGTGGTTTTATCACAGTAATCCAGAGACCCTGGGTGATGCTCTGGCGATCTGGGTTCAAATCCCATCACAGCAAATAGTGACATTTAAATTCAGTAAAAAATCTGGAATTAAAAGTCCAATGATGACCACAAAATGATTGCCGATTGTTTAAAAAACCCATCTGGTTCACTAATGTCCTTCAGGGAAGGAAATCCACCATCCTTACCCGGTCTGGCCTACATGTGACTCTAGTCCCACAGCAGTGTGGTTGACTCTTAAATGCTGTCAGAAATGGCCAAACAAGTCACTCAATTCAAGGGCAATTAGGGATGGACAATAAATGCTGGTCCAGCCAGCGACGCCCACAACGCCTGAACAAATTTTTTAAAAGATGCACGGCTGTTCCCTCATGTTTTCCACCCCAGATGATGAAAAAGCAGAATCCCCATTCTTGTCCTTAATTGGAAAAAAATCATTGGGTATACTAAATTTTTTTAAAAACTGTAAATGAATGTGTAAGTATATAAAGATTGGCTCCAGTTCTATCCTTCACCAACTAGCTTTCTAGAATAGAACAGTTATTGCCATATCAGGAGAAATGACAGTAGTGTCAGGAGTATCAATTTTACAGATATATTGGCAGACTGATTACATTAGTGACCATTCCGTTGAACGCTGTATAAAAGAGACCAAAAAACACATTGGGTGAGATTTTCCATCCCCTCCCGCCAGTGATAGCGTACAGTCCTATGGAAATCCCCCTCACAGCGAGTTCCCTGGCAGCGGAGAGAATGAGCCAAGCAAAAGCCCAAGTAGACCTCGACAGAACGGAAGGTCCTGCCACTGACTGTATCCCCTGGGGGGAAATCTACTGTGGGGGGGGGGGGGGAACCAGGAAATCGCGGCCATGCTTTTAAACCTTTCTTTCTGATCTCAGAAAGGAAATCAAAATCATTGAAATATTGAAAAATATTAAAACCTCATGGCCTGCAAAGGGAAACTATGAATAATCATAGTATACTCAATGGTGGAAGATGTTTAATTTGCCAGCATCGCGTACAAATGAGAACAGTAATTAGAGATCAACCCCCTAGAATATTGTTCAAACATCCAAATACAGTCAAATTTGCAATGTAAAATCATAATATAAGAATTTTGTGACTTCCTATTGTGATTTGTACTGATGCACTCATCCCCGTTATCTGTAAATGGGCTGGATTCTCCTAAAATGGGGCTATGTCCCTTCAGGGGGCTAGCAGGCACCTGGAGTGCTTCAGCAGCTTTGGCTGTGCATACGGACCCCCGCACTTCCGGTCCCGAGTCTGCTCATGAGCCACGGCAGACTCGGACTGCAGCACGCCGATCTGCCGCGCGCCCGAGGACCCGCCTAGCACGATCTCTCCCCTGGCTGCCAATAAGGTCCGCCCCCCCCCCCCTCCCCCGGTGCCCAATCCCCACCAGGGCGGCCATGGACTGAGTCCGCAGCCGCCACGCAAGAGTCCCGACCGGCCATAACATGTTAATTGCATGCCGTCGGGAACTCGGCCGGTCAGGAGCAGAGTATCAGTGGGCGGGCCTCTGGAAATGGCCCCCCAGCCGCACGGTGTAATTTGCGAACGCGCAGATATTCGGGGCCCAGAGAAACGCAGGACTGGCGCCGGGCCCGATTGCAGCGTGAAATTTGCTTCTCCGTCCCTGCGCCAAACGCAATTTCGGCATGGGGCTGGAGAGAATCCAACCCAATATGTTACCTGAATGTTGATAAAAGATCTTGGCCAGAATTCTCCGGCTGTTGGGATTCTCTGTTCCCGCTGGCAGCGCACTCCCACCTGTGGGTTTCCCGGCAACGTGGGGTGGCTTGAATGGGAAATCCCATGGACAAGCGGTGGGAAGAGAGAATCCCGCTGCCAGCAAATGGCGTACTGCCAAGAAACACGGAGCTGGGGGACTGGAAAATCCAGCCCCTTCTTATTTGACTTCTTTACCCATCTATTCTTATACTGCCAAATCTTTGAAATGTTTCACTTATAATCAACTTTTCGGTGTCTTGATGGACAAAATTGACTCTTTCAAGGGTAGATTTATATTTGAACCAGTGTGGGTAATTGAAACTGAATTCACCAGTCATTTTAGTGCAAAAGGAAATCAGACAGAGTTTAAAGTCATCATTGCACCCAGTTCCATTTGTTTTGCTGGAGATCAGTTTGCTGAAAATCTCCCGTCCCCTTCTCACTCCCCGCACCGCCCCCCCCCCCCCCCCCCCCCCCCCCCTGCCCACCACCACCACCAAAAGGCCTCCCCAATCCTGAGCCACCAGCATCTTAATTGGGGCTGGCCAGCTTGGCACCCAGAGAGACCCCTGACTCACCTACTGAATCCAGCACAAAACACCCCTTCAAACTTCGAGTGCTCCCACAGCATTGTTAGGCTCCCGCCACAGTGAGGGGCCTGTTCAGTGCCAGGAAAGTTGCTGCATTTGGGGCAATTGGCCCTTGATTAAGGCCTTAATTTTGCTTCATTGTTTGCCTGTCTCCGTGTAGCGAGCTGCCGGTTCCTGTCGACCAACAGTTCCTGGAAAGATCACCCAAGGTGGGAGAACACTGGCAACCATGCCAATAAGACCTTCCACTCATTTCCTAGCACTATACCCTCTTCTCCCCCCCCCCCCCCCCCCCCCCAACTCAAACTCATTTCTGTGTCATGGGGATTACTCAGGCCATTGATGGTGTATTAAAGGAATGTGCATCTGCAACAAAGTGAGTCATTGAATCTCCACTCTATGACTTGCCAGATTTCAGCTCACTTCTTTCATACTTTTAGGTCTTAGTCCTGAAAACCTTTCCTTAATCACTGAGATCACCATTATCAGTCTTTTCTAGAGAGAGGAAAGTTTGGACATGTGCAGCCTCAGAAGGCCATGTCCATGAAAGAGGTTGTACAGGCCCAGGGTAACTTCCCCGGACCTGGTTAAAGAAAAAAAAAGAAAAGACAATTATTCCTTTGGCAGAAGAACCAGTTCCGAACGGAATATTCTCCTTTGCCCCTGGATCAAGAAGAACAGAACCTTACAATATTACGTCACCAGTAACAACTTCACCTTCAGAAAGTGGCAGCTTTCAATTTCTCAACTGTGCCAACAAAATCTGAATCAAGCAGCTTTGGGGATAGAGAAATGGAAATAATTTCTCGTACTTAAGGTAAATGGGGAGAAGAAAACTGAGTTAAAACAGCACAGGCAAAGATCAAAGCAGTGGCTCTGTCATATCATCACTGAGATTAACTCTGTTGGCGGGTATAAGGTGCATGTAATCTTGTTTATATTGCTATAGGTCATTGTATTACTGTGAGAAGAAACTCCTACTATTGGCTGATGTCCATTACATACAAGCCCCGTGTGATAATATGCCTCTTCCAGAAGAAACATTGATATTGCTGGTGACAGCAGATGTCTGTTAGGTTTTGTTCTCCTTACTGTCTAAGGATAGCACAAAACTGCATTAGATCTTTTCCAGAAACCGCAAGAAGCCATAGAAAAACATGTTGCAGTAAAAGGATGTGAATTGGCAAACCCAGTATTTCTGTCTTTGCTGCTAATCCCACTGTATATAAAAAATGGAGGAACCTGATGACTCCCAATATTACCTGGAAAACCATCAAAACATCCCTATTTGCACATTTTGTCTATTCTTTCATGAGATGTGGGTGTCGCTGGCTGGGCCAGCATTTGTTGCCCGTTCCTAATTGCCTTTGAGAAAGTGGTGGTGAACTGCCTCAGTTCACCATGGTTTCAGCCCTAGTGGCGTCGGTACTCCCAGAGATGTTAGGAAGGGGGTTCCAGGATTTTGACTCAGCCACAGTGAAGCAGCGACGATATATTTCCAAGTCAGGATGGTGTGTGATTTGGAGTAAACGTCCAGGTGGTGATGCTCACATGTGCCAATGGTAGAGGTCCCAGGTTTAGAAGGAAATAGTATCCCCTCTTCTTCACTGAGTACGGGAAATCCAGAGCAAAGGTTATTGAGTTAAAAAGCTAGACACATTAGAACAATTGGAGAATTAATGAACTAGCCCTGATTCAGGCCAGAAGTGAAGCAGCTTGAGAGAGTGACAAGAGCAGAAAGGACCCTTCCAACAAAGCAAGATAAAATCTTATCAAACAGAGGTTGGTGAGAAAATATTCTGAGCAAGAGCACCCAGCACATACTCTTCAATAACAAGCATAGAAAAGAACTGTGACATTCCCCACCCTGAATGCAAAAAAAGTGATTGCTCATGTGAAATGATCGTTCTCTCTTGCTGTACTCCAATGAGTTGCCTGCAGTGTTACATTTCAGAAATCAGTTAGAATCGGATTCCAATTTAACTTTCAGTATTTGCACCAATTGCTTTTTCCTTGCATTTTAAGCTACACTTTATTGCTACTCTTCCTTTCCCAGACCTGGGAACGCCTGCCGATGAGCCACTAGCAACAAACATTAGAGTCAGATCGACTTCCCGGTTCTGCCAGTGGCAGGCATCGTCACGTTTAGGATGGGAAAACTTTGGAGCGTGGGATTTCGTGTCCCACCCACGACGATGCCCACCGCTGGCTGGAGCGGAACATCCCGGCCAGGATGGTCCCTAGTTCTCTGTTGGAGGTTTTAACATCCTGCATATCTCATTCCCGCTATCAGGGCTACAAACACCACTGAAAATCAGGGCCGGTGTTCTCCACTGCCAGTCGCGCCCCGCTACCACCGCTCGCGAGGACCGGGAGTTTGGCCCAGAGCAAGGAAATGAGGTGCAAATCCTAGATTTGTGCAAATGAAAAGAGTGAAAGCGACTTTCTGTTGGAATAAAGAACAGGGGTTTGGAGGAAAATCAGGAGAGTGGAGATTTGTTTGGACAGCATTGTTTCCAGTCTTGGGTATTTATCTGATGCAGAGTCGCCGCAGACTGGGACTCGAATCAGCCCTAAAGGTGTAAGTGGCACAAATCTATTGCAATTTCATTATGTTATAGCCCTGCCACACTCTAGCTTTCGATATTGACTGGAGTCTACTCACAGTTCACTTTACTGAAGTGATTGATTATAGTTCTAGCTAAGTAAGAGCGATTGGGGCTGCTAGGCACAAGATAAGAAAGGACACTGGCACTGGCAGCTGGTAACAGGAAACAGTGACTATCAGCACAGTATAGTATAGTACGTGTGTCACTGGATCTGAAGGTAAATGCTGTGCAATTGCACAGGATATACCATGGGGGGGGATACTGACGGACTGGCTATATAATACACAGCCTGGTACAATTCCACCTTGTTAGCCAAGACATCCTGCTACAGAAACAAAGCTTCTTTATTACAGGGGAATGGACTGGCTGTTAGAGAAAATATTGTACAATTTGATTATGAAGAGTCAGAATTTAAATCTAATTATTATTAGTCTCACAATTCCATGTAGACTATGGTAGTCTCGCAATTGGGTTAGCAGGTCAGCAACCCAGAGGTTAAAAGGCACCTTGGTAAGATAAGAAATTGAATTCAATAAATGTGATGAGTTATGGGCTGGCGCCATCAGAACAAGGCGTGCAGGAAGATCTGACTTCTGCTCAGGGCCTGATTTGAAATTTGGAGCCTGAGAAGGAAAACATTTTTTTTATCACAGCAGCTAACAACTTCCCTTGAATTTATCTCTGTTATAGTAATGGAGGAGTTAGTGTAGCGTTTGATGAGCCATCAATTGCACGAGAGACAAGTTGCTATACAAAAGTTAGGCTTTAATAAGCTAGAACTTAGCCCTGCGGTCGACTACAGTAAATGGACGACCGCCGGGCGTTCTGACTATTTATACCTCGGTATGGAGGCGTGGTTAACTCAGCCTCTCGACCAATCGGAGAGCCGTCACATGACTGGTCTCAACAAATCGGTTGAGAGGCACATGACCGACCAGAGCCAATGGTACGCCGGTGTTCTGCACCAATGGCAGACAGCTATGCAAACCATACCACCACAGCGTTTAAGCCGAATACATTCGCAGCACATTGGACAAAAAGACACACAGAAGAAATAAAAATTGGGTACAATTCAGTGGCCCTGTTGTGCCAGGGACAGATCCGGGGGCAACGGGCGAATGGCATGTGAGTCCCAAATCGAGCTCCACGCCGTGCTGAGCGTTAGTCAACCGACTCACTCCATCCGGCACGATCTGGATCCCCCCATTGCTGGGAGAGATCCAGATCCACATATTCAAATGAGCCTTACAGCTCATTTAATTACCTGGATGCCGGATTCGCCAGGGCACCCAGGAACCAACTGAGATCTCACAGGCGCCATTTAGTACAGGTCCACACAAACCTGGCCCAGCCATAATGGCACCAGGCCATTGGTGACCCCGGGAGGTTGGGGACAGGGCAGGGTGGCACCCTTGCACTCCCCTGGCACCTGGGCACTGCCACAAAGATACCCTGACTGTGCCACCCAGGCACTCTAACAATGCGACCTGGCACTGCCAGGTGCCTGAGTAGCACGGCCAAGGTGCCATGGTCATTGCCAAGGTGGGTGCCAGGCTGTCAGTGTCAGGGTGCCCAGATACCAGGTTATCCGGGGAGCGGGGGCCATGCCAGATAGAGGGGGTGAGGGTGGTTCCTGGGGCCTCTCTCGGTTTAGGGGAGAGTGAGGGGTGGGCTCAAAAGAGACTGAGGGGGGGGGAGATCGGGGCTGCTGAACAAAATGACACCCTGATCCGCGAAAAGCCTTTCAAGCTCACCAGCAGGAAATCCCTCCAAGTGGGGCCTTGGTGGGGAGAAACCGACAGAGGCCACAATCTCTGTACCACAAGGCAGTCAGTCATTTATGTAGAGGTTCAATCAAACCATGACTAAACCAACAGAACAACGGTGAGTGAGTGGACATCCAATACAAAATGTTCGCATACAGAAACAATGTGGAAATGGATTGAAGTTTCCAACGAGCTCTTTTAATATTCAAAACATGAACACTTAAAACAGAATATATGTCAATACTTGGAGCAAGAATTTGCATTTAAATATCAGAAAGAGCTTATTTGCAAATCTTTTATCGTTCACAGCCTCAGATCGTCCAAAACACTTTTTTATAATAATAATCTTTATTGTCACAAGTAGGTTTACATTAACACTGCAATGAAGTTACTGTGAAAATTACCTAGTTGCCACATTCCGGCGCCTGTTCGGGTACACAGAGGGAGAATTCAGAATGTCCAATTCACCTAACAGCACGTCTTTCAGGACTTGTGGGAGGAAACCGGAGCACCCGGAGACACAGGGAGAACGTGCAGACTTCGCACAGACAGTCAGCCAAGCCGGGAATCGAACCTGGGACGCTGTCGCTGTGAAGCAACAATGCTAACCACTGTGCTACCGTGCTGCCCACACGGTGAAGTAGGGAAATCTTGCTACAACCAGGACTGAATAGTGTGTGATTCACATTTCCACTCGGGGTGCAATCCATTCCACGATTCAGGACGTGCAAATAGGCCAACATTCTGTTGCACAAATTGAAGGTAAATCCAGGCCCATTGGACGTTCTAACCAACTGGAGCTGATCTTGAGCACTCCACTCACCACACATTCACTGCAGCCACCAAGATGGCTCAGAGAAGACATGCCCCGGATTTTGTGAGTCCAAGATAGACCCACAGGTCCATGCCAATGAGGAGAGGAGGGAGACCCTCTTCCCCAGTGTGGACCACAGACTCAGGCCTACCCTCCTGAACAGCGCCTGGAAGTTGGTGGCAGAGGCAGTCTGTGCTGCCAGCCTCACCAGGAGGTGGCAGTATGATCCTGAGGGGTTGGGGGTCACTGGTGAGGCCATTTGTGGGGACCAGTTCTGAACGGCACTCGCTCAAGGTCGCCTAGCTGAAGGGGAGCGATCCCAATGCTTCAGGTACCTTCGGTTCTGAACATTAAAGTGAGACTAGCTTTCTTGCTCTAATATGCACATTTGCTAAAATGTGATCCTGCCCACAATGGGCGGCATTTACATTGCAATGTCTCACGAGATCACATTAGATCTTGCAAGACGTTGCGAGCCGGGTAGATCCCAGGAACGGGGTCTCCTGGCTTTTAATGGCCCATCTGTGGTGTGGCAAGCTGCTTGTCGGGTACAGCATGGCCAATGGATCACCCCAATGTCTCTAATTAACTACTCTGCAGGAAACCCTCTTAATATAAATAAAAGTCCATTAACCCAGACCTTAACGATGCTTTATTTGCATCTCTAGCTCCAAAAAGCCTGGCTGTCTTGCAAACCAGAATTTTTAAAAACATGACTGCAGCAGTCACACACACTAACCCAGGCTATACTAACCGACACACACTAACCTTACTACACCAAATACATTATAATACAATATCTGAAATTCCAACATTCATCGCATTTTAAAATAGATGGCTTTGTTAATCTCGTACACACAGGCGTTTGCTGCCATTATGTTAATTAGTGCGCTGAAAGTGTAAAGGAATTTCCACTCTCTGAAATGAAGCCGGACAAAGTTGTGGAAGGCTTCAGATTTCAACGGCAATAGGGTAAAATATCCATGAATAATAGAGCCAGCCTGGGTGACTGTACACCCCTCCGTGCTTACATAGTAGGAATTTTGCAAAATCTTTCCCGATGATACAAGTGAGAGAAAGTGAAAATATCTAAAATATATTGCTGCTTATTGATTTCAATAAATTGCACATTATGGATACAGTAGATGAAAGGGATCAATGCAAGCAAAGGATACCTCAAGGAAGAATGCAAAGACAAATAATTTTAAATGTCTCCTCTGTGGAAGCAGGGTTTGCTGTTGATGTCCATCAACAAGCAGTATAACTGCAGTCTAAAAGGCTTTCAGTGTTTACTTACACATTTGCATTGTCATTTACTAATGGAATTATTTGTGTTTGTTGCTAGGGTCTCCAAAGAGACACCAGTTCCATCGACAGCGGGCTGCCAGTGAGAGCATGGAGCGTGAAGACCAGGATCCTCACCAGACAGATATCATCCAGTACATTGCCCACACAGATGATGTCACCTTTCCCACCGCTTCAACCCCATTTGTACAACCTCCCTCCAGTCCACCTCCATCAACTGGCAGGTATTGTTCAATCTGTTGGGATCTATGCATTTGAACTATTTATTTTTGCATTTGCAATGTGAATTTAGGTCATTTATTATAAGAGGTGTATGCATTTCAATGGTGTATGATTCTGTGTGCAGAAATGTATGCGTATGGGTGCATACAAAAGTATGTATGAGTGCATATACAAGTGTGTATGAGCGCATATACAAGTATGTATGAGTGCATATACAAGTATGTATGAGTGCATATACAACTGTATGAGTGCATATACTAGTATGTATGAGTGCATATACAAGTGTGTATGAGCGCATATACAAGTATGTATGAGTGCATATACAACTGTATGAGTGCATATACTAGTATGTATGAGTGCATATACAAGTATGTATGAGCGCATATACAACTGTATGAGTGCATATACTAGTATGTATGAGTGCATATACAAGTGCGTATGAGCGCATATACTAGTATGTATGAGTTCATATACAAGTGTGTATGAGTGCATATACAAGTATGTATGAGCGCATATACAACTGTATGAGTGCATATACTAGTATGTATGAGTGCATATACAATGGTGTATGAGTGTATATACAATGGTGTATGAGTGTATATACTAGTATGTATGAGTGCATATACAAGTGTGTATGAGCGCATATACTAGTATGTATGAGTGCATATACAAGTGTGTATGAGTGCATATACAAGTGCGTATGAGTGCATATACTAGTATGTATGAGTGCATATACAAGTGTGTATGAGCGCATATACTAGTATGTATGAGTGCATATACAAGTGTGTATGAGTGCATATACAAGTGCGTATGAGTGCATATACTAGTATGTATGAGTGCATATACAAGTGTGTATGAGTGCATATACAAGTGTGTATGAGTGCATATACAATGGTGTATGAGTGTATATACTAGTATGTATGAGTGCATATACAAGTGTGTATGAGCGCATATACTAGTATGTATGAGTGCATATACAACTGTATGAGTGCATATACTAGTATGTATGAGTGCATATACAACTGTATGAGTGCATATACTAGTATGTATGAGTGCATATACAACTGTATGAGTGCATATACTAGTATGTATGAGTGCATATACAAGTGTGTATGAGCACATATACTACTGTGTATGAGTGCAGATACAAGTGCGTATGAGCGCATATACTAGTATGTATCAGTGCATATACATGTATGAGTGCATATACAAGTGTGTATACGTGTATATACTAGTGTGTATGAGTGCATATACTAGTGTGTATACGTGTATATACTAGTGTGTATGAGTGCATATACAAGTGTGTATGAGTGCATATACAAGTGTGCATGAGCGCATATACTAGTATGTATCAGTGCATATACATGTATGAGTGCATATACAAGTGTGTATACGTGTATATACTAGTGTGTATGAGTGCATATACAAGTGCGTATGAGCGCATATACTAGTATGTATCAGTGCATATACATGTATGAGTGCATACACAAGTGTGTATGAGTGTATATACTAGTGTGTATGAGTGCATACACAAGTGTGTATGAGTGTATATACTAGTGTGTATGAGTGCATATACAAGTGTGTATGAGTGTATATACAAGTGTGTATGAGTGCATATACTAGTGTGTATGAGTGCATATACTAGTGTGTATGAGTGCATATACTAGTGTGTATGAGTGCATATACTAGTGTGTATGAGTGCATATACTAGTGTGTATGAGTGCATATACAAGTGTGTATGAGTGCATATACTAGTGTGTATGAGCGCATATACTAGTGTGTATGAGTGCATACACAAGTGTCTATGAGTGCAAGTATGTATGAGTGCATATACAAGTGTGAATGAGAGCATGTACAAGTGTGTGTGCTTGTACGTGTGTGAGTACGATACAAGTGTGTATGATTCTGTACACAATTGTAATGTGTGCGTGCATGCGTGTGTGCGTGCATGAGTGGGTGCACACCCAACCTTACCAAAGCTCTTGAGAGAAGAGTGACAGATTTCCAAGTGCTGAGTGGCAGCTTTTCTGTGGATGACTGAGTCGCTGCTTGAGTTAAAAATTCTTTGCTCTGAATATGTCACAATGGGGATAATTCTGACTCTGCACGACAGTGTGAAAAGGGGAACCATGGACCTGCAGCCTATTTTACATATCTCTTGTCTTTTATTTTCATTTGTTTCAAGGGAAAATAAAAATGGGAGAGGTGTAAAGTGAGCTACTGACGCTCCAGCACCATTTTTCACTACCTTGCCGAGTTAAAATTAACTTCAACAAGTTGGACTTTTTTAACAGCATGGAATCTGAATTATCCTTAACAGACACCAAAGGCTGAGAACGGTCAAATAACTTCCTGCATTTCAGGAAATTAAACTAAACACAAACTATGATGAGCGGAGCCTGGACATTAACAACACCTTACCAAAGCTCGGAAAATCACAATCCAGTGACAGAGTCGACCAGATATTCCTCCTGCATAAACTAATGGAAGTTCAATCCTAGAGGCTCAGTTAGGGCCCGGCAGACACTTTGCTCATTGGACCTGCTACTGTGCCGGAGACACTTTACCCCAGTGACTTTATAAATATATTTTAAAACAGACTACAGTATAGAATATAGCAGATACCAAGAGTTTTAAAACCCATAATTAAATCTTCCTGTTCATCTGATGCTGTTAAATTATTTCCACTCATTTTTATGCTTTATGACAAGCTTAGGATTTTTTGATTCCTCCTTAGGCACCAAAATTCAACACGTTATTTGGCATATATTCTTCCAGAGGTCTGTGCAACATTAATTAGTAAGAAGTCTTACAACACCAGGTTAAGGTCCAACATTAATTAGGCAAACAGTATTTCCGCAGGAGGGCTGGGGGTGTGTGGGGGGACGGGGAGATGGCGGTAAGGGGGTGTTAGTGGTTGGTGAGCAGAATGACGTTGTTTGCTTCATGCCACGAGATTACAAACATGGTATAAACATGTGGTGAATACATTCAGTGTAACTAAAGATGGCAAGATGAAATCTGCTGACCGACCCACCCTGCCGCCTCCCCCCAATTCATCGTGTGAGACTTTATTGTTGCTCTGTATTGTCCATTTATTGGTTTGTTTTTGTCGTACGTATTTCGGCTAATTTGATGGATAATCTGAATGTAAATGTTGTAGCAGAAGTGCTCCAATTGGTAAGTGGAGTATACAATGCTGCCTACCTTAAGATGTGCTGTAGTTAGAGCCACGAAGAAAGAGATCTTCGCATTGTTCTGACTCAGTGTGAGTCAGGTTGAGTAATTTAATGCCAGCCTACCTAAAACCTGAGAGTTGGTGTACAAAGGAATGTAAATGCTTGGAAATCTTTGAACCGGATGTAATTTGAAAGTGTAAACATGGCTTATCCATTCTAATTCAAACTGGAGCTGCAACAGGTGATTTATTCTGAGGTTTTGAGAGAAGATGGTTTGGATTCACAGCAGAGAAGGAAGTGGCGATCTCATCATCTCTTCTCTAACCAGGCAGATCCTGAATTCCTGTTTGTACTTTGAGTGATAGCAAGTCCTTTCCAGGAATCAACCGGGATTAGGGACATTTTCTATCCAAGTTTCAGTTGGGCGGAGTGTAGAGTGTCACTCCACCAGCATCACTTCCTAACTGGAGATACATAGAGATCAAATACTTCACACAGCAAGAGGCAAAACATCCAGCTAACTGCTGTTATTACTAGCATCCTATCATTAAAAACCTTTGTGACTGATGGGTGGGTTTTCATAGTGTTCTGAAGCAAGAATAGCGGAGGAATTTAGTTTCCAAAGTTCATATTAAACAAAATTCATTCTGATATGAAATCAGCATGAATGAAAGTGTCTGGGACGCAAATTGAAAGTAACTGTTTGCGTCTTTAAATTACATACTGACTATAAATCTACTTCACTTGAAATTGACACAGACGTCCTGCTTGTTGAATGGCACAATATTGAATGAAAGAATCTTCTTGCCGGTTATGGGGCACAGGGCTAGAATTTGGCTGTCAAGGGTAGCTCGAGTTAGGAAATTGTCTGACTCACTGGGCCAGCCACAGTAAAGAGACCTCACTTTGGGGAGAGGTGTATGTGGTGGGTGCCGGATTGGGTCAGGCGGGTTGACCCAGAGGCAGCGTGTAGAGTCCCAAGGGAGGCTGGTTTGGAGGCCCACCCCAGTGCTCTGGGAATTCATCCCAGTTGCTTTAGACATTGTTAGGCTCCCCAGCCTTCACCGTTCACACCCCCTCACCTCATACCACCCCCATGGTCCCTCATACCTCCCAGGCTTACTGAGTGCCAACATGCTCCCCACCCACCCCCTTGGTGCCTCACACCCTCAATGCCAATTCAGTGCCACATGCGCCCCCCCCCCCCCCCTCACCATTCCCCGATGGCCCCCTTACTTAGCCTCCTACCCAGTATCGACCACGGACAAACCTTAAGAGTCATGGGGGGATGAAGAAAATAAATGTCTTAGAATTTATTACTGCGCCCAATGCTGGACACATGATAGTGAAAAAAACTCCCATCAAAGCTTTTAAATCTCTTTAAGTGGTTAATTTCTTACAAAAACAAACACACTTCTATTCGGCCCCACTTGAAAGACAGCTAATCCTTTAACGTCTGTGTCGAGTTTGTACATTCCCCCTGTGTCTGCGTGGGTTTCCTCCCACAGTCCAAAGATGTGCAAGTTAGGTAGGGTTATGGGATTACAGGGATAGGGCGGGTGATTGGGCTCAGGTATGGTGCTCTTTCAGAGGGTCAGTACAGGCACGATGGGCTGATTGGCCTCCTTCTGCAGTGTAGGAATTCTATGATTCTAATTCTAATAGACTCTTTAAACTATCAATCAAACTGTGAACTCAGAATCCCCTACTGAGATAATTGAAACTTTTGGAACTCACTCAAGCATTCATAATGACACAATGATAGCCCTTGGGAAAATGTAAACAAAGAGCTCTGCTGAAACTGCACAGCCAGATGCTACTTTTGTTTCTCTAACCTATGCTTGTCAATCATATGAGTCCAGCAGAG
Organism: Scyliorhinus canicula; assembly: GCF_902713615.1. Taxonomy (NCBI): domain Eukaryota; kingdom Metazoa; phylum Chordata; class Chondrichthyes; order Carcharhiniformes; family Scyliorhinidae; genus Scyliorhinus; species Scyliorhinus canicula. Next base: position 129,151,225 of record NC_052163.1, read on the forward strand.
GATTTGTTTTCACTCCCACTGACAGTTACTGCCTTTTTAAAAAGTTTAAATAAGAAAGGAATTAAAAAACCTTCAGATTATGACACTTCTACAGACCTTATCCATTTTGTCAAATCCATCAATTTGCAACCCCACACTGCAAGTCAAGACCCTTGCAAAAGTCAAAATGTGGTCTGTTTGAATTCAGCACCAGGTTTAAATGACCCTCTTAAGTTTGGGTTTCCCTCTTGTATGTCCTTCCTCTGCCAGCAAATTTTGGATCTGTTGGAAATAGGGATGGGTCTTCCACATCCGGATCCAGCCCACCATTTTCAGTGATCCACAGTCTTCCTGACTCCACAGAAATCTGGCCCAGAGTTTGTTCATGTCTCACAAGTCCACCTGGAGTTATTTGAAGTCTTTGAAGACTTCACCTTTAGCCTTTCCTCTCCAGCATGGTAGCACTGTGGCTTCACAGCGCCAGGGTCCCAGGTTCAATTCCCGGCTTGGATCACTGTCTGTGCGGAGTCTGCACGTTGTCCCCGTGTCTGCGTGGGCTTCCTCCGGATGCTCCGGTTTTCTCCCACAGTCCAAATTCGTGCAGGTTAGGTGGATTGGTCATGATAAATTGCCTTTAGTGTCCAAAAAGGTTGGGGGGGGGGGGGGTTATTGGGTTACGGGGATAGGGTGGAAGTGAGGGCTTAAGTGGGTTAGTGCAGACTCGATGGGCCAAATGGCCTCCTTCTGCACTGTATGTTCTATGCTTGATGTACATACATCTCAATCTCTCTATTGCACCTGATCTCAAATAAAACAAACTTATAACCTTCATTGTTGAAAGTAACTCCAATAGACCCAATTTCCTCTTCAATGCCAGATACTTTCTCCCCTCAAAATCTTTTCAATCTCATGAAAGGACTAACTGAGACTTTGACATATTTCTCCATATTTTCAGGAAGTTTTTTTTATCACTTCTCTTGCACTTTTAGAATAAATACAAGGCAAAACCTGGGTGCTTATTGATCTTTTCTCAAGTCTAGTCTCAAATTTCTCATTAACCTCCAAATGTGCCATCAAATAGGTTCTTCCTTCTCCATCACACAATATCTTGCTCTGGCTCATTGTCCCTGATATTTGCGAGGGGGGAGTGAGTGGGGAGGAAGGGAGAGAGTGAGCACAGTTGTGGGTTGGAAACATGGAAATTCAGGGGACACACAACTTTGCAAGTTAATAACAGGACGTCTTTATCATTTTGAATTCTGGTTCCTGCCTGGCGTGGAGCAGATTTAAAGGCAACGATGCTGAATTCAATCTATAGGAAGATGGTTATGGCACAATGGCATGAGCTTTGTTAATGAAAATAACATCCGCTGCAACAGGGGACAGTTAAGAGTCAACCACATCGCTGTGGGTCCGGAGTCACGTGACGGCCAGACCAAGTCAGATGGCAGATTTCCTTTCCTATTGGTGAATCAAATGGTTTTTAACCATCCTTGATGATGGTTACATGGGGGTAGATTTTCCGGTCCTGTTTGCCGCAGGAATCATCGTGGGTGGGGACGGACAATTTGCCGGACCGTTGCGGTTGACATCGGGCGGGAATTTCGGGTCTGAAAAAGGGCGCGACCAAAAAATCTTCCCCATGGTCACCATTCCTGAGGCGAGTTTTATATTCCAGATTTATTAACTGAATTCAAATATCACCAGCTGCTGTAGTGGGAAGTAGCAATGGATGTTTCTTGGACCTGTGATTACACCCTCTGTACTATCCTACTTTCTGCTTTGTCTGACTTCACTGTCACTCATGAGAAAGCAAAAATGAATAATTCCAAATTCATAACTTTATTAACACATCTAATTATATCCTGCAATGAGCCACCCGTCATTCATATAAAAATATAAAAGGTATGTGTAATTGAAAATGTTAGAAATTTGGGGCAGAGGTGAGCGGGTGGTGAAGGTTAAGGAGAAGTGGGGGGGGGGGGGAGCTGGGAGAGGAGATAAACTGGGGAGTATTGAGTGAGGCGCTACAACGGGTAAATGCAACTTCCTTGTGCGCAAGAATGAAGTTCAAGGTCGTACACAGGGAACACATAACACAGGCAAGAGAGTGGGTTCATTTAGGAGGGGTAGACAAGTGTGAGAAGTGTGGGCGGGGAACAGAGAACCACTTACAGAAGTTCTGGGGCTGTGGAAAGTTGGAGAGATTCCGGGGGGCGGGGGGGGGGGGGGGGGGGGGGGGGGTATTCGCAGCGCTAACGAGGGGAGTGGGGGAGGAGGTGGAGCTGGACCCTTTGGTGGCGATATTTGGGATATCGGAGAAGCTGGCTGATGGAGAGGAGGAAAACCGATGTTGTGGCCTTCGCCTCTCTGATTGCCCAGCGAAGAATTCTGTTGGAGTGGCGGTCAGCAATGCCACCGGGGGTAGCAGTCTGGCTGGGGGAGCAATGCCACTGGGGGTAGAGGCCTGGCTGGGTGAGCAATTCCCCCGGGGGTAGCAGCCTGGCTGATGAGCAATGCCACCGGGGGTAGCAGTGTGGCTGGGGGAGCAATGCCACCTGGGGTAGCAGCCTGGCTGGGGGAGCAATGCCACTGGGGGTAGCAGCCTGGCTGGGTGAGCAATGCCACCGGGGGTAGCGGCCTGGCTGGGGGAGCAATGCCACCGGGGGTAGCAGTCTGGCTGGGGGAGCAATGCCACTGGGGGTAGCAGCCTGGCTGAGGGGAGCAATGCCACTGGGGGTAGCAGCCTGGCTGGGGGAGAAATGCCACTGGGGTAGCAGTCTGGCTGGGGGAGCAATGCCACCGGGGGTAGCGGCCTGGCTGGGTGAGCAATGCCACCGGGGGTAGCGGCCTGGCTGGGGGAGCAATGCCACTGGGGGTAGCGGCCTGGCTGGGGGAGCAATGCCACTGGGGGTAGCAGTGTGGCTGGGGGAGCAATGCCACCGGGGGTAGCAGCCTGGCTGGGGGAGCAATGCCACTGGGGGTAGAGGCCTGGCTGGGGGGAGCAATGCCACTGGGGGTAGCAGTCTGGCTGGGTGAGCAATGCCACCGGGGGTAGCGGTCTGGCTGGGGGAGCAATGCCACTGGGGGTAGCGGCCTGGCTGGGGGAGCAATGCCACTGGGGGTAGCAGCCTGGCTGGGGGAGCAATGCCACTGGGGGTAGCAGCCTGGCTGGGGGAGCAATGCCACCGGGGGTAGCAGCCTGGCTGGGGGGAGCAATGCCACCGGGGGTAGCAGTCTGGCTGGGGGAGCAATGCCACTGGGGGTAGCAGTCTGGCTGGGGGAGCAATGCCACCGGGGGTAGCAGTCTGGCTGGGGGAGCAATGCCACCGGGGGTAGCGGCCTGGCTGGGGGAGCAATGCCACTGGGGGTAGCGGCCTGGCTGGGGGAGCAATGCCACTGGGGGTAGAGGCCTGGCTGGGGGGAGCAATGCCACTGGGGGTAGCGGCCTGGCTGGGTGAGCAATGCCACCGGGGGTAGCGGCCTGGCTGGGGGAGCAATGCCACTGGGGGTAGCGGCCTGGCTGGGGGGAGCAATGCCACTGGGGGTAGCAGTCTGGCTGGGTGAGCAATGCCACTGGGGGTAGCAGTCTGGCTGGGTGAGCAATGCCACTGGGGGTAGCAGTCTGGCTGGGTGAGCAATGCCACTGGGGGTAGAGGCCTGGCTGGGGGGAGCAATGCCACTGGGGGTAGTGGCCTGGCTGGGGGAGCAATGCCACTGGGGGTAGAGGCCTGGCTGGGGGGAGCAATGCCACTGGGGGTAGCAGTGTGGCTGGGGGAGCAATGCCACTGGGGGTAGCAGTGTGGCTGGGGGAGCAATGCCACCGGGGGTAGCAGCCTGGCTGGGGGAGCAATGCCACTGGGGGTAGAAGCCTGGCTGGGGGAGCAATGCCACTGGGGGTAGAGGCCTGGCTGGGGGGAGCAATGCCACTGGGGGTAGCAGTCTGGCTGGGTGATCAATGCCACCGGGGGTAGCGGTCTGGCTGGGGGAGCAATGCCACTGGGGGTAGCGGCCTGGCTGGGGAGCAATGCCACTGGGGGTAGAGGCCTGGCTGGGGGAGCAATGCCACTGGGGGTAGCGGCCTGGCTGGGGGAGCAATGCCACTGGGGGTAGCAGTCTGGCTGGGTGAGCAATGCCATTGGGGGTAGCAGCCTGGCTGGGGGGAGCAATGCCACTGGGGGTAGCAGTCTGGCTGGGTGAGCAATGCCACTGGGGGTAGCGGCCTGGCTGGGGGGAGCAATGCCACTGGGGGTAGCGGCCTGGCTGGGTGAGCAATGCCACCGGGGGTAGCAGTCTGGCTGGGTGAGCAATGCCACTGGGGGTAGAGGCCTGGCTGGGGGGAGCAATGCCACTGGGGGTAGTGGCCTGGCTGGGGGAGCAATGCCACTGGGGGTAGAGGCCTGGCTGGGGGGAGCAATGCCACTGGGGGTAGCAGCCTGGCTGGGGGAGCAATGCCACTTGGGGTAGCGGCCTGGCTGGGGGAGCAATGCCACTGGGGGTAGCAGTGTGGCTGGGGGAGCAATGCCACCGGGGGTAGCAGTCTGGCTGGGGGAGCAATGCCACCGGGGGTAGCAGTCTGGCTGGGGGAGCAATGCCACTGGGGGTAGCAGTGTGGCTGGGGGAGCAATGCCACCGGGGGTAGCAGCCTGGCTGGGGGAGCAATGCCACTGGGGGTAGCAGCCTGGCTGGGGGGAGCAATGCCACCGGGGGTAGCGGCCTGGCTGGGGGAGCAATGCCACTGGGGGTAGCAGCCTGGCTGGGGGAGCAATGCCACCGGGGGTAGCAGCCTGGCTGGGGGAGCAATGCCACTGGGGGTAGCAGCCTGGCTGGGGGAGCAATGCCACTGGGGGTAGCGGCCTGGCTGGGGGAGCAATGCCACTGGGGGTAGCGGCCTGGCTGGGGGAGCAATGCCACTGGGGGTAGCGGCCTGGCTGGGTGAGCAATGCCACCGGGGGTAGCAGTCTGGCTGGGTGAGCAATGCCACTGGGGGTAGCAGCCTGGCTGGGGGGAGCAATGCCACTGGGGGTAGCGGCCTGGCTGGGTGAGCAATGCCACCGGGGGTAGCGGCCTGGCTGGGGGAGCAATGCCACCGGGGGTAGCAGCCTGGCTGGGGGGAGCAATGCCACTGGGGGTAGCGGCCTGGCTGGGTGAGCAATGCCACTGGGGGTAGAGGCCTGGCTGGGGGGAGCAATGCCACCGGGGGAAGCGGCCTGGCTGGGTGAGCAATGCCACCGGGGGTAGCAGTCTGGCTGGGTGAGCAATGCCACTGGGGGTAGCAGTCTGGCTGGGTGAGCAATGCCACTGGGGGTAGCGGCCTGGCTGGGGGAGCAATGCCACCGGGTGTAGCAGTCTGGCTGGGTGAGCAATGCCACTGGGGGTAGCAGTCTGGCTGGGTGAGCAATGCCACCGGGGGAAGCGGCCTGGCTGGGTGAGCAATGCCACCGGGGGTAGCAGTCTGGCTGGGTGAGCAATGCCACTGGGGGTAGCAGTCTGGCTGGGTGAGCAATGCCACTGGGGGTAGAGGCCTGGCTGGGTGAGCAATGCCACTGGGGGTAGAGGCCTGGCTGGGGGAGCAATGCCACTGGGGGTAGAGGCCTGGCTGGGGGAGCAATGCCACCGGGGGAAGCGGCCTGGCTGGGGGAGCAATGCCACTGGGGGTAGCGGCCTGGCTGGGGGAGCAATGCCACCGGGGGTAGCAGTCTGGCTGGGGGAGCAATGCCACTGGGGGTAGCGGCCTGGCTGGGGGGAGCAATGCCACTGGGGGTAGCGGCCTGGCTGGGTGAGCAATGCCACTGGGGGTAGAGGCCTGGCTGGGGTGAGCAATGCCACTGGGGGTAGAGGCCTGGCTGGGTGAGCAATGCCACTGGGGGTAGAGGCCTGGCTGGGGGAGCAATGCCACTGGGGGTAGAGGCCTGGCTGGGGGGAGCAATGCCACTGGGGGTAGAGGCCTGGCTGGGGGGAATTATATGACTTTCTTCAGCTGGAAAAGATCAAATACGAGTTGAGGGGTTCAGCGGAGGATTTTGAGCCGAGGTGGGGATGTTCGTGACCGTGTTTGAGGAGTTGTTCATCGCAGGGGGTGAGGGGGGAGGGCGGAAAAGGAAAAACATTTGTAAAAAACTGCATAGTTGTCTTTTGGGAACTTTATTTCCCGAATTGTTTATGTGTTGTAATTTTTCATATACGTTTGGAACAAAATACCTAAAAAATATATACTGTATATATATTTTGGGTAGATTTTAAGTGATGGACCTGCCAATGGTGGGAGGGGTACACAAACATTAGAGGTGTCAGGTTTGCTGTAGCTTTGTAACTGAGTCATGGCATTAGTACCCCAAGTCCTGGTTTCCCAGCCAATCTGAGCAGGTGGACGTGATCCTGAACCTTCCGGCTTCACTATTCAAATGGACCCTGCCAGGAGTCAGATTGGCTCCATGTTACAATTGTCAGAACACAGGCAACACTGATAGAGCCACAATGTGGGAAAGCTAACCCCCCACCCACCTCCTTCCCCCCCCCCCCCCCCCCCCCCCCCCCCCCCCCCCCCCCCCAACCACCACACCGGCCACCACAGTCCAATTCTCTGACACATTCCTGGAGGTCATGATGTGGACGTTTTAGGGTCAGAATAGAGATACTAGGAAGATGCCTGCCACGGAAAGAAAGCAGGCATGGCTGGATGTGGGTGAAGAGTTGAGCTGCAAGAACGTGGTCCCTTGCTCATGGATACGTGGCTGAAAAAGGTTCACCAGGGTGAGTACCATGCCACAATAACCTCTCACTGACTTAATGAAGCATCCCCTGTACACTGCTCCTCAGAGTAACACAACTCGCCGCTCCACCCTTCATCTCTCACCATCGACTCATCTCGTCACATCCACATCTGAACAACAACCACAGACGCTCACCCCGGCTTATTTCCATCCCTCACAGTCACCTCCATAAATGCTGCCCCTCCATTATCTCATCACAATCCATATCTCACACTCACTACTGTGCTTTCTCATCTTTCAGGGCAAGAGAGGGCAGAACTCCAGGGAGTAGCAGAGACCTGTGGGTGAGACTGCCAGTCATAATCATTCTGATTGCTGTGGAGGATCACACACTAAAAATTAGCAGAGTGGCAGAGAACGTGGCCATTGGAGATGGAGAGATGGCGTCTCACATATACCTGGTGACACAATTAAATATCACAAAGCCAAATGGGACACTCACTCATCTTTTTTGGTGTCACCCATAACTGAAATATGATCATCCACACAGTGACTACATTGAGCCCTTTCCCTTTGTCAGTTCTAATTCATGTCTTTCATCAGGAGTAACGTCGGAGAAGGCCAGGGAGTTCCCAGATGAGGTCACACACGCTGAGACAGCACCGACACACAATTCACAGCCACACGCCACAAGCCCAGATACATACCACACAGTGGGGCCTATACGCCAGTTTGCTGGTTTCTCATATGGTGAGCCACACAGTGCAAGAGAGCAAGGCAGGTGTTGGAGACGGAGAAAGCAGAGGAGAATGCACATCAGAAAGTGCACAAGCCACAAGCTCTGCTCAACTGGAAGCAGTTGTCCTCCACTGGACTGCCCTCGACTGGAGCCACAGCAGAGAATATGCGAGGCTCTGTCAACATTTCCAGGGAACTCTGCATGAACGGAGAAAATTGGAGGGGTTTGTCTCCAACATGAGTGTGGTGAAATCTCGGGTCGTGGCACTGATGTCCGCCTCCACGGAAAGAGAGCCCAGCTGGCAGGGCAGGCAACTGAGTATATGTTGGTGCTCACCAATGTCCTGCACCCTCAGTCCCCAGTTTAAATAGTTTGCAGTAAAGCCCCAGCTTAGCCATTCAGTGCTCTCCAGCTCTTAGTTTGCATGATGTGCAGGTCAACCATGAGACAGAAGGTGGCAAACGGGCACATGGAAGTGAGGATACTGCTCAAAATGCTGCAACACCTCCCAACTTTCCCGCTACTCCATTTCAGACAGCCCAGGAAACCCGTGCAATGGCAGCTAAAGCCAGAATGCAGATTTAAATCATCAATATTTACATATTTAATTTGCAGACCCACCTGCCCCATGCAAGATTTACACTGGTCAAATCCAAAGAACAACCGGTTCGTATTGGGTGCTGTGGTGGTATGATTTGCATAGCTGTCTGCCATTGGTGCAGAACACTGGCTTACCATTGGCCCTGGTCAGTCATGTGCCTCTCAACCGATTGGTTGAGACCAGTCATGTGACGGCTCCCCGACTGGACGAGAGGCTGAGTTAACCCCGCCTCCAGAGCGAGATATGAATACCCAGAACGCCCGATGGTCGTCCATTTACTGTAGTCGACCGCAGGGCTAACTTCTAGCTTATTAAAGCCTAACTTTTGTACAGCAACTCGTCTCGCGTTCGATTGATGGTTCATCAGGTGCTCAACAAGCCGGCAAACGTTCGCTCTTTAAGCCCTGCACATCGAAACTACCCCTCAGTTTCATCTCATTGTTCTGATGACTGATTCCTGGGATGACGGGTCTGACGTACGAGGAGTGATTGAATGGGTTAGGATTGTACTTGCTGTAGTTCAGAAGAATGAGGGGGGAATCTCATAGAAACCTACAAAATTCTAACGGGACTGGACAGGTTAGATGCAGGAAGGATATTCCCAATGGTGGGTGTGTCCAGAACCAGGGGCCACAATCTGAGGACACGGGATAAATCATTTAAGACAGAGATGAGAAATTTCTTCACCAGGAGAGTGGTGAGCCTGTGGAATTCACTACCACAGGACGTAGTTGAGGCCAGAACATTGCATTTTTTCAAGAAGCAGTTAGATATTGCACTTAGAGCGAAAGGGATCAAAGGATATGGAGGGAAGGCGGGATCAAGCCATTGTGTTGAATAATCAGCCATGATCATAATGAATGGCAGAGCAGGCACGAAGGGCTGAATGGCCTCCTCCTGCTCCTTTTATTTTTGTTTCAATGTTTCCATATTTCCATTGTCCCTTCAACTTGACTGACTATGTCCAAACCAAGGAGCAGTTATCAGCCTCCCCCTAAATCCTACCAAGGCCCCCCAATTTATGATCAAATATTGTGAACGGCAGGGCAGCACGGTGGCGCAGTGGTTAGCACTGCTGCCTCACGAGGTCCCAGCTTCGATCCCGGCTCTGAGTCACTGTCCGTGTGCAGTTTGCCCATTCTCCCCGTGTCTGCGTGGGTTTCGCCCCCACAACCCAAAGGTGTGCAGGGCACGTGGATTGGCCACGCTAAATTGCCCCTTAACTGGAAAAAAAATGAATTGGGTACACTAAATTTATAGAAAAAAAAATTGTGAATGGCACATGTTGGCCAAGTCCTCTGACGCTTAGGGGGAACAGAACCTCAATAACACTCGCTAAGGCTGTGCTCACAAACTCACTGCATTAACATGGGTATACGGTGTACCTTAAGGTGAATGGGATTCAGAAGGAGCTGTGTCACGATCAATGAACTGGCTTCATTTTTCCGAATGTCTTATTAAAAGGACTGAGTGATGACAAGCAGCTGGAAAGGTGGCACATTTTCTATTTTGGACCCAGTGAAGCATCAAGTGAACATTGCTAAAATCTCCTCACAGTGACCCTTAATTCCTCCCGCAGGGAAGTGGCAGGTGGGATACTACTCATTTAGCGAATATGTCAATCAATTATTAGAACCGCCCCAGTATACACTGGGGTAAAACTCCCCCCCCCCAATATCCTACATGGCTTCAATGCAACTGAATGTTTTGTGGGGTATGTAAGTGGCAGACATGTGATTTTTCCCAATTTACACCACATCCCAGGATGAAAATCTGTCGGCTTGTTTCGAGATTTATTTATTTTCAGGTAGAATGTATGGATTAGCATTCCCCAGGGCAGAGCGACCGACAACAGGCACACATGTCAGTTAATTGGCTATAAGGTCAACGTGACCCACATTGATCTAGTTGGTGAAAAGTTATGTTGAGTAAACAGACCTCAGCAACAAAGTCACCCCCTTGAACAAAGCTCTGCTTGAACTCTGCAAATCCATCAAATCTATCTCGTTGTCACTTTTATACAGCTGTGTCACAAAGGGAGTACTCGTTAGGAATCTCGAGCTGAACTGGGATGTTCTATGTGGATATTAGTGTGTTTGGAGTCTATCAAATTTCAGATGCGAACTTGTGTTACAATTATACAACAATCCCAGGGATACAGAGGACTGGCAGTTTCTGCCATGTTTTATAACCTTGTGGAAAAGTCCAATCTGAAAACAAAAATCCTCTAATTGACCTCACGATATGCTGAAGAGAAATGAACTTCTGACTGGCTTTGAGACATGTCTGGTTACAGCGCCTAGAGACTACAAAATTCAAAAATGTGTCTCCACCTGAACAGCATCATATGGTTTAATACTCTCATCCTCTCCTGATGAAGCAGACTGTCCTCCATTGCATCATGCCCAAGAGTCGTTCCAGAGAAATAAATAAAAATGTCACCCTGTTTGTGTGGCCAAGATTTAAATTTACTAAGTCCTGAAAAAAAACAGCAAAAATAAGCACACTGCACTGCAATGCAAATTCAACTCCTGTCACACTTTGTGAATGGAAAACTCTAGTTCGGGACGTGTTTCTCATTGTGAAAGCCGGAGACTGCCAAAAAAATTCCATGGTTTTGTTTACGTTCTTTTTTAACCATTTGCTGAAACCGAGTGAGAGTTATAACTAAAATCTAAAAGAGGGACTGAAATTTTGAAGCATAAATTAGACCTGCAAATCCATATTCATCCTTCAAACGCAACTCAAAAGAAAAATATACAGTTGAAAATACTTCACACTGTAACTTTTCCTTTAATTAATAACTCAACGATTTGCAAAGGATTCTGCTCTTCATGTACTTTTAATAGGTGCTTTCTGCATAATAATGAAAATAGTTACTTGAATATGTGCGTATAAATTGAATGTGTGTACATATAATATAAAATATTTTAAAGTTATATACAGATCTAGTAGTATGTCAGCCACTGGAAGTGGCTGCTTTCTGACCAGATGTTGTGGATTGAATTCAGTGAGTTGGGAGAGACATTCACCAAATCTTGGCTGGATCGTTAGCATCCTAAACCATGGCCTTAGAAGGCTAAGGAAATTTATGCCGTTGGTTATGCTGTGAATAAACTTCTTGTTAGCAGAATCTATGATACCACTGATCGGTGCGACAACAATAACACTACAGTCCTCCCCACTTCCTCATGGTAAAAATCTCCAGCGGGGAGATGGTGGAGAAAACTTGTCAGCCAAAAATAATGTCGGCAGGTTGCACTGGTGCCATAGTGAGAATTGTCCCTCCAAATTCTCCTGTCTCACTCTAATGCAATGTGATTTGAGTTCCACACACTCATTTTCTTCCACTGTAACTTATTCATGCTTCTTTGCCACTGTCCACTGTTATTGCTGATTACCAGCCACGTTGCCCAGGCATTTAAGTGCATAAACTCAAATCAGAAATGATAGTAGCATATTACAAGAACTCTGTTAGTTTTACACCTTGCCAAAATCTGCCTACATATCTGTTCCTCTGTCTCCCGCTGGCTGTTGGGAGGCCTGTAGTAAACCCCCAACATTGTGACTGCACCCTTCCTATTCCTGAGCTCTACCCATATTGCCTCGCTGCATGAGCCCTCTGAGGTGTCCTCCCGCAGTACAGCTGTGATATTCTCTTTAGCCAGTCGTCCAACTCCCCCACCTCTTTTACATCCCCGTCTATCCCGCCTGAAACATCTGTATCCTGGAACATTTAGCTGCCAATCCTGACCCTCCCTTAACCAAGTCTCTGTAATGGCAACAACATCATAGTTCCAAGTCCTAATCCGAGCTCTAAATTCATCTGCCTTACCTGTTACACTCCTCACATTGAAACAAACGCACTTCAGTCCACCAAACCCTCTTTGATCAGCAACCACCTCCGGCCTGCTCTTCCTCGGAGTCCTGCTCCCTACTCTCTCCTTCCCTTACAGTTAATTCACCTTTATTTTGGTTCCCACCCCCCTGCCAAACTAGTTTAAATCCTCCTGAGTGACACTAGCAAACCTCCTGGCCAGAATATTTAAACCCCTCCAGTTTAGATGCAACCCATCCTTCTTGTACAGGTCCCACCTGCCCCGGAAGAGATGGTCCAGAAATCTGAAACCCTACCTCTTACACCACCAGTTTAGCTGCACTATCCTCCTATTTCTAGCCTCACTGGAACATATCACTGGGAGTAATCCTGAGATTACAACCCTAGAGGTCCTGTCTTTTAACTTTCTAACTCCCTAAACTGCTGCTGCAGGACCTCGTCACTCTTTCTACCTATGTTGTTAGTACCAATATGTATCACAACCTCTGGCTGTTCACCTTCTCCTCTCAGAATGCTTTCTGCCTGTTCAGAGACATCCTGGACCCTGGCATCAGGGAGGCAACATACCATACTGGAGTCTTGTTCACATCCACAGACGCGCCTATTTGTGCTCCTTACCATAGAGTCCCCTATGACTTTTGCATTTGTGCTCTTTGTCCCTCCCTCTTAACAATAGAGCCAGCTGTGGTGCCACTGCTCTGGCTGCTGCTGCTGTTTATCCCCCTGATAGGCCATCCCCCCCCAACAGTATCCAAAACAGTATACTTGTTCGAGAGGGGGTGACCACAGGAGATTCCTGCACTGACTGCCTGCCCCTTCTAGCGGTCACCCACTATCTGCCTGCACCTTGGGTGCCACAACATCACTAAAACTCCTGTCTATGTTGCTTTCCGCCACCTTCATTCTCCTAAGTGCATCCACCTGCTGCTCCAACCTATCCATGCGGTCTGTGAGGAGCTGCAATTGGGTGCACTTCCTGCAGATGTAGTCGTCAGAGATGCTGGAACCATCACGGATCTCCCACATTTCACAAGTGCAGCATTTAACCCCATTGACCGACATTTCTATCACCAATCAAATTATTTTTAAAAATGTATTGAACTCTTACCTTCACTTATCGCTGCAGATACCCATGGTAGGTCTTTATATCACTTACCTTCCCAGGGTGCTCTCTGGATCTCTCCCTGTAGATTAACAGTTACAAAGCAAGAAGAAAGAAAACAAAACAAAAAGGTAAAAAGCACCTCCTCCCACTCTGCACCGAATTACCACACCGCTCCAAATGACCAACTTTCAGTCCCACTCTGGCTGCCTCACTAAGGCTGTCTCCCACTTCACGTGCGCAAAGCGCAAAGGCTGATTTTAACTTCCCCTATATTGACTGGGACTCACTTAGTGCTAGGGGCGTGGATGGGGCAGAGTTTGTAAGAAGCATCCAGGAGGGCTTCTTGAAACAGTGTGTAGATAGTCCAACTAGGCTAGGGGCCATACTGGACCTGGTATTGGAGAATGAGCCCAGCCAGGTGGTCGATGTTTCAGTAGGGGAGCAGTTCAGGAACAGTGACCACAATTCAGTAAGTTTTAAGGGACTGATGGCTAAAGATAAGTGTAGTCCTCAGGTGAAGGTGCTAAACTGGGGTAAGGCTAATTACAACAATATTAGACGGGAACTGAAAAATGTAGATTGGGGGCAGATGTTTTGAGATGTTTCAACATCTGGCATGTTGAAAGCTTTCAAATGTAAGTTGAAAGGAATTCAGAACCGGCCACATTCTTGTACGGATGAAGGATAAGTATGGCAAGTTTCGGGAACCTTGGATGACGAGAGATATTGTGAGTCGAGTCAAAAAGAAAAAGGAAGCATTTGTCAAGACCAGGAGGGTGGGAACACACGAAGCAAGTGTGGAATACAAGGAAAGTAGAGAGAAACGTAAGCAAGGAGTCCAGAGGGCTAAAAGGGGTCACAAAAAGTGATTGGCCAGCAGGATTAAGGAAAATCCCAAGGCTTTTTATACATACATAAAGAGCAAGAGGGTAGCCAGAGAGAGAGTTCGCCCACTCAAGGATAGGGGAGGGAATCTATGCATGGAGCCGGAGGTAATGGGAGGTAATGTATTAAATGAGTATTTTGCGACAGTATTCACCAGAGACAAGAACTTGGTGGATGATGAGTCTGGGGAAGGGTGTGTAGATAGTTTGGGTCATGTTGAGATTAAAAAGGAAGAGGTATTGGGGGTCTTGAAAAGCATTAAGGTAGACATGTCCCTAGGGCCTGATGGGATCTACCCCAGAATACTATGAGAGGCAAGGGAGGAAATTGCTGGGGCATTGAGATAAATCTTTGTGTCCTCACTGGCTACAAGGGAGGTCCCAGAGGACTGGAGAATAGCCAATGTTGTTCCTTTGTTTAAGAAGGCTAGCAAGGATTATCCAGGTAATTACAGGCCGGTGAGCCTTACGTCAGTGGTAGGGAAATTATTTGAGAGGATTCTTTGAGACTGAATTTACTCCCACTTGGAAATAAATGGATGTATTAGCGAGAGGCAACATGGTTTTGTGAAGGGGAGGTCGTGTCTCACTAACTTGATCGAGTTTTTCGAGGAAGTGACAAAGAGGATTGACGAAGGTAGGACGGTGGATGTTGTCGACATGGACTTCAGTAAAGCCTTTGACAAGGTCCCTCAAGGCAGACTGGTACAGAAGATGAAGTTGCACGGGCTCAGAGGTGAGCTGACAAGATAGATACAGAACTGGCTCGGTCATAGAGGACAGAGGGTCGCAGTAGAAGGGTACTTTTCTGATTGGAGGGCTGTGACTAGTGGTGTTCCGCAGGGATCAGTGCTGGGACCTTTGCTGTTTGTAGCATATATAAATGATTTGGAGGAAAATGTAACTGGTTTAATTAGTAAGTTTGCGGACGACACAAAGGTTGGTGGAATTGCAGATATCGATGAGGACCGTCAGAGGATAGATCATAGAATCTACAGTGTAGAAGAAGGCCATTCGGCCCAGCGAATCAGCACCGCACTTTAGCCCACACCTCCAACCTATCCCCGTAAACCAGTAACCCCATCTAACCTAAGGGCAATTTATCATGGCCAATCCACCTAATCTGCACATCTTTGGACTGTGGGAGGAAACCAGTGCACCCAGTGGAAACCCACGCAGACATGGAGAGAACGTGCAGACTCCGCACAGTCTCAGCTGGAGACTTGGGCGGAGAGATGGCAGATGGAATTTGATCTGGACAAATGTGAGGTAATGGATTTTTGAAGGTCTCGTACAGTAATATGCAGTAAATTACAGAACCCTTAAGAGTATTGATTGGCAGAGAGATCTGGGTATGTAGGTTCACAGGTCACTGAAAGTGGCCACACAGGTGGAGAAGGTAGTCAAGAAGGTATACGGCATGCTTGTCTTCATCAGCCGGGGCATTGAGTATAAAAATTGGCAGGTCATGCTGCAGCTTTATGGAACCTTAGTTTGGCCACACTTGGAGTATAGTGTTCAATTCTGGTCACCACACTACCAGAAGGATGTGGAGGCTTTGGAGAGGGTACAGAAAAGATTTACCAGGATGTTGCCTGGTATGGAGGGCATTAGCTATGAGGAGATGTTGGAGAAACTCGGTTTGTTCTCACTGGAACGACGGAGATTGAGGGGCGACTTGATAGAGGTCTACAAAATTATGAGGGCAGAGACAGAGTGGATAGTCAGAAGCTGTTTCCCAGGGTGGAGAGTCAATTACTAGGGGACATAGGTTTAAGGTGCGAGGGGCAAGGTTTAGAGTAGATGTACATAGAACATAGAACATAGAACACTACAGCGCAGTACGGGCCCTTCGGCCCTCGATGTTGCGCCGACCTGTGAAACCATCTGAACCCTATCTGACCTACACTATTCCATTTTCATCCATATGTCTATCCAGTGACCACTTAAATGCCCTTAAAGTTGGCGAGTCTACTACTATTGCAGGCAGGGCGTTCCACACCCCTACTACTCTCTGAGTAAAGAAACTGCCTCTGACATCTGTTGTACGAGGCAAGTTTTTCACACAGAGGGTGGTGGGAGCCTGGAACTCGCTGCCGGAGGAGGTGGTGGAAGCAGAAACTATGGTGATTTTCAAAGAAAAATAAATTTAGAGTACCTGATTTATTTTTTCCAATTAAGGGGCAATTTAGCGTGGCCAATCCACCTACCCTGCACATCTGTGTTGTGGGGGCAAAACCCACGCAAACACGGGGGGAATGTGCAAACTGCACATGAACAGTGACCCAGAGCCTGGATCGATCCTGGGACCTCGCCGCCGTGAGACTGCAGTGCCAACCACTGTGCCACCGTGCTGCCCTCCGATGGTGACTTTTAATGGGCGTCTTGACAAATACATGAACATGATGGGAATAGAGGGATACGGACCCCAGAAGGGTAGGGGATTTTGGTTCGGATGAGCAGCTTGGCCAGTACTGGCTTGGAGGGCCGAAGGACCTGTTCCTGTGCTGCAATTTTCTTTGTTCTTTGTTCTTAGTTATTGATGATTGCTACTAATTTTATCCTACTCACCATTATTGTGCTGTTTTGTGCTAATCATCCAATTAGAATCAGCCCTCAGCCACCATAGGAGACTCTCCAAGCTTTCATTGCTTTGTGATTTACATTTTAGTACACGCTCACGAATATAGTGGGAGGACACAGATTTGTAGCATAAAAGCCAACATTGGTTAGTTGGGCCGAATGTTCCATTTCTGTTTGGATTTTTGAGTTCCTCCAAAAGTAAAAGCTTGTATGAATTAAACCAGCTCTGCTTTCACCTTCTTAGAATCAGCTTCTCCACTTACACATTCCTGTCTGCCCCAGTTAATGCTGAAGCTTTTGTTGGCAAATTTCCCTTACAATTTAGTTTGGTGGATTGACCATGCTAAATTGCCCCTTAGTGTCAAACGGTAGGCAGGTTAGATCGGGTAACGGTGATCGGGCGGGGGAGTGGGCCTAGGTAGGGTGCTCTTTCAGAGGGTCAGTGCAGACTCGATGCGCCGAATGGTCTCCTTCTACTCTGTAGCAATTCTGTGCTTCCATGACTCTCGTTCTAAATTGTTGGGGGAGGTTTTAATAGACCATTCACTTCCCCATAACTGAGGAGGCTAGGTTACTGGACCCGTAATCCAGAGATCCAGGTTTATGCCACATTTAACGTTGAAATTTGAAGTCAGGAATAAAAAACCTTGACTTAAAAAGTCTGATGATGACCATGAAATCATTGCTAATTGTTGTAAAATCCAATTGTAAAATTATTGTGCTGTTTCATGCTGATCAACCAATTAGAATCAGCCCCCAGCCACCGTAGGAGACTCTCCAAGCTTCCTGATTCACAAATTTCATTTGGGGAAGGAAATCTGCCACCTTACCTGGTCTGGCCTACATGTGACTCCAGACCCACAGCAATGTGGTTGACTGTTAAAGGGAGCCTATCATGCCAAGGGCCATTAGGGGTGAGCAGTAAATGCCAGACAGGCCAGTGATGGCCATACTCCATGAAATAATTCAATAACTGATCTGGTTATGATAATGCAGGGCAGGGAGAGGACCTGCGAACTGGGAGAGCGAGGGGGGTGAGGGGGAGGGGGTGAGTGGGAGGTTCCCTCCCAGCCGCCTTGGCTAAGTTGGGAGGTGAGGTGGGGGCAGAAAGCAGGAGGGGGGCAGGAAGGGAGGGGGAGACGGGGGGCTGCACTCAAAATGGTGCTCCAATCTATGAGAGCCATTCCTGCTGGGGAGATCAGCTCGGCAGGAGAAATTCTCTCGAAGCACAGCCTCAGCTGGGAGAAATTCCACGAGGCCAAAAAACCCAGCAAAGTGCCGTTGTGTAGCGGGGAGATGCAACCGCCAATCAGCACCCGCCAAACAGGACCAAAAGGAGTTAGTTTTATGTCCACTGAAACGTGGTGTTGGGACTCTTATTTTACCCAGAAATAAGAATCGGTCGCCCAGTTGGTGGGAGGTGACAGAAATACAACTTTATTGTTAATTACTCACAGACATACACTTGAATAAAAACTGAATAAAAACTTAGAAACAAAATAGCAAACAACACATAAAAAAGATAAGCACAAGGCAAAAAGCATAAGCACAAAATAATCACTCAGGTAGCTGATTGAAAAATTCAGGAACAAAGGACCTCGCCCACGAGGATCTATTTTTAAGGGAATTCTTATCTGTGGTTTAACCCCTTATTTACTCTCATTGGCTTCTGATTCTCAGCTGAGACCTCCTGGTTTGTTCAAATAAATGTCTGTTACTTAGAACAAAGAAAAGTACAGCACAGGAACAGGCCCTTCAGCCTTCCAAGCCAGTGCCGTCCATGCTGCCCGTCTAAACTAAAATCTTCTACATTTCCGGGGTCCGTGTCCCTCTATTCCCATCCTATTCATGTATTTCTCAAGGTGCCCCTTAATTGTCACTCTGGCAGCGAGTTCCAGGCACCCACTACCGTCTGTGTAAAAAAACTTGCCTCATACATCCCCTCTAAACATTGCTCCTTGCACCTTAGCCTATGCCCCCAAGTAATTGACCCCTCTACCCTGGGAAAAAGTTTCTGCCTATCCACTCTTACTATGCCCCTCATAATTTTGTAGACAAAATTAGAGGATAACTTGTTAATCAAACATTGGACATTACTTCATACTGACTGGTGCCTATCAAAACTAGCTTAGCTTATGCATGCACAGTCTTAGGAAAAGTACTGGATATACTTTCTCACACCTGCCATGTTTCACAGCTTGGCAGGGGGCTTAAGAATTGATTAGTTGATTAGACAGCGAACAATTCATTCTCAGTACTGAATACAATGGAATACAATGGTTAATTCATTATATGAGAAAATGACTGGGTTCCCTCAGTCAAGACACTATTAATATTTTGCTTCTTAGCTATATGCACTCAACTAGCACCTATATGAATAAAAATATTAATACAACCATATCCTATCATCTGCCAACTCACTCAATTTATCCAGTTCCCTTCAAAGATCATTGCACCAAGTCCCCCTAGCTCTGTATATTCTTTAAAGCTGCCCTGTTAAGACTATATTGTTTTTCTCTATACCTTCTGCCAAAATGCATCAACTCACATTTCTCTCTTTTTAAATTCCATTTGCCACATGTCTGCCCGTTCTGCTAGTTTATTCTTGTAGTCAATTAATTTCATCCTCACTGCCTGCAACTCTTCCAAGTTGGGTATGATTGGAGAATTTTGAACTTGAACTCTGTATTCCAATGTACAAATCATCTATACTTATTTTAAAAAAGCAGAGATGCTTGGGGGCATTATCTACTATTCTCCAGCCTGAAAAATTTACCTAGTCTTGCCACTTTCTGACCTTAAGCCATTGTTTTATCCAAGCTGACACTGACCTTCCTATTCCAAGCGCCAACATTTTGTTGAGCCATGAATCTCTTTACATTCCAGTGGTTTTGGCCACACCTCAACCGTGAACCAAATGGAGAAAATATTTTAGCTAGAATTTTATGACAGCTTTACTGTATGCTCCGAAACTTCATTCGATTTCGACAATGTAAAGGGCGGCACAATGGTTAGCACTGTGGCTTCACAGCGCCAGGGTCCCAGGTTCGATTCCCGGCTTGGGTCACTGCCTGTGCGGAGTCTGCACCTTCTCCCCGTGTCTGCGTGGGTTTCCTCCGGGTGCTCCGGTTTCCTCCCACAAGTCCCGAAAGACGTGCTGTTAGGTCATTTGGACATTCTGAATTCTCCCCCCATGTACTCGAACAGGCGCCGGAATGTGGCGACTAGGGGATTTTCACAGTAACTTCTTTGCAGTGTTAATGTAAGCCTATGTGTGACAATAAAGATTATTATTATAAAGCTCCCTTTGGGAGGCCGGGGGTGGGGGTTGGTGAGATGCAGGGGGAGGGCCCGTTCAATCGAGTGGAATGGCACGGGACAGAGATTCTGCACACCTTCCCAGTTCCACATGGTCACTGATGGTAGTGCTGAGTCTGAAGGCAGGTGGCCTATGATTGGTTGGCAGCACTCAAAGGCAGAATCCTTTTCTTGAAGGCCCCATTAACCTGATGGCAGACAACAAACAATTTACAACTTAAATTCCATCAGGGATCCCAAAAATGGCCACAAGGTGGCCTCAGGCCCTGCAGCTGGTGTACAGGCCTGTTGCCATGCCATTAAATTCAGCCCAACGCCTGTGTGAAACTGTTTCCAAACCTTGACTTGTAACTTGTCTGGAAATTATGTTTAAGTTGAAAATTAACCATTGCAGCCTGAAGCTAAAGTGTTTGAGCATTCAAAGCTAAAGTTACACATGGAGTGCCTGTTGCCGGAACTGGGCCACATTAGCATAATGCTGCAAGGATTATTTCTGATCTGAAGATCACAAATGAGTATATTCAAGTGGGAAGTATAAATGCCTCCCCACGCTTTCCCTTCTAATGAGGCTTGTGGAAGTTTCCACTGAGCCTGTGCAGGAGGCAGAATGCAAACAATCAACCTCCCTTCCCACTGACTTGTTGCTATGGAGCAAACATATTCCCATGATGCTCTTTGCTAACTTTAGTTAATTTTATCGTCATTGCCAGTTCAACTGCAAATGCTCTGCATTTCCAATTCCAGGCCCAGAACAGAGTCTGTCAGACAGGGAAAGAGATTATTATTACAAAAACAATGTGTGAGCAACAAGGGCGATGGTTTCAAATACACACTGGCTGGTAACAGAGCAGTTAAGGTGCTTCTTCCCATCCCAATGGCAACGGTTTAAACCCTGAATCTTAGTTCAGTCAGACAAGCATTGTAAGATGTTCTTTCCATTTCTCGGCTGAACATCCCAAGCTAATGGAGCTTTCCACCTGACATTGCATCAACTACAGGACTCACTCTCTTGTCAGTGACAGAAGGAACACACTTGGTCACAGAGAAGGTAGCGCCCACCATTCCTGGCTTATTATCATTTTTTTTTTTGACTAAGGTGAAGCTGCCGTGTTCTTTTTGTGGATGGACATCACGGTTTCGGGGCTATGGAAAGAGGCCTCATCTTTTGGAAAGAGTTTTTATTACAAATCTCTGATTAGGAATTGGGAGGCAGGAAACAAATTTTTTTGACGGCTCAGGACTGAACTTGAGTCAACCAGCTGGTCGACCAAACCAATCTGGCTCCTGATGGTAGGAAGAGAACAGTAGTATTGTCACAAACCAAGCTGTGTTGAAGTTAAGTTTTGTAAATGCTGTTGCTGCTGTGTCCCACATTTTCCTGAGATCAGCTTGGTTTTTTTTCAGGTTAGATACGGCAGAGAATCTGCCGAACGGGAGTGAGAGTGCTGAGAGGAGAGAGAGCTCAGATCAGCAGAGGATCTACCAAGATATCTGGAACCTTCGAGCTTCTCTCGAGCTTTACATATCCTCAGACCAGAGCAGCAATGACAAGGATTCGGTGCGGAGCGACGGGGAGAGCGTTTGCTCAGCGGGCGGCATGGCCAGTGCCCTTTCCCAGGACACAGCCGATGAAGCTGAGGATCTGGAAGAGAAAAGTGTGAGCAAGCGAATGAAGCAGGAGAGTGTGGAATCGGAGTGTGGCAGCGACAGCGAGACGAACACAAGGAAGCTGCTCCAGATGGACAGTGGCTACGCATCAATTGAGGCTCCCAGCAGGTTACAGGAAGAAAGAAGTGAAAGTGGAACAAAGGACACAACCGCCTCAGAGAAAAGAAGGTTCTTCACAAGTTCTGGGCGCAAAGGCACTGTCTTTGAAAGTTATGATGCAAAAACCTTGAGCGAAGAGGTGGAGGAAGAAGGGGCAGTAGGTGGTGAACCAGAACATCCCATTGGCTGGCTACCATATGGCCAAATGTTTGTAACTAGAGACTATGTACATAGGCGGGATTACAGTATTGATGAGAAGACAGATGCCTTATTCAATGAATTCCTCCGGCATGACCCCCAGTTTGATGATTCGCCGCTCAAGTCTAAACACAGGTCTCGTATCCATCTACGGAAGCAATGGCAGAGGACCAAACAATACAGTGACCCAGGAACCCGGTACCCATCTCCACTGGAACGGCACCGAACCCCTCTCCGCCGAGGGGACAGTGTGAATTATCCACTTGACCATCGATACCAGAGCACCTTGCCACGCATTGTCAGCGCCACAGATGAAGAACCAACTGACAGTGGCCAGGAACACATCAAATCACCAACGTCCAAACACTCAGAGGCAGAACCCTCAGGCTCCCAACACATCCGTGTTGGCACCGAAGACAAAATCCAGATCATTGAGGAAGAGGCGGCTGAGCAAGGAAATGCCCTTGACCAAACTGAACAACCAGACCAAACAGACTTCCCGCAGTCCTTAGGTCAAGTCAGCGACTTTGCAGAGACCAATAGCTCCACAAACTTTTCGTATGGGCCTCAGATGATAGGGGCAGACCCTATAGACAAATTAACTATTAGCATTGAAGACAGGCTGTATACCAACCTTAAGAAAACAAAAGAAAGTGGTGATTATATAGTAGCTGTCACACAAGCTTCACCGGACCACAGCCCTGTTTAGCCTTTTTGTTTGTGGAAGAAGGGTTATTCACAATTTAGATTTTTTGTAAAACTCTTGCGTTGATGGTAGTCTTCACTATGAGACACTCTGGATGAACACACAAAGAATGTTTGCTGCTATGATACACAACATGCTTCATGTTTCTTTCCATCAAAGAATGTTTAGATGTCTTTGGAACTTTAATCTCTTGTACACACAAATGTTTTATTAGAACAAAATAGCTTGCTTTTTTTTTTAAAGAATGAAAGAATAGTACTGGTGACCTGAGGAAGCTTTAGATTTGAATTGTTTGGCTGTTATTTTGTTTCTGTATTTCGAAATACTCTTAAATGGTTTTTTTAATAGAAAAGAAAAACAAATCATCCCTTGATGAATAGCTTTGTATACCTGAAGCTTCCTGTTCTGAGAGTTGGCTGCATTGCTAGATTTGCATGTGTACTTTTCATTCTTAAGAATATCATTAAAGAATATCCTCTATAATTGCAATTCTACATTATAATATTATCATTAGTGTAAGTAACTTCGATTTTTTGAAGCCTTTTCAAATTTTTATAAAATATAATTTTCTTCCCCCTCGTCTTTTGATTTCTGTGGAGTTAAGTTGTAATCATCGTTCTGTGTCATGGTTTGTGAATTAGAAAACTAATTCCTAAAAGCATTAAACAAGATGTGCGCATTTTGTCAAATGTAAAAGTGTCTGCTGTAGTTTTATTGTTAAACACAAACAATGCTATTTTGTATTCAAATATGGGCTAGGCGCAATAACTTTTTTTTTCTTATTTCAATTTAATTCTTATAGAAATCTTCTTATTTCCAAAGGCTTTTACAAGATTGGTTCACCACCAATCACTTTGCACTGACAGTTCAGACAAGGTGGCTAATACAATGCCAGGAACTAGGTATCGATGTTATGTCTTTAGGCTACATTCACAATTACTGATTATATAAAATAGTTTTATAAAATATGTATGTGTTATTATATGAGTCACAAAGAACTTTTTACAAAGTCATTTTCCTGTTTTTATTTTTTATTGATCTTTACTGTAAAAACTAGCCTGAACAGCCATTTCATTGGGTTTCTTCTGCTTTCCATATTAATATAAATAAATTCTTTTCCCATTCAAGACAAAGACTTTTTGGTGTGACTTGATTGTAACTTCTGTTGTTTTCAGAAGAAGTATGGTTGGGGTTGGGGCCTAAGTTCCTGCCGATAACAAACTCTCTGATAGCAGTCTCCGATGACACACAACACAAATAGCTCAACCGATGAGTAAAATCTGCCATTTTCTGTCTGACCACCACATCCTGAAGGTCCCCCAGCTGAACAAAAGTGTCACCTCACTGGGTTTGTCTATCGTACCCTTTGCTGAAAGTTCTAAGCAGCGTTTGCGATCTTGCTAATTTTTCAGACTGCCTAATCCAATCTTATTCAGCATTTCAAAGTCCATATCAGAAGATTTATTCTGGCCCAACTGATATCAGTTAGCTTTCTTTCGTTACTAAGAAGATTTGGTCACAATGCAGAATGGAATTGATCGTGAGGCCTTTCATTGATTCATCACCAAAGTGAAGACTTTGTCTCTTTCCTGGAAAGTGCACCCATTTGCAATTACCACCTGATCCTTCCATTACTGCACCCGCTCCAAGTGGGTCTCAATCAAGGTCCAGAATAAAAACAGTCAAGCTACTCCGTCTCTACTGTCCTTTAGAAAGAACTACCTTGTTCTAACTTTAAGAACTTGAATAATTGGTGAACATTCAGGCAACAAAGAGTCATGTCATATGTTTCAGTGCATCTAATGAGGTGTAAAATTCATTAGCATCGGGGGATGCTAGTGACACTGTTTCACACTATCTGCTTTGTCTTTTGTTGTAAAATAACATCTTTTAAACATGCTTTTTCATTCCAATATTTCATATCCCTATTGCTTTACTTGGTTTAACTTATATCAATCAACTTGTATAATTTATAAAACAGAGGCATTAGCCATTTAAAATAAATGGTGTAATACCTTTCTAAACAGAGAAACAATATTACATAAAAGTGCTTCATGTTCATCAATGAATATAGCCAATAGTCATTTCTAAACTTACGTTTCTGCTTTTATACTCATCTTTAATATTTACAATTATACACAAATTATCAATGTAATTGACTCTTAGGTCACCAAATTCTGCACACCAAAGAATGATTTGAAAAATAAATGGTGTAAACTTCAGTGTTGGAACCTTGATTAATCACTCTCCCACTGTTTTTGTTCTTAATTCTCCATTGGACCATTTGCTTAAGGTGTGTGTCCCGCATCATAAAATCAGCAGTTTAATATTTTCAGAATGTTTAAAATAAATAGTTCACTCATAATTTATGTTGATGGAAGATTTGAAAGCTAATTTTCATTATATGCCTGGGAAAGGGAAGAATCTCCATTAACACAGGTCGCGTATCCTCTATCAGAAACCCTCGGGGCTGAGTGCGTTTAAGATTTCAGACAATTTTGCATATTGCGCATAGTCCCGAGCCCATTTACATTACAATGGTCAAAGCCTAGGCTAGCTATAGTAAATAAAATGGCTAGAAAAGTACCACTAAGTAATAAAGGTCGGGTGCACTTGGTGAAGTTTGTGTCGGCTTGGGTCACAGACTTTCCATCCTAAAGGTCGACAAAGTTCAAAAGCAGTACAATTTGTGGAATGTGTTCAGTTTTCAGATTCATGGATAAAGGACATTCGACCTGTATTGGACAATCAAAGTTCTTCAGTATTGGGGAAGTCGGGTCACTTCCTATGGAAATACTTAATTTCAAGATCAGGTGAATATAGAACTTTGTGATTCAGGGATTTTTCGACCACAGGGTACAGAGATCTAAATTGAACATTGTTACACCCATTTTCTTGATGTAAAATGGATGCAACAGTAACCAGTTTAGAAATATGGAGGCTTAATCTACAAACATTAGGTAAGGCTCCAACTGGCATTATCGGGTAGTGAGCAGCCATTCTTAAGGAGATTATGGGGGGGGCTGGCCAAAAAAGGGCCTAAACACCTGGGAAATATTTAGTATTTTCTACTGGGAGAACAAACGAGCTCGAGGCTTACTCGCAAAACCCCAAAACGATTCAATTTTACATTCATCACATCTTGAAAGTAAAATATTCTTTGTTAGGAAGTGAGTTATTATTTCTGAAATACCACCATGCACACAGATATTTTTATTCAATCTGTGGTTGGCAAACACAGTTGGTTGGGAACAGATGGTCAATTTGCATATCAATGTAAATATCAATGGGAATTGCAAACTTTAAAACACCTTGTAATGAATTTGACAGCGGCATATAACGGTTATTTTCAATCTGGAGAATACTGAATACAGGAATAAGAAAAGAACAGCTATAAAGTTTGCAACATGATGACTTGAATGCTCATATTAAATCTGCTACATAACCACGTAATTCCTTTTTTGCCTTATAACTTTGTCCTCATAACAAAGTATTTCCATAAATAATTAGTTGCCGAAGTAGTTGGCGACATTCCAGTTACATTATAAGGTGCTATTTAATGCAGGCATTTCCTTCGCAATTAAACGATTCTTTTGCCTCAACATTTGGAGTCTTTTAAGGATGCTGATCCATTAGAATTGTGACATGCATTCAAATGCAGTAGTTTTAAACTGTTATATATGTGACATGGGTAACAAACGTTTCGAAATTTGGGGAGGTATTTTGGGTTTTACACATTAAGTTTGCAATATTCAACAAATAGCAATAACTTCAACTGTATATTGCTGCATAAGTTCTGACAGTTACCTGATTTTTTTTTTTCCCCCCCCTCAGGTCCCCGAGTTTAAGCTGAATCTTTTGAGGAAATGAACAGAAATGGTTCTGAAGGCCTGAACAATGAAACGTGTGCGATTTTTCAGTTTTCATACACAGCATTCTCAATCTGAATGGTTAGCGTCTCTGCCGGAGAAGACAAAGCAAAGGTTTAAAGACATAAATCGCACGGGGATCTCACAAGTCCTTTGTGCTGCATACCTCATCATCCGGGTTCCTGGGATTTCAACTTTCGGGAGAAAACTGATTGAACCGGGGAGTGCAACTCCCAAACTGTTGCAAAAGCTTCATCTCCCCTTAATAAAAACGGGATTTGACTTATTCAGCCACTGTAAACCAGTAATGTTGCTCATTACCTTCAGGCAGTAATTGTACAATATTCGTGGCATTTGTAACTTGAGTTTGTGGCTACTGCTGTACCATGGTCGCCAAGTAACAAATTAAGCAAATGCTGGATCATGTAACATTGTGTTTGCCATTTTGTTTCAGGTTAGGTGGTATTGTCAGAAGTTTAACTTTTCTGCAAATCGTATTAGTGTATAGATGGTCGTACGACACATGGGCAAAAGCAAAACCTGTCGTTGAACTGAACGGCAATGGACAACGTCTACCACATTCTGATGGCAAGTTGAGGTTGACATCGTGCTCACCAGACATTCCCTTGTTGACAAATGTGGCTTCAGGTTGAAGCAGTTGTTTTTTTCAGTCAGGAATGATTGTGCTTTTGGATTTCCTGCAAACTGATGCTACTCTTTCAGTTTGCAGCACTAGAGTATTCCCTGTCGGTCCCTGTTGTCTCGAATTCGTATATCCCTTTGTAACTGTTTTGTTCAGATACAAGCATGCCAAACGTTGAGGGGTGGTGATAAAGCCACTGTTTTTATCTTGAAATCAATAAATGCTGTTTTCATTCTATCTGGTATTTGGCTATACTTTAACCTTAAAAGCAGTTAGAACAACAACGATTCAAATTTATGGGGTATTTAATGTAAAAAAAAACATACAAAAGGTGCTTAGTAGAAGTGTAAACAGACAGTTAATCGACCCTGAGCCGATATGGGAGACATTGGAACAGCTGACTAGAATCTTAGGCCGGGATTTTCTGGGCCTTCCGCGGCATGTTTTCCAGTAGCAGAGGTGTTTGCCATTGGCTGCCAGCAAGACCCGGTCCCGCCGAGGTCTATATTGCCCGCCCGCCCCACTGCCAAGGAAAACATCACAGAAGGCCACCTTTGGTAAGATCCCTTAGTCAAAGTGGTAATTTTTAAGGCGCACCTTAAAGAAGGGGAATGAGGTGGAGTGGGAGTGAGACTTCGGAAGTGAATGGCTTTGTAAGTTTTATTAAGCGAAAGGCATGGCCGCCAAGGCAATGGAGGGATTCTGGGATGCACAATTGGCCAAATTAGAAAGAACACTGCATTTTCTGAGAGTTGTAGGGCTGGAGAAGGTCAAATGATATTGTACAGGCAATGGCCTGGACAAGTAATTCAGGGACTCAGGGTAAAGCTCTGGGGGCCTGGGTTCACCACAGCAGATGGTGAAATTTGAATTCAATAAATTTTTTTTAAAAGTGAAGCCATTGTCATAAAAGCCCATCTGGCTCACTAACACCCTTTAGGGAAGAAAAACCTGCCATTCATACATGGTCTGGCCTGTATGTGACTCCAGACCCACAGCAATGTGGTTGACTCTTGAAATAATAATTATCTTTGTTAGTGTCACAAATAGGCTTACATTAACACTGCAATGAAATTACTGTGAAAATCCCCTAGTTGCCACATTCCGGCGCCAGTTCGGGTACACTGAGGGAGAATTCAGAATGTCCAATTCACCTAACAGTACATCTTTCGGGACTTGTGGGAGGAAACTGGAGCAAACACACGCTGACACGGGGAGAACATGCAGACTCTGCACAGACAGTGACCCAAGCCGGAATCGAACCTGGGACCCTGGAGCTGTGAAGCGATTGTGCTATCCACTATGCTACCGTGTTGCCCCATGACTGGAAATGACTGAGCAAAGTCGCTCAATTCAATTTGGGATGGACAACAAATGATGTCACACCACATCCCATGAAAGATCATGAAGACTTTTGAACTCGAGGATGAGAAATTTTAACTTGTAATTTAAATTAGAGATTGGGAAATGAGACAGATGATAACATTTCAATAACTGCTATAATCCCACAAGTGGGTTTGTGATCTCAGCTGCATCGGTTGTTGTTCAGATCGACGGCATTAGAATGAGGAAGGAAAAATCTGACAGGAGCTGCAATTGTCAGTCGTAACTATGTGGCACCATCTCAATAAGAGAAGAAATGCAATTGGAAGATTATTTTAAAGCTAAAATATCTGCTATAAAACAGTATTTAATTCAGCTAAAGCACTCCCGAGTTCTGATATCAAACAGAATTTGACAATCGTTACTGTTAAAAATGCCGTTAATCCTGATCCCAACTATTTCACTGACAATAGGAAGTGAACATTGTAGATTTCTACAATCCGTACCTGTCAATGTTACTTAAGTGTTCCTGTCAAAATATGTCACTAACAATGTCAATTACGTTGTTTATCTTAAGGGGATTGAAATTCACAAGTCATGAAGTGATGTTTCAGTTGTATTGAGCCTTTGGCAGGTTGCCTCAAGATACCCGCACTCAATTTTGGGCACCAAATGTCACAAAAGACATATAGGGGCTGGTTTAGCTCACTGGGCTAAATCGCTGGCTTTTAAAGCAGACCAAGCAGGCCAGCAGCACGGTTCGATTCCTGTACCAGCCTCCCCAGACAGGCGCCAGCATGTGGCGACTAGGGGCTTTTCACAGTAACTTCATTGAAGCCTACTCGTGACAATAAGCGATTTTCATTTTTCATAGACCTCTGATATATATTAGCAGAGGTTCAGTCCAGACCTATCACAATTATACCAGGGTTGAAATGGTTAAATCAGAAAGTTGCATAAACCTGTCTTGTATTTCTTTGACATTAGAAGGTTTTCTTTGGTGGGGGGGTTGGGATGGTCTAACTGAGGCATTTAAGGTATAAGGGATTTGAATATAGAGAAACTATTCAGCAGGTGGGGCAACCCAGAACAAGGTGGCAAAATCTACAAGTAAGAACTGGGCAATTTAGGAGCAACATCAGGAAACCAGACAAAGGGTAGTGAGAATCTGGGACTCATCCTCAGAAAGGGTTGTGAATTCAAGTGCCGTCTTCAATATTGAGTTCAGTTCCTTTTAAATAGGTGCAGGTACAAAGCAATATAGAATAAAGGTAGAAAAAATGGAGTTGAGATCAGATTAACAGTGATCGAATGAAATGATCAAGAGGCTGAATGGCTCTTATGTTTACATATACCGTGCAAACTGATTGATAAAGAAATTACCAATTAACGCATTGCAATAATCTACTTACTGGACTTAAAGAAATGCTATTCTAAAATTACCAAATTGCCTTTGAACGGCACAGAACAAAAGTAACTTGGTAATGAAAATCTCGCTTCCTCCATGCAATATCCTGCCATGAGACCTATAGAGATACAAAAGGAAGGTTCGCAGAGTAGAACAACTAGGATTTATATATCGTCCTTCCAAGTCTTTGAAACATTGTAAAGCCAGCAAAGTGCTTACAGATTTTTCATTCTTTGCCGCTCCTATCTTCTTTACGTTAAAGCAAGAGGCTTAGATTTCCGGTCTGTCCCACTGTCAGGATCTCCTGGTCCGACTGGAGGTGACCTCCCATGGCGGGATCCCTGGGGGCAGGATGGGTGAGCTGCACAAATTGCCGTAGACATTGGTGGCACTGGAAGGTCCTACATGCAGCCAATGGCCAGCCGTCTCTGCCGCCACAAAACCTACCGCAAGACGGTCGGAAATTCCTGCAGTCAATTCCCAAGGCTAGAAATCCACAGAGTCCCTACAGTGTAGAAGGAGACCATTCAGCCCATCAGGTCTGCGCCAACCTTCTGAAAGAGCACTTCACCTGCCCAGGCCATCTCCCCCATATGAAACCGATGCAGACACGGGGAGAACATGCAAACTCAGCACAAACACCCAAGGCCAGAGTCGAACCCTGGTGATTGGTGTTGTGAGGCAGCAGAGCTAACCACTGTGCCACCCAGAATCCCACTGCTGTTTTAGAGCCTGCCTTTCACCACTCAGATGCCAAAGTCAATATATGAAATATCTAAAACCAAAGGTGATTGGTTTGTACTCCTATTTCACAGATTTTTCTTTTGCACTTCTACCCGGCTTAGGACAGGAATTCACATGAATGATGTGGGTTTTGTAGACACCTGGGTTGGCTACTTCCCGATTCCAAAACGGAAGCCCGCTAAGAATGCAGGGGAATTCAGCCAGATACAGGGAAACAAGCAGGTACAAGGTTTCCTGTGTATTAAGACTTGCAAAAACCCAGACAGAACCGAAACCAGCAACCATCTGCATATTAATGAGCAATCCCCAGGAACAATTGGATACATTAAATCATCAAGAGCAAACCAGACTCCTCGGCGCCAGCAGGAACCAAGACAAAGGAAGGTCAACGGACACTTAGGAACCGTCCAGCGATCAGATAGCAGCTCCAGTATTGGAGAAATCAATCCAAGCAATCGGGACTTAGTCCAATCAATTGGAAGCAGGTATGGGGTCCGCCCACAAGGGCACGAAACCCCTGGGGACTATAAAATAGAGTCTTTCTTGGCAGGGTCTCCCAGCAGCTCAAAACAACCCTTGACTGAGACCTGCCTAGCAGCTGCACCAACAAGTAAGTGTTCACTCAACGCACGCTACGTTATAGGTGCTCCTAACCATTAGTCCATACCAGCTGGAAGCCTGCAGACTCAGGATTGAATGAAAGGCCAATTGTTCCCCTGACCTAGTGGGTCCCTTTTCCAAAGCTAAGTATTGGCCTGTTAGTGTCAGTGATAGCCTAGTGAATAGTATTTTATGCATGAGTAGCGATTGACTGTGTATATAATAAATGTGTTTTGATTTGAACCTTACTAACTGGTGTATTGAGTTATTGATCAGCACTTGAACTTGAACCTCGTGGTGGTATCATAAAGACACCTGGCGACTCTAGAGCAAGGTGATTAAACAGAGGAAATTAAGTGTAAAGCACACTTAGCAACATTTAGCAACAGTTTTCACCTCTAAGTTACCTTGCTCTCTGCCATTCAGAGGCAATTTGGTCATTTAAATCAAGTAGGTAGATTATTGCATCTTACTTTACTTTAAGATTTTGCCATTTTGTTCTGAATGGCCCCAGCGGTGAGATGTCAAAGCCAATACAGTTGTCTAAGCCTCTGATGAAGAGATTTTCTGACAAACCTTATGGCTTCATCATATTCATGATTAACCACATTCTGGCCAATATCACCCAAACAATGGATCTTATCTTGGGAGATATTGCCCCTTCCACATTGTTTCCATTGTATGTCTTTGTACAATGAGGATTCTTTCACCTCAAATACAACAAAGCTGATAATTAACTCACAAAACTAAATCTCTTTGATTGTCTAAAGAAATTAACCAGCAATTCAAACTCAAGGCTCCAGGCCACATTTTCCTCCATTAAAGAGAAATGCCTGCACTTCATCGAAGTGTATAACATGCGAACAGGATCATCTGAAAAACATAATTAAGGGATGTGCCATTCATCAGGATGCAATTATGCCTGCAGGTTTTTTTTTTAAAAAGCCGCTCAAGATTCTTTGAGATTTCCCAAGCAACTACAGGAACATCCAACTTGAAGGAATGTCATAAATATCATTTATCCAACTGTTAATTGTACAGCATGTGTGACAAATGACAATTTAAAAAGCCCTTTTACAGACTCTGGAGCCACTGCTCATCATGGCTTTGAAGGTACAGGCCTTTGGCGGGAAGGGATGATGCCCTGTGACATTGGGCAGGAAATCAGAAAATGAAGAAGATGTTCCATGACTTCAAAAAGAGCACAAAGAGGTGTGAATAGAAATCAGCAGCATGGGCAGAGAACATGCACGGCTACAAAGGAAAGAAGGAAAGATTGTGGGCGGCACGGCAGCACAGTGGTTAGCACAGTTGCCTAACAGCTCCAGGGTCCAGGTTCGATTCCCAGCTTAGGTCACTGTCTGTGCGGAGTCTGCACGTTCTCCCCGTGACTGCCTGGGTTTCCTCCGGATGCTCCGGTTTCCTCCCACAAGTCCCAAAAGACGTGCTGTTAGGTGAATTGGACATTCTGAATTCTCCCTCTGTGTACCCGAACAGGCGCCGGAATTTGGCGACTAGGGGCTTTTCACAGTAACTTCATTGCAGTGTTAATGTTAGCCTACTTGTGACAAATATTATTATACTGTTCTTTGATAAATGCAAAGAAAAAAACTATCATGGTGACACAGGACAGATTATTAAGGTTACAGCAAGTTGGACATTATAAGTGGAAACTCTGGGGCGTGCAAATCATATTCCACACACCACAGGGAGAGCAAAGCTGTACATGATGAAATAATTTCCACAGACTAAACCTCCGAAATTTTCACTGATTCAAACCCCATTCAGTTAAAATCAGGCCCTACATTAAAAATTAGCTGATCAGATATCCTGGTTTGGGCGGGGAGGTCCCAATTTTTCATTGAAGGTTCTGTTAACCAAACTGCTAATTGAAAGATGCTTGTGGCTCTGGGTGCAAATAAAATCTCTCACACTCGAGGTACATTTGCAAAGTTGGAATCCAGCTTCTGACTGAAAAACAGCCATTGGTGGAGGCCAGTGTGCAAATAAAATTTAAAAAGGCTATTAAATTGATTTTGGTCTTGCCATTATGCATTGCACAGTAATGTTGGAGTGGAATAGAGATCTCTGGTAGGGACCTTGTGACAAACAAAGCCTTGGTCCAACTTTTTAACAAGTGAGACAGAAGTATCATTGACAGTCTTTGGTCCGTTATGTTTTCAATAATTTGGTCTCTCCATTGACTTGCTAACTGGCTGGACATATTCCAGAAGATGTCATCCCACAACCTCCTACTACCTTTAACACTGCAACCCCTCCCCCACAGACTCTTGTCCTTGGCCACCCAATGTGTACATCATGAGGGCATCCCAGGCTGAAAACTTTTCAGCCTGCTTCTGTTTTGACATTTGAAACTCTGGCCACCTTAGACTAAACTTACATTTGATCTGGCAGTACAAGCCCACACACAACACAGCTGAATCCTTATGGCAAACATATTGCAAACCTGTTCCAAAAGGAAAACTTGGAACTGGTGATACCTTTGAAGATCCATACATAACATATTGTACAGAGACTCTGATTTTCAGAATATCTTTGATCCACTTATTTGTGCTTGTGATGGTGAAGAAGGAGAAAATACTGTACAACAGTGGTGTTCAAATGTTTTCCCATAATTACATTTCTATGCTGTTTATAGAACTTAGGAAATATGTGCAGGAGAAAACCATCTGGCCCCTAGAACCCACTCCGCCACTCAAAGCATGATTGGTTGATTGTCTGGCTCAACTGCACAATCCCATCTGCTCCCCAATTCCTCCATTCCCTCAGGGGCCAGAAAATGAGGCTATTTCAGCCTTGAATATACTCAACAGCAACAGTCCACTGTGATAGAGAATGTCAAAGATTCACCCTCTGAGTGAAGACTTCTCAGCTCGGTGCTCACTGTAGAATCCATTATCCTGACATTGTCCTCGTGTTTAAAATTCCCAACCGGGGGGGAAATAATCATTTGGCCTGTCAAATCCCTGCAAAACCTTCTATGTTTGAGTGAGATCACTTCTCATTCTTCTAATCTTCAGACAGATTAGGCCCAATTTACTCAGCATGTCATCATGGGAACCAATCTAGTGACCTTCCCGGTGAACCTTCCTTCCTCAGATTTGGAGATCAAAACTCTGCGCAGTACTCCTCGCCAAAGCCCTATACCAGTGTTCTTCAAAGTCGGGGGCGCGACCCGCGGGTGGGTCGCAATGGGTGTCGGGAGGGTCGCGGAGCCGTTGTCCGTGGCGCTCCCGATCGCGCAAATCCCCGCACAACAGCCGACTTTTCATAATGCCGGCTGCAAGCGGCCGGGGACAGGTCAAAACAAAATCAGCAGAATTGCGCATGCACGATGATCGGTGCGCACGCGCAAATCGGGCACGCATGCGCAGTGCGGCCGCTATTTTTTAAAAAGGTTGCAGCTTTTTGTTTTACAAGTTCTGTAGTGGTTTTTATTCATTTATTCATTTATTTTATTCATTTAATTTTATTTTTTTCATTTATTTTATTCATTTTTCTTTTTCAAATGTTCGGGGGGAGGGGGTTTTATTCATTTTTTTCATTTATTTTACTCATTTTTTTTTCCAAGTTCTGGAGGGGGGGGGTTTATTTGATAAAACTTTACAGGAAAAAAAATGCAGAACTTTGGACAGATGGAGACTCCATACTTTCCGACACCGGAAGGCTTCACCTTCATCCAACAGATTCCATTGGAGGATCATATACGAGGGCCAAAGGGACCCTAAGCCATTTTTGTCAGCAGCAAACAAGGTAAGAGAAAATGGTGGGTCGCTCAGGTCGGCCGGCGTGGGTCGCGAAGGTCGGCTGGTGTGGGTCGCTCAGGTCGGCCGGTGTGGGTCGCGGAGGTCGGCCGGTGTGGGTCGCGAAGGTCGGCCGGTGTGGGTCGCGGAGGTTGGCTGGTGTGGGTCGCTCAGGTCGGCCGGTGTGGGTCGCGGAGGTCGGCCGGTGTGGGTCGCTCAGGTCGGCCGGCGTGGGTCGCGAAGGTCGGCTGGTGTGGGTCGCTCAGGTCGGCCGGTGTGGGTCGCGGAGGTCGGCCGGTGTGGGTCGCGAAGGTCGGCCGGTGTGGGTCGCGGAGGTCGGCCGGGTTGGGTCCCGAAGGTTGGCCGGTTGGGAAAAATAGGTCCCTGGAAAAAATGTTTGAAGAACACTGCCCTATACAATTGTGGCAAGACTTCCTCATTGTTGTCCCCTTGTCATAATGGCCAGAATCCATTTGCCTTCCTCTTGCTTACTGTACCTACGTGCTGACTTTCTGTATTCCTTGTACATGTAAGTCTCTCTGAACATCAGCATTTAGACATTTCACACCTTTTCAAAAATAATCTACTTTCTATTCATATAAATAGCCTCATACTTACCTGCATCATCCACCATCTGACACATTGTTGCCCGCACACTTAATCTTTTTATATCTCCTTTGTATCCTCACAGCGCACATTCCCACCTTGCTTTTTATCGTCAGCATATTTAGATACTTTATTTTTTGGCTGTCCTTATTCCAGATTGTAAATAGCTGAGGTCCAGCTCTGCTCCTGTGGCACTAACCTAGTTACAGTCTGCCGACTTGGACAAGGAGGGAACCTAGTTACACTCAAGCTGGACCCAAACTGGGGCTCTTTAAAGCATCAAATGTCATTATCCTTACTTAAAATAAACAGCAGCAAAAATACACATTGTGACAGATTTTGATTCTGATGCTGTGGGAGGATGTATAGAATGAGTCACTAAGCATTGGCAGTGAAGGTATATTGGAACGGAGGAATGATAATGAGACTGTTGTTACAGGGCCTGTCTTCAGCTGCCAGTGCTTGCAGACTTTACATACAACAGCAGGCCTATATTCAGGACTCATTTACTTCTTTCAACTTGACAATAGTCATTAGCTACACATCCGTAAACCAGTGCAGTCCTTCATCTGCAGAAGCTCATCATAATACAATGAGTTAGCAACCAGGTGTTCAAGATGCACATTGAGAAACATGTCCACAAATAGACCACATGGAATTTAAAAAGTTTAAATGAATATGCTTTCACTCCAGAGCCAGTTAGTGCTGAGGAAGCATAAATCCTGCCTCCCCAGCCTTCAATTCCCAACTCTTCAACATTTAATGAGCTGGAGTGCTCGGTTTAGCTCAGATTGGCTCAGTGTAGTTGGTTCAGCTCAGTTGGCTAGACAGCTAGTTTGTGATGCAGAGCAAGGCCGACACCACGGTTTCCATTCTTGTACCAACTGAGGTTATTCATGAAGGCCCCGTCTTCTCAACCTTGCCCCTGGCCTGAGGTGTGGTGACCCTCAGGTTAAATCACCACCAGTCAGCTCTCCCCCTCAAAGGGGAAAGCAGCCTATGGTCATCTGGGATTGTGGTGACTTACTTACCTTTATTGATTACCTGCATGGCCTCATTAAGGTCCTCAATTGAATGCATTACACTGTAACCTCTCCAGTCTGGAAAGCTATTGTTTGGAAACACTAGTTGTTCAGAATTTCTTTGAGCAAACCCAAGTATTCCCATGATACCCATTGGCATAATTTTAACAGCACTTTAAGGTTCCCTCACCTTAACAGAATTCTTGCGGCAAGTCAGAAAGGCAGCAAACAATGATTCCAGTGCAACCAGTTAACAGAATTCATTAAGGAAATGATTGACCTAAAGAGTAGTCATTAGTAGGTAGACAAGCTGCTTTCAACCCTTACCCCTTGAAGCTGCCTGGAAACAGGTAACATTGGGTGGAATTCTCTGCCTCGTGACGCTACAAACGTGAACCGCGATCAATTGGAAAATGTGCGGCCAAAATCGAGGTCGGTCAATTCGGGTACCATGCTCCGGTCCCTCGCAGTGGCCATACCCAGGTTTACATCCCACACCAGTGGTATGCAAAACCAGCATTTGCATGCATTTAAATGTGATTAGCGGGTTGGACACACTGTGCTCTGCCCTTCCGCGATGCTCCTCCCCTCTCAGGCGGAGGTCTCGCCGGCGTAAATGACTACAAGTATTGACAAACATGGTATGGCCGTGGAGGGGGAGCGGGAGGCCAAGAAACTCTGATAAACAGTTGAAAACTTTTGGGCTTGCTGGGGGTGGCTGCCCAGGCAGGGGGCAGTAGTGGGTAGTGACTTTGTGCCAAGTCCGTGGACTTGGGGTGTCCCCCTCATGATGGGGTTGGCCTGTCTGAGACCACCATTGCTGCCATCTGTCTTTGGTGCTACCTACAGGCTCCTGGCTGCGCTCACTGCTGAGTGCTACCTGCGTACTTTAAATGCTCAAAAGGCCTCTAGTCATCTGGGAGCCCACCCAGACTGCCCCTCTGGACACCCTCATACCCCAGTTGTATCATCAAGGGCCAAGTTCAATCAGGGGTCCAACTGGTGTTGATAATTCTCAGAAGCGCTGCCCCATTGCAGATCAAGCAGGTGATCAACAGAACTCACCCCAACCAGAGGACACATGTGGCCTACAAAACCCTCCCTGGTTCTCTGCCCCTCTCAGGATAGAGGAGTCAGTAGTCACCTCCAACCCTCCGGATCACCAGCAATCTCCTCCTGGTGATGCTGGCAGTGCTGAATGCCTCTGCCACCACCTCCCAGGCAGTGTTCAGGAGGACAGGCTTGAGTCTGTGGCCCATCCTGGGGAAGATGGTGGCCCTCTGCTCCTCACTGGCATCGAGCTGTGGGTCCACCTCGAACTCCCGTCCTCGGGGGCAAGTCTTCTTTGAGCTATCTTGGTGGCTGCAGTGAGAGTCGTAAGTGGAGCACTTAGAAACAGTTCCAGCTACCAGAGTTATTGATGCAAACTCCAGCCCCAGTGATTAGAACACTCGCAGGGCCCTGAATTGCTCAGAATTCATGCCAGCAGAGTGCAGGCCCATTAGCATGTATGGAATTGCTCCACAAACAGTGCCCGCAATGGGAACGCGGACCGCACGCAATTCAGTCCTGGCATCAACAATTTGGGGTGAATTCTCCAACAGGTGGGATACTCCATCCCGCTGGCAGAACACCTCGCCCGTGGGTTTCCCGGTTGTGTGTTGCGGCCTCAATAGTAGGCCTCAAGTTGCGGCCTCAACTCACGGTAGCATGGTGGTTAGGATCAATGCTTCACAGCTCCAGGGTCCCAGGTTCGATTCCCGGCTGGGTCACTGTCTGTGTGGAGTCTGCACGTTCTCCCCGTGTGTGCGTGGGTTTCCTCCGGATGCTCCGGTTTCCTCCCACAGTCCAAAGATGTGCGGGTTAGGTGGATTGGCCATGATAAATTGCCCGTAGTGTAAGGTTAATGGGGGGATTGTTGGGTTACTGGTATACAGGTTACGTGGGTTTAAGTAGGGTGATCATTGCTCGGCACAACATCGAGGGCTGAAGGGCCTGTTCTGTGCTGTACTGTTCTAAAAAATAAATAGGAAATACCATTGGCCAGCGGCGGGAATGGAGAATCCCACCACAGGCTACAGCGCGCACCGATGAACGCGTGGCTGGCGGAGAATTCATCCCTTGGTCTCTCAAACGGAGAATTTGACCCCTTGTCTTTGGTTCTCTCTGTTGTCTTTCCTTAGATATCTTCATGTCTCTAGTTCCACTTCTTATTTGCTGAGGAGCTCAAAGTCCCGACTCTTATATCCTGACCAGTTCTGCCTGTGTGCAGTTTTTTACATAGCTTCTGCTTAAGTGTGACCTGGCTATCTGACCTCTTGCCTACATGTAGCCTGACCATCTCGCCTTCACGCACTGGCAACAGATTGCGCTCTTTGCTTAACCTACAGTATGGGTGTCACAACGTAATGGAGTAAATTTAAACACCATTAAAGATTGGATAAGGTCTGTATTACTGTCACGGTCTGAAGTTTTTTAAATGCCATGCTTGCCAAACTTCCAAAACAGCTTAAACTGTCAGTAAAAGTTTTTTTTAAAAACTCTGCTGGACTGCTTTGACTGACTATCAGAGGTTAGGAAAAGAAAGTAGCATTCCTGCGCAGTTTCAATAGCAGGATTTATTGGCATCTCCTCAAGGGCTATTTTTATGTCATTATGAATGTTTGGATGAGTTTCAAAAACCACAGGGCTTATTTTCCAGCCGGTCTCGCCAGCGGGATCTTCCCGTCCCACTGACAGCGACTGACCGCTGTAGGCATTCCGTCAGTAAATGATGACCTCAATGGAAAATCAGATTGACAGCGGCAGGAACAGATGGCCCTGCCGCTGACCAATGGCAGGCTGCCTCCCACCACTGTGTAACATGCGGCAGGGGACACAAAAAATCCCCCCCAATTATCGCAGCTTGCCATCCTTGGGTGGTTTTGGGTTCACAGTTTTATTGACAGTTTAAAGGGTCTATTAAAGAATCGGCTATCTTTGATGTGGTTTGATTTTATAAGAGATAAATCACTTGAGGAGGTTTAAAAGCATTGAATAGGCTTTTATGAATAGAAGTTTTATGTCATTGTCGAGTATGTAGGAGTGAGAACTTTATTATATTTTTAAAAACATGCTTTTTTTCAGCTCCACCGAGATTGATGGTGGATGTTGGATGGATGGCTGTGAAGGTGGCAGGAATGTGTTTGCGGAAAAAGGAATATTTGGCAGTATTGAAGTTTATGGCCAACAAATACAAAAATAAGTCTTGGGTTTGGCTATGGGCTGAGGCAGGTGCTCAGCCAGAACTCTAAGTTTCTTTGGGCATGGGGTCTCAGTTATGGCTACAATCAATGGCAGGAAGATGAAATATGCTCAGCTGAAAGTCTCATTTAGTGAACAAGGTATCAAGGCGAGTCGGTTGGAAGAGGCCCAACATCTCCTGTCAAAAGAGCGGCATTCCCCAAAATTGACTTGGTAGCTCCATGGAATGGCAAGGATGGTCAGCCACCAGCAGGAGTGGACATTAATCAAAGTGATATGGATCTTGAGGATTATGACAAAGATGAGCTGTGAGCTAACAGTCTCCCCATTTACTGGCAGAGAACACTTTTCACAATAACTTCATTGCAGTATTAATGTAAACCTATTTGTGACACTGATAAAGATTATTATTATTATTGCACTGATCATTTCTCTGCATTGAGGCCTTTGTCATTGTTCTGCCTCACTGTATTTCTACTGTGGCCTATAAATATGCTTTGAAGTTATTTTTTTCTCTATTTAAAGAAAATCAGAATTAAATGTTGTAGCTATGGAGGGTATAAGGGGCTATGAGGCGGAGTGGGTGGCTGGAGTAGGGGGAGTGGAGGAGGTGTGAGCCGGGAGAAAGTCCCAGAGGACCAAGGTGGGCCGTCTAACCTGCCTGCCTCAGCACTCACCCACTCCCGTGGCCCCATGTGCTCTACCCCTGGGATCAGTGGCTCAAATATATCCTGCACCCGCCCCATCTCCACCGAAAGGAAATCATGTGTTTCTCTTTCTTTTATTCTCTCATGAGATGTGGGTATCGCTGGCTGGGCCAGCATTTATTGCCCATCCCTAATTGACCTTGAGGGGGGCATTTAAGAGTCAGCCACATTGCTGTGGATCTGGAGTCACATGAAGTCCAGACCAGGTAAGGGCGGCAGATTTCCTTCCCTAAAGGGCCTTGGCAAACCAGATGGGTTTTTACAACAATTGACAATGGTTTCAACTTTACACTGTATCAGGCAGCAGGGTGGCACAGTGGTTAGCATTGCTGCCTCACGGCGCCAAGGTCCCAGGTTCGATCCCGGTTCTGGGTCACTGTCCGTGTGGAGTTTGCATATTCTCCCCGTGTCTGCGTGGGTTTCACCCCCCACAACCCAAAAGATGTGCAGGGTAGATGGATTGGCCACGCTAAATTGCCCCTTAATTGGAAAAAAAGTAATTGGTTACTCTAAATTGATAAAAACAAATTTTTAAAAAAACTTTACATTGGATCTCTGGAACCTAGCCCAGTGAAAATACTACAATCCACCACCTCCTCTTAAATGTACAGCTGTGGGAAACATTTCCCCCAGTCCACCAAGTCAGGAAATTCCCAAATCAAGATACCAACTTTGGCAGCCAAAATCTGTCTCTCTGAGAGTTGCCATGATATTAAATAGCTGCTTAAACTGGAATGGGCAATCGCTAAACTTTTCCAATTTATCTGCAGTTATGGAGTGAGTACATCAACGTGTTGCTGTTCGATACATTTGAATGGTGATTCTGATGGGAAGGTGCCATTCGTGAGAACCTCGCAGAGGAATATTGCGTCATGGAGAGCACCGTTCTGATTTTGGTTTTTAATTGTCCATTCCTGGGTGACAGAAGTTGTTGCCCCATTTAAACTTTAATGGTGGTGAGTACGGAGAGCCTCGCTGTTATTTTCTCAACATGATCTGTCCCCTTATTTTTGGCATTTCCAAGTTTAGGGAGCACGGTTGTGAAAAACATTATCTGGCACTTTCAGTAACTTTTTTAAGCGTAGAGTCCAACATATCTTGAGTGCTGAGGTAATGGATAAGTCATGTAGTTTTTCCTCATGAGTGGAGCCAAGTGTGCACTCCATGGAGTGTTCTTACAGGGCATCGCTCACAATCATGTCATATCAACTATCAAGCATTTCCCTGAATCTTAGAAATATATACATTCGCAAAAAGAAACAACCCCAGGCACAAGATGAGTAATGAAAATTTGCATTGTGGTCTGCCATTACGCTAATCCAACCAGCATCAATACATACTGTGGTAGTCACCACTGTTGTATATATATCACATATGAGGTGTAATACGGTAAGGCTACAGATACGGGGGTAGATCCCTGCCTGCTGGCTCCGCCCAGTAGACGGAGTATAAATGTGTGGGCTCGCCGAGCTGCAGCAATTTCGGCAGCAGCTGCGGAAGGCTACACATCTCTGCTCAATAAAGCCTCGATTACTCTCTACTCTCGTCTCGTCGTAATTGATAGAGCATCACATACTTCCGGTAATTGACTGATTCAGGAAACTGAACTTCTTAAAATGATAACAAAATTCCTTAAAAGGATATTGTTTTTTTTTTAAATGGCACATTTTTTCATCTTCAAGGATGTATTTCAAGCTTTAACCATGCTTACCCTCGGTAAGGACAAGCATGATGTTTGTTACACTGAACAGTCCGGTCCTATAAGAGCACTTGAATAACTAATGCAGGTAGGTTACACCTGACCGATTTCAAACCATTGCTCTTATTTAGAGAATAAGATTAATTACAGATAATTTTCCAATAACCGGGAATATTTTCTTATTTGACAAATGCACCTAATTCTGCAGTTCCTGCACAAGAATAAATGTTTACCTTTCAATATTTTTCAGTACAGAATTGTTGTCCATTTTATACTGTCTGTAAATGCGATAAAGAAACATGATTATGTGACAAAAGTATGATTGACAGGCCGGCAACGTATCTCTCAGCCAGTGGATCACCCATGGTCCTGCTCATAAATAGTCATCTGTTTTTGTGACCCTCTGGGGATTTTTTTTCAGA
Organism: Scyliorhinus canicula; assembly: GCF_902713615.1. NCBI lineage: Eukaryota > Metazoa > Chordata > Chondrichthyes > Carcharhiniformes > Scyliorhinidae > Scyliorhinus > Scyliorhinus canicula. The sequence goes on from NC_052163.1 coordinate 129,193,706, forward strand.
TTACACCTATGAATCCTCTCGAGATGGGGAGGCAGGAGCGTATTGTCTACGGGCTATTAAACCAGAGCCAAGGGTATTGCTCTGATGATCAATAAATGCTGGCCTTACCAGCGACACCCACAACCCATGAAATTATTTTCAAAAGATGTGTGTCTTGTTGTCGATAAATATATTTGTGTAGGAAGTGTCTTCAGCAGCAGCAGCTTAAGCTCTGAGTTCTGGAATTTCAGCAGCAATTGGTGTCACTAAGGTGCATCCTTGAGGCTGTGAGCTTCAATGGGTAGCTGGATCTGATCACCCTGCAGCTTAAGAGTATGGAGGGTGATCCCATTCTCCAACAAGTACTCACTTCTGAATACTGATGAGCGTGACGGGGCAGGTGGAGAGTGCAGCCAGAGCCAGGTCCGTGGCACCACTGATGACTCAGGTGTACAGGAGCATGCAAGGAAGACTGGAAGATCACCAGTGATAGGTGCTTCAACAGTTCAGGATTTTTGAAGTTACATATATGAATCCAGAATGGTGTGTTGCCTCCCGCTTGCCAGGGTCAAGGACGGCGCTGAGCCTTTGTATGGCACCCTGAATGGTGAGGGAGAACGTGACCAACTGAGGTCCACATTGGTAAGAACCACATAAGTGGAAAGAGGGATGGGATAGTCAGAATTTAGGGAGCTATGGGTGTGATATACCGACTGCGTTGCACCCGAAAGACGACTCGCCACACCACGCAAGATCTAACGCAATCTCACGAGATGATGTGATCTGAATCCTGTCCATTGTGGGTGGGATCACTATTTTCCAAATCTGCATACTACAGGGAGCCATGATCTACCCAAAACATTGGGATCTAACGCCTTTGTCCCAGAGATCTCAGGCGTTCACCATTCAGCACTGGTCTCCACAAACAGGGACCAGGTGGAATGGCTCTTGTGGACGCCTTTCAAGGGATTTGAGGCCCCCAGGTGCTTGCCCCCTGGATAGGGTGGCACCGTGGCAGTGCCACTTCATTGCACAGTTGGCACTGCCGGGGGTGGGGGGGGAACACCTGACTAAACGTGCTTGTAACAGGACTCTATTCCCATTCGGTTAGATTGCCTCCTCTGTATGAGATTAGCCATCTGGAGGTCCCACTACCACACACCAGTCAGTATGGAAATGGGAGGATAAAGCAGATGAATGTGTGGCTGGAAAGAAAGTTCAGGAGGGAGGGCTTTAGGTTCTTGGTGCCAGTTCTGGGGGATATGGGACCTGTGACCTGGTCAGACCAGACAAGTATCTTTTTTAATTCTCGGGATTTGGGTGTCACTGGCCAAGCCAGCATCTATTGACCTCGAGAAGGTGGTGATGAGCTGCTGTCCATGTGTTTTAGGAACATACAGTGCTACAAAAGAGGAATTTTGACTAAGCAACAGTAAAGGAAAGGAAATATACTTCCAAGTCAGGATGGCATGTGCTTGGAGAGGAACTCACCATTTCTGCTTATTATTTTTACACCCCTCTTTTCCCATCTGAGTTTGTTTGTCTGTCGTGTGCGTGTGTAAAGGATGGGGTGAGTTAAAGAGAGGTGGTTGGTGTTGTGTTCTGTGTTATGGCCATGGTAATGATGTACACAGAACATCTAGTTCTTTAACTAGAAAGATGATTTATTAACAAACATATGGAAAGATAACTAACAAACTATAATGCAGACGATGGCTACTAAATGAATTCAGTGAATTCTCCTGGAGCTACTCTAAGTGCGACTATCGTCCTGTATGACTTACTATCAATTGACGAGTGTCTCGAGTCACATGATAGTTCTCTATCACCACCAGCTGGTTGGAGGTCGAACCGCTAACTATAAACAGAACTGTGCACAGTAATATCCCCATATCCCCCTTCTGGAACTGTTAACATCTACATACAAATGTAACTGTCTTACAAAACATGATCTGCATCATACTTTTAAACATGTCATATGTACACATGCAACCGTGCTTTACACAACATGATATGCCTGATAATTTTAAACATGTCCCTTGTGCTCAACTTATTGGACATTCACAACGACATCGTCATGTTGATCTCTGAACTTTGACCGTCTACATGACTTTCTTGCTGGTCTTCTCCGCATCACCAACCTTTTCCATTTTCTAATGCGATGCTTAGGAGTTATGAATTAGATAGTAGGGGTTAGGAAGTAGATAGTAGTTAATGAGTTGTATTTGCTGCATATTTAATTATAGTTACTGTTATTAATAAAATTAATTGTGTTTAAATTTACAAATTTGATGGCAGCAGTTATTGGGCAGCTAAAGGCCAATGACTTTGGGTGTTTTTTTGAAGAATTATTTATTCATTTCAATTGTGTTGCGAATCCGGGTCAAGTGGGACTGGAATTCACTGCGCACCAGCCCAAGGGGTTATAACACCGGGTATGGAGGGATTTCTTATGAGGAGAGGTTGAGTAGGTTGGGCCTGTCCTCATTGGAGTTTAGAAGAATGAGAGGTGACCTCATTGAGATATATCGGATTCTCAGGGGGTTTGACAGGGTCGATGCTGAAAGGCTCCCCTTGTGAGAGTCTAGGACCAGAGAGCAGAATCTCAGAGTAACGGGTCACCCAGTTAAGGCAGAGATGAGGAGGAATTTATTCTCTCAGAGGGCAATGAATCTGTGGAACACTTTACCGCAGAGAGCTGTAGAGACTGATTTTTAATCAGTGAGGGAATCAAGGGTTATGGGGAAAAGGTGGGAAAGTAGAATTCAGGATTTTCATATCAGATTAGTCACGAGGGTGACACGGTGGCACAGTGGTTAGCACCGCTGCCTCACAGAGCCAGGGACCCGGGTTTGATTCCAGCCTTGAACGACTGTCTGTGTGGAGTTTGCACGTTCTCCCCATGTCTGCCTGGGTTTCCTCCGGGTGCTCCAGTTTCCTCCCACAGTCCAAAGATGTGCAGGCTAGGTGGACTTGCAATGGCAAATTGTCCCTTAGTGTCCACCGATGGGGTTGCAGGGGAGTGGGTCTGAGTAGGGTGCTCTTTCGAAGGATCGGTGCAGACCTGCTGGGCCGAGTGGCCTCCTTCTGCAATGTAGGGATTCTATGATCTATAATCTCATTGAATGGTGGAACATACTTGATGGGCTGAATGGCCTACTTCTATTCCTGCATCCTACTGCTTGAATGTCTATCTGCGGAACTAAGACATCTTGTCGTAAACAAGCACAGCATTTTCAACCTTTGTTAATTAGTGTTCTGTGACGATATTTAGCTTTTTTAAAATCCTGATCAGGAATTCAGGGATTAAGGTAGAACAAGGCCAGCAGCACGGTTCAATTCCCGTATGGGTCTCCCCGAACAGGCGCTGGAAAGTGGCGACGAGGGGTTTTTCACAGTAACTTCATTGAAGCCTACTTGTGACAATAAGCAATTATTATTATTATTATTATTATTAATTGGCTATTTGATAACCCATTGTGATTGTATACATCCTTTCTGCCTTCTAGTCCAGCAGGAGGAAAGGTCTGTGTTTCTTGGGAATGTGCGTTAGTTAGACAGTGTATTCCCTGCCCCCGTGCAGAGCCAGTTGAACAGGCAATGTTGAAGCTGAGGTATATTTAGTTAATGACTACATCTCCATTGTTAATTAAGGTGCATCATGCTGTCAGGCTCAGTAACTACTCCTAGCCAATTCCCACAACCACTGACATCAAATATATTTGTCAAAAGGCAGTAAAATCAGAAGAAGTTGAAAGGGTATTTTTTTTTAATGCATTTTATTCAAACTTGTATCAAAGTAGGTTACAGCAAATAAACACCCCGGGAAACATTCTTCCCAACAATCAACTACACAATTTGCACAGATTTTTCTCCTTTTTCACCCTCCCCCTCCCCATCACCCACCCTCCCCATTACCAAACCCCCCCCCCCCCCCCCCCCCCCCCCACCACCACCCCTGCGACGAACAGCTCCTCAAACACGGTCACAAACATCCCCCACCTTTTCTCAAACTCCCCTGCTGAGCCCCTTAACTGATACTTTATCTTCTCTAACTGCAGGAAGTCGTACAGGTCACCCAGCCATGCTGCTACCCCCGGTGGCGATGCCGACCGCCACTCCAGCAAAACTCGTCGCCGTGCAATCAGAGAGGCGAAGGCCACGACATCGGCCTTCCTCCTCTCCATGGGCTCCGGCTTCTCTGAAACCCCAAATATTGACATCAAAGGGTCCGGGTCCACTCCCTCCTCCACTATCCTGGCTAAGACCGCGAACACTCCCGCCCAGAATCTTCCCAATTTTTCACAACCCCCAAACATGTGCGCATGATTCGCTGGCCCCCGCCCCACATCTCACACTCATCTGCTACCCCCTGAAAGAACCCACTCATTCTCGCCCGAGTCATATGCACCCTGTGCACCACCTTCAACTGTATCAGGCTCAGCCTTGCACAAGAGGAGGTCCCGTTTACTCTTCGCAGTGCCTCACTCCATACTCCCCAATTGATCTCCATTCCCAACTCCGCTTCCCATTTCTCCTTGATCTTCACCACCCGCTCGCCTCCCTTTATATATATATATATATATATGTATATATCCCCAATTCTTCCCTCCCCTGCCACATCCGGAAGCAGCAGTCGCTCCAGCAGGGTGTATCCCGGCAATCTAGGGAACCCCTTCCAGACCTTTTGTGCAAAGTCCCTAACCGGTAGATACCTGAACTCACTACCCCTCGCCAGCTCTACCCTCTCCCTGAGCTCATCCAGACTGGCGAACCCTTCCTCCAAATACAGATCCCTCACCTTGACCAGCCCCACTTCCCTCCACCTCCTGTCTACACTATCCATCCCCCCCCCGGCTCAAACCCATGATTCTCGCACAGCGGCGTTAGCACCGACATCCCTTCCACCCTAAAATGCCGCCTCAGCTGATTCCATATCTTCACCGTGGACTGCACCACTGGGCTCCCTGAATACCTACTCGGAGCCATTGGCAATGCTGCTGTCACCATAACCCTCAAACTAGACCCCTTACAAGATTCCTCCTCCATCCTAACCCACACTACCCCTTCTCCTTCCCACCACCGCCGCACCTTGTCTACATTCGCCTCCCAATAATAATGAAGCAGGGTTGGCTACGCCAACCCCCCCCCCTGCTGCCTCTGCCTCTGTAGCAGGGTCCTCCCCACCCTCGGCACCTTCCCTGCCCATACAAAGTCAGAGATAATTGTGTCCACTTTCCGAAAAAAAGCCTTTGGCATAAAAGAGAGCCTGAAAGATAAACAAGAACCTCGGCAGAATATTCATATTCACCACTTGGACCCTCCCCGCCAATGTTACGTGCCGTGTATCCCACCTCTTAAGATCCTCCCTGGCCTCCTCCACCAACTTCGTTAAGTTCCACTTATGGAGCCCTGTCCATTCCCTCGCTACCTGAATCCCCAAGTACCTAAACCTATCCCTCGCTACCGTAAATGGCATCACCCCTAAATTAGCCCGCTGTGCCAGCTCATTCACCGGGAATACCTCGCTTTTCCCTACATTCAGCTTGTATCCCGAGAACCCTCCAAACCTCCCCAACAGGCCCATAATCCTTCCCATACTCTCCAATGGATCCGAAACATATAGCAGGAGGTCATCGGCATAGAGCGACACACGATGCCCCCTCTGTCCCCTCATTATCCCCTGCCACTCTGCCGACCCCCTGAGAGCCATCGCCAATGGCTCTATGGCCAGCGCAAACAGCAGCGGCGACAGCGGGTACCCCTGCCTCGTACCCCTGTGTAAGTCAAAGCTTCGTAAACTCATATCATTCGTCCTCACCCTCGCTCTTGGTGCCACATACAGCAACCGCACCCATGCCACAAATCTCAGCCCAAACCCAAACCTTCCCAAAACTTCGAACAAGTACCGCCACTCCACCCGATCAAATGCTTTCTCCGTGTCCATGGACACCACCACCTCCGGTACCAGAGCTCTCGACGGATTCATTACCACATTCAACAGCCGTCTTATATTACTCGCCAGCTGCCTGCCCTTCACGAAGCCTGTTTGATCTTCTGCAACCATCCCAGGGACACAATCCTCCATCCTCCCCGCCAACAACTTAGCCAATACTTTCACATCGTGTTCACTAGTGATATGGGCCTATACGACCCACATTCCACTGGGTCATTCCCTTTTTTTGGGATTAGTGTGATTACTGACTGCTTCATCGTTTTCGGCAACTCCCCCTTCTCCAGCGCTTCATTAAAGGCCCCCAACAGATGTGGTGCCAGGTCCGCCGCAAATTCCTGATAAAATCCTGCCGGGTACCCATCCGGCCCAGGGGCCTTCCCCGACTTCATACCCCTGATACTATCCAGCCCCTCCCTCAGCCCCAGTGGCTCCTCCAACGCCTGCCTCTTTGCTTCCTCCACCTGGGGAATTTCCAGCTCGTCCAGAAACCACCCCATGTCCCCCTCCTCTCCTCCTGGGTCTGCCTCAGAAAGTCCCTGGTAATACTCTCTAAATGCCTCATTTATCTTCCCTGACTCTGATACCACATCCTCAGCCCCAGTCCGGATCTTCAATATTTCCCTGGACGCAGCCTGCCTCCACAGCTGATGCACCAACATTCGGCTCGCCTTCTCCCCATACCCGTATTGCACCCCTCTTGCCCTACACAGTTGCCCTACCGCCCTCCCCGTTGTCAGCCTGTCAAATTGCCTCTGCAACTTTTTTCTCCTCGCCAATCCCTCCATGATGGCACCCTCGAATATTCCCTGTCCACCTCCACTACCTCGCTCACTAGACGGTCATGTTCCGCCCTCCTTTATTCGCACGAACCGTAAATGAGATAATTTCTCTCCGGACCACTGCCTTCAGTGCTTCCCAAAAAATGCCCACCAACACCTCCCCATTCTGATTGAACTCCACATAATCCCTAATCGCCAACTGCAGTTTATCACAAATACCTCCATCCGCCAACAACCCCGAGTCAAACCTCCACCCCGGCCTCTGCTCTCGTCCCGTACTGAACCGAATATCCAGCCAGTGGGGTGCATGGTCCGAGATAACTATCCCCGTATACATTTTAAGGGCAGCACGGTAGCATTGTGGATAGCACAATTGTTTCACAGCTCCAGGGTCCCAGGTTCGATTCCCGGCTTGGGTCACTGTCTGTGAGGAGTCTGCACATCCTCCCCGTGTGTGCGTGGGTTTCCTCCAGGTGCTCCGGTTTCCTCCCACAGTCCAAAGATGTGCAGGTTGGGTGGATTGGCCATGAAAAATTGCCCTTAGTGTCCAAAATTCTATGGTCTATGATTAACCTAGGACAAAAGTTTGGCACAACATCGTGGGCCGAAGGGCCTGTTCTGTGCTGTATTTCTCTATGTTCTATGTACTCTGCCCCCTCCATCCCAACCAAAATCTCTCGACTCATTACAAAGTAATCAATCCTCGAATACACCTTATAGACGTGTGAAAAGAAGGAATACTCCCTTCCCCCTGGGAGGTGAAAGGGTATTAATCAAGTGTAAATATTTGTTGTTCAGATCGAATATGTGTATCGATAACAACTTTCAGTGCAAAGTTCTTTCTAACATACTTCACAGGCAAGAAGAAATTAGAATAAAATAAGCAAAGAGACTTTGAGGAAAATATGGAACTGAGACTTCCCGTTATCACGGTACAGCCAGATTTTGTTGAAGAAATAATGGTGAGGCTATATTGGACAGTTGCTTCCAGTCAGTGCATGTGAGCAACTAAGATGGAAATCAGTATGGTGTTGGCCAAATTCCCTTGTGGCTTCAGTAGCTGCAACGTAACATTAGCTCGCTGACAGTCTCACCTTGAAACACATGGCATGAAGTTGCTACATTTGCAAGTTTCATCCCACCAAACAACACAACAGATTTTTAAGCCTTTAGTTTGTTAGTAAAAATGGCTAAATTCTGTCCATACATTATTTGGCTAATGCACTTTTTTCCAAACACTCGGGAGATATTCCATCCTTACTGTATACCGCTGAGCTCCCATCTCTGGTGGGTCATTCCTACTAATGGGTCACAACATGCACGTCCTCCCCGTGTGTGCGTGGGTTTCCTCCGGGTGCTCCGGTTTCCTCCCACAGTCCAAAGATGTGCTGGTTAGGTGGATTGGCCATGCGAAATTGCCCTTAGTGTCCTAATAAAGTAAGGTTAAAGGGGGAGGGGGTTGTTGGGTTACGGGTATAGGGTGGATACGTGGGTTTGAGTAGGGTGATCATTGCTCCGCACAACATTGAGGGCCGAAGGGCCTGTTCTGTGCTGTACTGTTCTATAAAAAACATACCCAGGCATGGTGATAGTGGTGTTTGGGACATTATCTGGAAGGTATGATTCCGTGAGTATGACTACTTCAGGCTTGGCAGATCTGAGGGACAGCTTTCCCAATTTTGGCAGAAGCCGCCTGACATTGGTGAGGAGGATTTTCAGGGTTGAGATCTGGGTTTGCCATTGTCATTTCCAGTTGTTGTTTCCAGTGCTTAGGCCGATGCTGGGTGGTCCGTCCAGTTTCATTCCTCATGGACTTTGTAGCAGTTTCATACAATTGAGTGGCTTGTTCGTCCATTTCAGGGGGCAGATAAGAGTCGACCACAGAGCTCTGGATCTGGAGTCACATGTGGACCAGACCAGACTTTTACACCAATGGGTTCATTTAGACTCACTTTCAATTCCAGATTTATTCACTGAATTGAAATTCCACCAGCTGCTGGGGTGGGATTTGAACCCATGTCCCCTGGGCCTCGGCATTCATAGTCCAGTCGCGTTGCCAATACACCACCGCATTGTTGAATTAACAGTGCTAATTAATACAAGTTGTTGAAGATGAACCAGACCATAATTTGAAGTCATATTCCATTTTGACCTTAAAGAAAATTTGTTCTCAGAATTCATTCTACTTGTTCATGTTAATATAACATAACAAACTGAATAAAATATAAATATTACTGATATTAGTTACTAAAATTCTGCTGAAATAATTAAAGTTGAAGTTATCTTACGTGTAGCTTACACATCACATCCCACAAGTTCCTTTGAGAATAATTTTCTATGAAAGTGCTATGGAGGTAGCTTGCAGGCAATGATTGAGGGAATGATGTTCTTTCCCATCTATGAGTCAGACCCTCCATCCAGACAACTAAACTATCAGGAGGCAATCACATTTTTCTTTTCCTTTCGTAGCTGACTTTAAGCTGACTCATAACTACAGGCTGACTGCACCGATTGTGATGGCTGGGGGAAATAATGTTTCCTTGCCTTCTCTGGCATGAGTCAGAGCAATTCAGCAAATGAACCACCTACATACTGGTAATAAGGAAGGAGATTTACACAATGCCGATTGGTTTGGAAAAGAGAAATTGTTCATAACATGGGTTTCAGCTGGGACAACATTCTGCAACGATGACTGTGAATGTTTTCTGTCAAAATCTGTAATGGAGCCAAGCAAAGTGTAAAATAAAGACCGAGATATACTGATTGACAGATTGGGTAAAAGATCACTTCAGCACTTTTCATAATGTAGTGTGAGAGATAGCTTAAGAAGCAATATTTCTTGATGCTACTATTTGCAATAGTCTTTTCTATTCCTGTACATGTCTATGTTTTAATTTTCAGTGACATTGCCAAAAGCATAGGAAGCGGACTTGAAGCAAAAATGAATAAAAACTCATTTTTGTGTGGCATTTTAACATTCAGTTGTATGGAAAGAAATGTTAATTGTTACAATCTCAGTTGATGTTATAACTGGATGGGAAGATCAAAGAATGGAACCCTGGCTCAAAAGACCATGGATGGGATATTCGCCGTCTCATCGCACCCATATTCTGGTCATTCTTCTACGCTTGCATGGGAATGGGTGATGGGACAGGTGTTGGGCATATGTTTTCTCCATTATATGGTTTTTCTTCTAGCAAAGCTGAGAGATATTCCCTCTTTAGCCTTCTAAAACCAACTTGTACCTGTAAAATCTCAGATACTTTAGACCAGTTAACTTACTCAAAAGTTTTACCCAGGTGTCTTTAATAAAGAGAAAAAAAACACAAACACAAAGTCAAGTTCAACAATATTTAATCCCCATGATCAGTTTATACTACCCGCAAAGATGGCTTGGTGGGGCTATAGATTCGATCACTGCTTTCCTCTGGTCTGTCTTTACGCTGGCAGTCTCTTCCTTCCTTTCTTCTCTGGTCTGGTCAAGGTCAACTCCCATATTAAATCTTCACTCTTGATCTGCTTTGGGTGCCTGCTGGAACAACTCCTGGTTCCGGATGTGGAAGGGGAGGAAAGAATTGGGGATATATATAAGTGGCTGGGGGAGCAGGGAGGCGAGGGGGTGGTGAAGATCAAGGAGAAATGGGAAGCGGAGTTGGGAATGGAGATCAATTGGGAAGTATGGAGTGAGGCACTGCGAAGGGTAAATGGGACCTTCTCTTGTGCAAGGCTGAGCCTGATACAGTTTAAGGTGGTGCACAGGGTGCATATGACTCGGGCGAGAATGAGTGGGTACTTTCAGGGGTAACAGATGAGTGTGAGAGGCGTGGGCAGGGGTTAGGGTTGTTGTCCCTCTTGTTGGTCCCCTCACCACTTGTTGCAGTTCCTGTCTTGGTGATGGCCATTGAAGTCCCCCCACCCAGAGCATATTCTGTGCCCTTGCCACCCTCAGTGCTTCATCCAAGTGGTGTTCAATATGGAGGAGTAACTGATTCATCAGCTGATGGTGGCCAGCATGTGGTAATCAGCAGGAGGTTTCCTTGCTCATGTTTAACCTGAAGCCATGAGACCTCATGGGGTCCAGAGTCAATGTTGGGGGTTCCCAGAGCAACCCGCTAAAGAAATATGCTGCAGCTGCATCTGTTCAAGAGAACGTGGTGATTTTGTGAGCAATGTTGCAAGAACAAACGCCACTCCTTTCAGGTGAAGCAACCATTTCACTTGCACCTCCTCGAATTTGTTCGATTCTATTTAATGCTCTCGATGTGGCCTCCTCTACACTGGGAAGACTAAACGCAGACTGGGCGACCGCTTTGTGGAACACCTTCGCCCAGTCCGTAAGCATGACCCCAACCTTCGTGTCACTTTCCATTTCAACTCATCATCTTTCGTGTCCGTCCGTGACCTGCTGTGATGTTCCAGCGAAGCCCAACTCAACCTCATCTTCTGCTTGGGCACGTTACAGCCCTCGGGACTCAACATGGAGTTCAGCAATTTTACACTGTGACCTTTCCCCTCCATCTTGACCCCCAAACATTTCAGTCCTAACACAAGCCTCCCCCCCTCAACTCCCCCCCCCCCACCCCAATTTAGCCACCTGTCACTTGTTCTTCAGTTTTGCTCCCACTGAACACTGAACTTTGTTCTCCTATTAACACATTCTGATATCTCACCTTTCCACCGCTATCAGCACCTTCTCTAGTCCTTCACGCTGTCATTAACGCTTCCTCTGTCTCCTGGCCTATACATCTTTGTTGTAATCTGTTCTAGCTTCCACCAATCACTGACCTTCCACTCTGCTCCACCAGCTGCCACCCCTCCGATACAATATACAATATATAATATATATATAATATTATATAATATATAATCCAACACATTTCTCCTTCTCTTCAGCTCTGAAAAAGAGTCATACAGACTTGAAATATTAACTCTGTTTCTTTCTGCCAGAACTACTGAGAATTTCAGCATTTTCTGTTTTTATTGTTGAAAAGAGTTTGTTTTAAGAGAAAATAAGCCAATTCCTTAATGTCGGTTGTTTCCTATCTGGAGCTGGTGACTGTCCATAGGTCAGGAGCAGTAAGGAGAAAAAGGCTTGAGCAGGAATACATGGGATCTTCCCCTGGTTCTCAGGTGTGTGATCAGTGGGATGGCAGTTATCATTGGGCACCTTGTCTTTTCTTACCAGGCCTGAGTTTTATCTCCATGAGAGATGTGGTGAGGTGAGCTTCCTGAGATGTATCTTCATTCGAGTAGGGTGAGAGTAAGGTACCTTCCACGGAGAGGGGGAAAGATGGTGCCTCGTAACCTGAACAGACCCCAGGGTACCATACAGAAACCCCAAACATTTTTTAAAATTTAAATTTCTAAAACTGTGATGAAAGGACACTTCACCGCAGGAGTGATGGCTCTGACCATTATATAACTTTTATGTTAAAACAAACTTTAGAGTACCCACTTATTTTTTTCCAATAAGGGACAATTTTTATAATAATAATCTTTATTAGTGTCAAACGTGGGCTTACATTAACGCTGCAATGAAGTTAGCATGCCCAATCCACCTATTTTGCACATCTTTGTGTTGTGGGGGTGAGACCTACGCAGACACGGGGAGAATGTGCAAATTCCACACGGACAGTGACCCGGGACCGGGATCAAATCCTTGGCGCCGTGAAGCTGCAAAGCTAACCACTGTGCCAGAATGCCGCCCTAACAAACTTTAATTTAAACACAGAATTAACCACATTAACATCAGAGAAATAGAGTTACAATTATCAGATAAACAGTCCTTAAATAAAAGGAAAAATCTTTAACTTACTATTTACACCTTCCACCAATTCCAATTCAGCAACCCAATACAGTTAAAATGCCACTTACAAGTAAAGTTAACAAAATGGGTTCCTTGCTGAGATGTGTAGAGACTTTTCAAGAGAGTTCCTTTCTAGAGCAGGTCCAGTATGCATCTACTCAACCTGACAGTATTTGGAAAAAAACTGCTGTTCAACTTAAAATCCTACAACAGCCTGCAAAACTATAGACAGACCTGGCTCCTCTGATTAGTTACATCATATGTATCACACTAAGTTCCATGACCTGCTTAGCTAGGACTAAGTACAATCCCTCATAAATTATCTACTCTCCAGGGAATCTCCAGCAATCATAACAATATCCCATTAGCCCTTTATCTGTAACCAAGTAAATGGTTGGAATTAATGATTACCTCACCTTTTACTACTCTTTAATTCCAGATTTAGCAGACATAATACTTACTGCCTGTATGTATTTTAAAGCAGAGTTTTTAATAACATTACTGTCACAAATAGAAAATATACTATATCACAAGTTTTACATTCATCCTAATGGAGATAAAATTATCTAGATCCCGGAGTGTGTTTGAAGTTGTGAGATGCATAATGGGAGGGAGATTTGAAGTACTGGCCTTACCTGCCCAAAACAAATCCATGCCTGTACATTTTAATCAGTGGGGAATTGCTGAATTAGTAAATAAAAGTGGACAGTACAGAGAGACCAAAGTTTACCTTCTCAGTTGCTGTGTTTTTTGCTTGGGATATTGAGATAATCATTGCTCTATGAGATGCAGTGTCCTTACTCTGACAGAATAAGCAACAATATTCTCTGTGGTTTGGGACAAATAGGATTCATTTTATTCATCCAGCTGACATGAGAATTGTCATTGTGTTTGGAGATGCAAAACTATAATATTTCTTCTGATCCGAAACTCTGACTCCTCTATTGTAGATAATTAGAAGCGTAGATAATGGGAGTACAACTAATCAAGTTTCCCACTTTTTCCCTAAAGATTAGAATCAATAAGCGCAGAATAAATATCTCAATGGCAATTTCAAGATGGGGATACCCTGTTTGGATCAATTATTTTTCAGAGCATTATCTGATTTGTGGAGTCATATCAAGAGTTGGTTTGGTCGGAGTACTGCTTCATGTTGCACACTCAATAGAACGTTTGATTCTAATTTCTATGTTGCGCCTTTTCTGTGAATTGCATTGCTGAACAGCTTCTGAAAGTTATGTCAGGGGATGATTTAATTAAACAGTGAGATGATAACGTTGTAACTTGTCAGATATTCCTGGATGAAATGTATTTTCTTTCTGAATATTTTCAACAATGCAAAACTCTGTACTGAAGAAAGTTTCAGACATGGTTTATTGAAAATGGTGAAATATTAATCACACCATCTCGAGATTTTTTTTTGATGGCCTTCACATGTACAATTAAATAAGATCAAGCTGGCTCACGTTGGCCAGATTTACATCTGCCTAAAAACCATTTCTGAAAGCTTTCTGTAGGAAACCTTTTAAAATATTTACATTGTTAATCATGATGTGCATTATCAAGTGTAAGTCAAACAGCAGAAATTCATTTCAATGAAGATTTCTTGTAATTGCAAAGGACAGCTTGACGCACAAAACCTTTTTGCAAGCAAGCTACATGGTCTCAAATGGAAGCAAATTGTTGTAATCTTTATGGCATCAGATCACTCCCCCCCCCCCCCCCCCCCCCCCCCACTCCATTCATATGGTTTGCAGCCATTCAGCATCAATGTCTTACGCTTGGCCAATTGAGATGTAAACGTCATTAGGAGACTTGCTTGTGCAGTTACATGTTACAAAATTGTGAATATACTTACCGAGGGCCCCTACTTACGTCTGTCCCTACAGACGGAACAGATGCACCGCAGGAGAAATGGTGCAAGAATCACAATTCTGGATGTTTTATCTCAAACCTGGCACCCATTATTTTTGTCGGGGGCTGGGGTTGCTGCTGAAAGGCTGCTGTAGCCACCTGGGGTGGCCACTGCCCAACACAAAATGGAAGATTGCAAGGAATGCAGGGAAAATGGACATGTTGGAAAGCAAGCAGCTTGCAAGGCGATTGTATATTGGGACGACTGCAGAAACCAGTTTTGACTGTTGCTGAAACCAGACAGCACTGTGAAAAGAAACCAGTTAACATACTAATGAGGCAATACCGGGTGAGTCCCAGATACAATGGACACAGGTTAAGCACAAATCGATACATTCTATGGAAGGCCAGACCCTGTGGTGCCAGAGAAGCCCAAAACAATAGGTCCCATGAACAGCCCCAGTGACCGAGGAACTGCCCTATGATTGGGGGATTCAAACATATCGATTGGGAAGAGATCCAATCGATTCCAAGCAGGTAAGGGAGTCCGCCCAAAGGGGCGCGGACCCGCTGGGACCTATAAAAGAAAGGTCCCACACATGGTTCAGTCTCCTGTCTCCGGGCTCCTGTCTTCTACACCAGCCGTCGAGCAGCAGCCACCAACAAGTAAGTGCCTAACGACGACCGCTACCAGAAATAGGCACTCCTGACCCCCTTTTCAATTGATAACAATCTGAAGTCTGCAGACCAGAGCAGAGAAAGAGGCCTTGTTCCCTGACCCAGCAGTTCCTTCGAGATAAGTATTAGTTTATTTAGTGGTAGGAATAAGTTTAATCCTTTTAGCGTGTGCATGGGTAGTTATTATAATTGTATTATAATAAACTCTAGTTGTTTGGACTTACTAATTGGTGTACGGTTTTATTGCTTTGAACTTCACCTTGAAGCTTGTGGCGGTGTCTTAACGGCACCTGACGACTCCAGAGCTTAGAACAAGAAACAGAGCCAAATTGAGTGTTAAGCACACTCACCCAGAACGACCAACACTGCAAGTTGCAGAAAGTGCAGCTGCTTTCAAACAGATACAATTTTCGTAACTGGGATGTCCGACACATGATTTGCTGACTTCAGGCGTTTAAGGAAACGATCTAAAGCTGCTGGAGTTATTTGGAGAGGTAGCATACCCTTTTGGAGAAATAAAATGCTCTTTGGGAGAGGTACATGCCCTTTGGGATTGTTAATGAAATAAAAAGAGGATAAGCTCAGTGAAACTGTCAAGACACTTAAATTTCCAAGCCCCTTTTAAACTAAACAGTCTTCTGTGGCTGCTTGCAATTTCACTAGCCACCTGTTGACATAAGCCTGAGTGCATGATGATAGGATTAGTGCTGCATGACTGATTCTGCAACCTATCATTATCACAGTGGGGAGCCTGTAAATTCATAATTTGATTGACAGATCCAAGTGGTTCTAAAGTCTTTGATGTGTGCCTATGAAGCCAAGTGTTTGTTTTCATAAAAGATTAGCACTTGAATGGGGGTGTTTCTTTTAAATATATGGAAGTCTGCAATGGACACTTAGACATTTATTTGATCTCAGCCCTGGCTCCAAGGGTCTGCCCACAGTGGATACTGGATGAGGTGGCATGGATGGTGTTAGGGCAAAGGGTGGTGGGAGGAGACGTTATGATTCCAGCTGATGTTACTGCTGAACTGGAAGGTCCTAAAATGGAACCCTGGCTCAAAAGACCATAATGTTTACTTTTATTTTTATTTTTAGGAACATGGATGAATTAAGTCAAAGGGCTGCCAATTAACTTTTACCAAAGGAAAAAGCACATTTATTAAACATGAAAAGCTTGATTATAACACAATACTCCTTCATCCCACCTAAAACTTCACAAATGTACACAGATTTTAAATATACCACATGTTAAAAAATATATCTTGTACTATAATGGTCTCAACAGTCTCTGTAAGTCCACGGGCCAACTGTGGTCAGGCACACCTCGCTCTGAGAACAAGTGCCAGACACCACACAATACAACTTTTGTAGATTTCTCACCCCTCCCAGGTACTTCTCACAGTGTGAGCTGAATGTTTTCAAACTCCACTTTTGACAAAACGCACCTTGGAATCTTCTCCCAAACAATGCTTTCTCTCGGATGCCTTCACCAAGGATCCACTTCCAGGATTTCAGTCTCTCCTTTCCATATTCCTCTTTTTGAATTGCCACAGGCATTCAAACCTCCACATAATCTCTCAAGTACCCAGCCATGCCAATAAAATCCTACTGCTTCACCAACCTTAACATTGCTTCAAATGTCCGCTTCTGATGTTCAGATTCTCGCTAATAAATTTGACCAGGTCTGTACCTTTCGGCTCTGCCTTTGGGAACCTCTCTCTTTGCCCTTTCTTTAACTTCAGTGAAAAGTACCATGTTCAATTTCTAGTTCCTTTTCTCCCTTTGTCTTCAGTCAGCTGAGACTTTTTTTTTCATTCCCTGGTTATTCAAACTCTCCGTTCTTTTAACTTCTGGGAATTGTTTCCTGCATCTTTCTCTATTGTTCTGCTTCTCTGCTTCTGGCGGTGGGGTCTGTTAGAAATGCTTCCTCTCCAGCTACTTAGTTCCAACTGCTACCGTGTCCAGCCTAAAACTAAATTCAAAAGGTCTATACAACTTAAACCAGTCCATGGTGTCTAAGCAACAGACTAGTCTTTCTTTAACATTTGTTGGTTTTCTTGCTGTAAACTCTTTAATCCCGATGCAGGCACAGTTTGAAATGAAACCCAAAGTCTCCAATCATGCAAGTATCTTTGTTTAATACATATCTACCTAAAGTTTTAACCATTTCTCACACAGATACACACAATTAAACTCACTTAAATATATAAACTATTTGTAATATCTGAAAATACAAATATAGATTAATTAAAACTATCTCTGTTTTCTGACAGGGAGAGTCATGGAGTGGCATAAGACCATAGGAGCAGAATTAGGCCACTCGCCCCATCAATTCTGCTCTACATTCAATCATGGCTGATATTTTTCTCATCCCCATTCTCCTGCCTTCTCCCCATATTTCCTGATCCCCTTATTAATCAAGAACCTATCTATCTCTGTCTTAAAGGCACTCAGTGATTTGGCCTCTACAGCCTTCTGCGGCAAAGAGTTCCACAGATTCACCACCATCTGGCTGAAGAAATTCCTCCTCATCTCTGTTTTAAAGGATCGTCCCTTTAGCCTGAGATGGTGTCCTCTGATTCTAGTTTTTCCTACAAGTGGAAACAGCCTCTCCACGTCCACTCTATCCCAGGCCTCACAGTATCCTGTAAGTTTCAATAAGATCCCTCCTCATCCTTCTAAACTCCAACGAGTACAGACCCAGAGTCCTCAACCGATCCTCGTACGACACGCTAGGCTGAAGTTGAATTGTGAATGTTCAGTCCAGAGAGGAGAATGTAGTTATTCCAGAGGAATATAAATCATTGTAGACATTTATGATCTTTGTTTTACCATAACTTTGACCTTGCGTTGTTGATGGGCACTGATTGGGTGGAGTTAACGGCAGTCGGCAAAGTTTTCTGGATTTTCTCTAATGCTGTAATGTCTGTGGCAGAGCAACGGTCAGATTTACACCATCGAGGAGGAAGCTTTGAGTGATGACATTTTCTGACTCAGCAGTACCTCCTTTAAAAAGAACCCCACCCATCGTATGTTCATTCCTCAAAGGCAGGAACAAGGTAGAGATGGTCTCACCACCTCTGGCGATCCTATCATTTCTTCTCCCAGTCTTGCCAGGACAAACCTTCCAGTGGCCTTAAAAGGCTGCAGGTTCCTTGCTTTGACCGGTGGGCAGGTTTGCTTCAGCATTCTGCTTGGTAGTTAACAGAGATAACAGCTTTTCATCAGGGATGTCCCCTCTCAGTCTCCTCTGCTCCAAGGAAAACAACCCCAGTCTATCCAATCTCCCTTCATAACTAACACTCTCCGGCCCAGGCAACATCCTGGTAAATCTACACTGCACCCTTTCCAGTGCTATCACATCCCTCCTAAAATGTGCATTTAAGAACTGCACACAATAGCTGTGGCCAAACAACATTTTGTACAGTCCAGCATAACCTTCCTGCTCTTAAACTCTATGCCTCAGCAAGTACACTACATGTCTTCTTAACCACCTTAGCCACCTGCTCTGCTACCTTAAGGGATGGGTGTACATGCACACCAAGGTCCTTCTAATCCTCGGTGCTTTCGAGGGTCCTGCCATTCATCCTGTGTTCCCCTTGCCGTGTTTGTCCTGCCCAAGTGCATCACCTTAGATTTAGATTTATTGACACGTGTACTGAGGTACAGTGAAAAGTATTGTTCTGCGCACAGTCCAGTCAGATCGTACCATACATGAAAAACATGGACATACGATAGATACACAATATAAATACATAGAGACAGGCAACGGGTGAAGCATACGGAGTGCAGTACTACTCAGTAGAGACGATGTGTGGCAAGATCAGGTCAGTACATAAGAGGATCATTCAGGAGTCTGGTAACAGTGGGGAAGAAGCTGTTTTTGAATCTGTTTGTGCGTGTTCTCAGACTTTTGTATCTCTTGCCCGATGGAAGAAGTTGGAAGAGTGAATAAGCCGGGTGGGAGGGGTCTTTGATTATGCTGCCTGCTTTCCCAAGGCAGCGGGAGGTGTAGATAGAGTCAATGGATGGGAGGCAGGTTTGTGTGATGGACTGGGCTGTGTTCACAGCTCTCTGTAGTTCCTTAAGGTCTTGGGCCGAGCAGTTGCCATACCAGGCTGTGATGCAGCCAGATAGGATGCGTTCTATGGTTCATTTGTAAAGGTTGATAAGAGTCAATGTCAACATGCCAAATTTCCTTAATTTCCAGAGAAAGTATAGGCGCTGTTGTGCTTTCTTGGTGGTAGCGTCGACGTGGATGGACCAGAACAGGTTGTTGGTGATGTGCATACCTAGGAATTTGAAACTGCTAACCATCTCCACCTCAGCCCTGTTGATGCAGACAGGGGTGTGTACAGTACTTTGCTTCCTGAAGTCGATGACCAGCCCTTTGTTTTGCTGATGTTGAGGGAGAGATTGTTGTCGTTACACCACTCCACTAGGTTCTCTATCTCCCTCCTGTATTCTGACTCATCTTTGTTCGAGAACGGGGGCAGCACGGTGGCGCAATGGGTTAGCCCTGTTGCCTCACGGCACCAAGGTCCCAGGTTCGATTCTGGGTCACTGTCCGTGTGGAGTTTGCACATTCTCCCCATGTTTGCATGGGTTACGCCCTCACAACCCAAAGATGTGCAGTGTAGGTGAATTGGCCACTCTAAATTGCCCCTTAATTGGAAAAAATGAATTGGGTACGCTAAATTTTTTAAAAATCTTTGCTCGAGATCCGACCTACTATGGCGCCATGTCACCAGCAAACGGAGATGGAGTTGGTGCTGGATTTTGCCGCACAGTCGTGTGTGTACAGGGAGTATAGTATGGGGCTAAGTACGAACCTTGTGGGACCCCGGTATTGAGGACTATCGTGGAGGAGGTGTGGTTGTTTATCCTTATTGATTGTAGTCTATGAGTCAGGAAGTCAAGGATCCAGTTGCAGAGTGAGGAGCCAAGTGTTAGGTTTTGGAGTTTGGATATGAGCTTGGTTGGGATTATGGTGTAGAAGGCGGAGCTGTAATCAATGAATGAGTCTGATGTAGGACCATGGCAACCTGGCTAACTTGGTTGTGGGAGAAGCTGCCAGTGGTGGGAGAACGTCCATCAATTAAGTCAGAGGACAGAAGGCGTTGCTATGGGATTCCTGGTTAGCAGCATCGGGATGTCAATTAGGCTCATTAATGGGCCTCGGATGGTTGTCTGGGAGATCCGGTTTACCGATGGCCTCCGGGGGGGTATCCCTCATGCTCAGGCACTCTGGGACCGGCATTGAGAAGGGAAGGGGCCACTGAATGCCAGCCCCCTGCTCCTGCCTCTGATATCCCTTCCCCCAATCTCCCTACAACCCCACACAGCATTCCCCATGTTGTCCCCACTCACCGTTGGTCTGGGGTCCTATGGCATTCCTGGGCCTCTGGTGGCTGCAAAGTAGCCAGCTGCCAATGCTGGTGACGACAAACAGCTGCCAGCCTCTGGTTGGCCAGCAGCTCCTGGTGGCGCGGGACATCCGCCACAAGGGACCTCAGTTATGGCAGAGGCTGGCGATGGCTTCTTCGTGTCTGCAGGGCTTTTGATTCAATTGGGCCTTCTCCATGGAATTGAGAGTGTTCTCTGTGGGTTCTCAAACCAGTGGCCGTGGCACCCTGGCAGTCCCACAATAACAATGTGATTCTATCAGTTCATGGTGTTAATATGCACAGTTGAATATCTAATGAAATATGTACCAAAGTCTGTTGTAAACTATACTATAGCGGCACGTAATAAAAAATGAGAAGGAACTTGAAGTTGTCTCTCACCTTTCACATCATCAAGATATCCAGAAGGTTTCACAGCGGATGAATTATTTCTGTCGTCGCTGATGTTATATAGTCAGAAGTGGTGGGCAACTTGTTCATGCTGTGGTTTCACAAGCGGGCGATCTGTTTTGCAATGTTACTTCAAGGATAAATGTTAACCGGGCCACAGGACCATTCCCAGTTCCTCCAATGCTTCTACTTTACAGCCACTTGAACAGGCAAAAGGGGCTTCAGTTAAATATCTAATCCAAAAGACTCTGTCCTGACTGACCTTTATTCCTCAATCAACACCTTGTATGGTGGGATCACATTGACTGTTGTGGGAAAATTGGTGTTTCCTACATTACAACAGTGACTGACTACACTTCAAAAGCACTTCATTGACTGTAAAGTGCTTTGGGATGTCCTCGAGTTGGAAAAGGTGTTCAATTTCTCTGATAACACAGCCTTTGCATGTACTCAGTGCCGACCTCGATTAGGCCCTCAGAGCCCATAGTGGGACTTGGAAACTGACAGCTAATGGGATTAATCCTGGACCACAGACAGTCCCACACCCAATGCAAAAAGATAAATAGTCACTATTATCATTTAACAAGTAAACCAATTTAAAACCCGTGATGCATCATTAAAATACAGCCTGTGTCCACTTTCAAATTAAGCAATCAGCAGTTCCTATTGTGAACAAAGTAAAATGTCTTTAGAATGACAATCTTATAAACTGAATGTGGTAAAATATTAACAGGCTCCTCATTCATTAAGTAATTTTGCTCATGTGCACTTTCACATCTAAGTTAATTATTTACTTTCAGTTACTCCTGATTCATAATCATTTTAATGCATCAGTTGTTTTGCAGGTAACGGTTATGCAAGGTTTACCCAACATTTCCAGTCAGGGCCCCTTGTCAATATTCAATATTTGCAAATCCTATACATTGACTGTCCTTCTAATAATCTGTCATTTTAACTATTAAATGTCTCAGCTGTCCATAGCATCTTTCTGTATGTAAAATAGATGCTGCAACTACCTCAGTGGCAACAGTAACATGAAAAGTGAGAGATGTTATGGTGCTGTACTGGTTATGGTGTGAAATGTGTTAATTCATGTTTCCAATGGGGTATGAAGGGAGTTCCAAGGGGCCTCTACTTTAAATATCTTCATTCATGGCTTCATCCTGAGGAGTCAATACTCTCTGTTCTCAATGTTTTCTCTGTAATGGATCACACACAACTGTACACGGAACTCCAACAATGGCATTAAACATTACTGTGCCCATGTTTATCATTACCTCTTTCCTCTTGTACTCTATGCTTCAATTTATAAAATTCCAAATGCTGTAGGTCTTCCTTGTGGGTTCATTATCTTTACTTGAAATTTCAAGAATGTATTTAAAGCTCTCAGTCTCTCTGTTCCTTCACATTTTTCAGTGTCTTTCCATTGTGTGTGTACTTCCATTCTCTATTTTTCCTCCCCAAATGTATAATTTTGCAATTTTATACATTAAATTATATATCCGCACCTTTGACTAAAAAGCAAGTAAAGTCGTCATAGGCCAAGGTGAGCAGAGGCTGCTTTCCCCTTTGGGGGGAGAGCTGACAGGTGGTGATTTAACCTGAGGGTTACCACACCTCAGGCCAGGGGCAAGGTTGAGACAGTGGGGCCTTCATTTATTCAAAAACATTTTTTTTAAATTTAGAGTATTCAATTAATTTTTTCCAATTAAGGGGCAATTTAGCGTGGCCAATCCACCTAGCCTGCACATCTTTGGGTTGTGGGGGTGAAACCCACGCAGACACAGGGAGAATGTGCGAACTTCACATAAAGAGTGACCCAGAGCCGGGGTCGAACCTGGGACCTCGGTGGTGTGAGGCAGCAGTGCTAACCACTGCACCAGGGTGGGATTTTCATGAATAACCTTAGCCGGTACGGGAATTGAATCCATGCTGCTGGCCTCGCTCTGCATCACAAACCGCAGATTGCCTTCGACAAGATGCCGCATAGGAGACTGTTATTTAAGTTAGGAGCTCATGGTGTTCAGGGTAAGATCCTGGCATGGATATAGGATTAGCTGACTGACAGAAGGCAGAGAGTGGGGATAAAGGAGTCTTTTTCAGGATGGCAGCCGGTGACTAGTGGTGTGCCTCAGGGTCTGTGCTGGGACCACAACTTTTCATAATATACATTAATGATCTGGAAGAAGGAACTGAAGGCACTGTTGCTAAGTTTGCAGATGATACAAAGATCTGTAGAGGGACAGGTAATATTGAGGAAGCGGGTGGGCTGCAGAAGGATTTGGACAGGCTAGGAGAGTGGGCAATGAAGTGGCAGATGGAATACAATGTGGAAAAGTATGGGATTATACACTTTGGAAGGAGGAATGGAGGTATAGACTATTTTCTAAATGGGGAAATGCTGAGGAAATCAGAAGCACAAAGGGACTTGGGAGTCCGAGTTCAAGATTCTCCAAAGGTTAACGTGCAGGTTCAGTCGGCAGTTAGGAAGGCAAATGCAATATTAGCATTCATGTCAAGAGGGCTAAAATACAAAAGCAGGGATGTACTTCTGAGGCTGTATAAGGCTCTGGTCAGACCCCATTTGGAGTATTGTGAGCAGTTTTGGGCCCCGTATCTAAGGAAGGATGTGCTGGCCTTGGAAAGGATCCAGAGGAGGTTCACAAGAATGATCCCTGGAATGAAGAGCTTGTCGTATGAGGAACAGTTGAGGACTCTGGGTCTGTACTCATTGGAGTTTAGAAGGATGAGGGGTGGTCTTATTGAAACTTACAGGATACTGCGAGGCCTGGATAGAGTGGACGTGGAGAGGATGTTTCCACTTGTCAGAAAAATTAGAACCAGAGGACACAATCTCAGACTAAAGGGACGATCCTTTAAAACAGGAGGAATTTCTTCAGCCACATTGTGCTGAATCTGTGGAACTCTTTGCTGCAGAAGGCTGTGGAGGCCAAATCACTGAGTGTCTTTAAGACAGAGATAGGTTCTTGATCAATAAGGGGATCAGGGGTTATGGAAAGAAGGCAGGAGAATGGGGATGATAAAAATATCAGCCATGATTGAATGTAGGGCAGACTTGATGGGGCGAGGGAGAGCACTAAAGGGGCTGCCGTTCAAACAAGCCCGACACAAATTTTGCTACCTGGGGATCCAAATAGCCCATGACTGGAAAGGGACCCACAAATGGAACCTCACCAGCCTGACGGAGGAAGTTAAAAAGGACCTGCAAAGATGGAACACACTCCCACTCTCCCTCGCGGGGAGAGTCCAGACGATCAAAATGAACGTACTGCCCAGGTTCCTCTTCCTGTTTAGATCCATTCCGATCTACATCCCCAAAGCCTTTTTCAAACGCTGGACAAACTTATCATGGCGTTCGTATGGTGGGGTAAAAATGCTAGGATCCCAAAGAAGGTCCTACAAAAAACAAAATCCAGTGGGGGGCTAGCCCTCCCGAACCTACAATTCTACCACTGGGCGAGCGAGTAAGGGGATGGATCCAGGAGCCAGAAGCCGAGTGGGTGCGTGCAAAGGAGGCCTCCTGCATGGGGACCTCCCTCCGGGCCCTCGCCACGGCAGCACTCCCATCCCCACCCAAAAAACACTCCAGCAGCCCAGTGGTGACAGCCACCCTCCAATCCTGGAACCAACTGCGGCAGCAATTTGGCCTGTACAAAATGTCGGACAAGGCTCCCATCTGCAACAACCATAGGTTCACACCAGCACTGACTGACGCCACCTTCAAAAGGTGGAGGCAGGACGGGGGGACACTGACAGTCAGGGACCTATACACGGACGACAGGATCGCAACACTGGACGAACTGACAGAGAAATTTCGGCTAGCCGGGGGGAACGAGCTAAGGTACCTGCAGCTCAAAAACTTCTTATGAAAGGAGACAAGGACATACCCACAACCGCCACGACAGACACTACTGGAAGACCTACTGGACGCAAGTATCCTAGAGAAAGGGAACTGTAGTGACATGTATGACCGACTGACAGAAAGGGCCGACACCATACTGGATGCAACAAGAAAGAAATGGGAGGAGGACGTGGGGATTGAGATAGGGTGGGGACTCTGGAGCGAAGCACTGCATAGGGTCAACTCCACCTCCACGTGCGCAAGGCTCAGCCTGACGCAACTAAAAGTGGTACATAGAGCCCACTTAACAAGAACCCGCATGAGTAGGTTCTTCCCGGATGTGGAGGGCAGATGTGAGCGGTGCCAAAGAGGCCTGGCCAACCACGCCCACATGTTCTGGTCTTGCCCCAGACTTGTGGAGTACTAGACAGCCTTCTTCGAGGCTATGTCCAAAGTGGTGGGAGTGAGGGTGGAGCCATGCCCGATAGTGGTGGTCTTCGGGGTTTCAGACCAGCCAGATCTATTCCTGGGGAGGAGGACGGACGCCCTTGCCTTTGCCTCCCTGATCGCCCGCCGTAGAATCCTGTTTGGCTGGCGGTCAGCAGCACCACCCAGAGCTGCAGAATGGCTGTCCGACCTCTCGGAATCTCTCCAAATGGAGAAAATCAAATTCGCCATCCGAGGGTCAGACGACGGCTTCCACAGAACGTGGGAGCCATTCATGCAATTGTTCTGGGACCTGTTTGTGGCCAACGAACAAGAGGAAGAATAGTCGGGTGGCCAAGAATCTGGGGAAAATGGACGGGAATCGGGGGAAGGTGGGGGGGGGGGGGGGGCGGGGGAGGGCTACGGGTTCGTTATGGGGGTTTCTGCTCTGATGTCGTATGGTCTAAACCAGCTGTCTAGCCAGTTGAGCTAACTCGGCCCCCCCGTTTGAGTAACCTGGTGCAGGCCTTCTAAGATTTACAGTCCACTACAATCTTTCACTTTTTTGTTATCAAGATGCGGTCAGGGAAGGCGCCGGGGCCGGATGGGTTCCCGGTAGAATTTTATAAAAAGTTTGTGGACCTAGTGGGCCCCTTGCTGGTGCGGACACTTAATGAAGCGTGGGAAGGGGGGACTTTGCCCCCGACGATGTCGCGGGCGCTGATCTCGTTAATCTTAAAGAGGGACAAGGACCCCCAGCAGTGTGGTTCATACAGGCCCATATCTCTCCTCAACGTAGATGCCAAGGTGCTGGCAAAAATCTTGGCCACCAGGATAGAGGACTGTGTGCCAGGGATTGTACACGAGGACCAGACAGGGTTTATGAAGGGAAGGCAGCTGAACACGAATGTGCAGAGATTGTTGAATGTCATCATGATGCCGGTGATTGAGGGGAAGGCAGAGATGGTGGTGGCGCTGGATGCGGATAAGGCCTTCGATAGAGTGGAGTGGGGGTACTTATGGGAGGTGTTGGGGAGGTTTGGATTTGGTGAAGGGTTTATTAGATGGGTAAGGCTGCTATATGAGGCCCCGATGGCGTGCGTGGCCACGAATGGGAGGAGGTCGGAGTACTTCCGGCTTTACCGAGGGATCAGGCAGGGTTGCCCCCTGTCCCCCTTGTTGTTTGCATTGGCAATCGAGCCGCTGGCGATGGCGTTGAGGGATTCAGAGAGGTGGAGAGGCTTGGTGCGAGGTGGGGAGGAACATAGGGTGTCGTTGTATGCCGATGACCTGTTACTGTATGTGGCGGACCCGGTGGGAGGGATGGCGGGGGTGATGGAGCTGCTAGCTGAGTTTGGGACCTTTTCAGGTTATAAACTAAATTTAGGCAAGAGTGAAGTGTTTGTGGTGCACCCTGAAGACCAGGAGGAAGGAATTGGTAGGCTCCCGCTTAGGCGGGCAGGGGAGAGTTTTAGGTACCTGGGGGTGCAGGTGGCCAGGGACTGGGGGACTCTTCACAAACATAATTTCACCAGACTTGTAGATCAGATGGAGGAGGAGTTCAAGAGGTGGGACATGCTGCCATTGTCGTTGGCGGGGAGGGTGCAGTCCGTCAAAATGACGGTGCTTCCGAGGTTCTTGTTCCTCTTTCAGTGCCTGCCCATCTTTAACCCCAGGGCCTTCTTTAGGAGAGTGGCTAGCAGTATCTTGAGCTTTGTGTGGGCACATGGGACTCCGAGAGTGAAGAGGGTTTTCCTGGAGCGAGGGAGGGATAGAGGTGGGCTGGCGCTGCCCGACCTTTTGGGGTACTATTGGGCGGCCAATGTGTCAATGGTGCGTAAATGGGTGATGGAGGGGGGCGGGGCGGTGTGGAAAAGAATGGAGACGGCGTCATGTAAAGGTACAAGCCTGGGTGCCCTGGTAATGGCGCCGTTACCGCTCTCCCCCAAGAGGTTTACCACGAGCCCGGTGGTGGTGGCGACCCTAAGAATCTGGGGACAGTGGAGACGGCATAGGGGGGAAACAGGAGGCTCGATGGAGGCTCCACTGGGTGGCAATCATCGGTTCATCCCGGGGAACAAGGATGGGGGATTTAGGGGGTGGCAAAGGGTGGGCATCAGTAAATTGAGGGACCTGTTTATTGGCGGGAGGTTTGCGGGCCTGGGGGAACTGGAAGATAAATTTGGGCTCCCCCAAGGGAACATGTTCAGATACTTGCAGGTAAAGGTGTTTGCTAGGCGACAGGTAGAGGGATTCCCTTCGCTGCCCTCGTGGGGAACGATGGACAGAGTGCTTTCGGGGGTGTGGGTTGGAGAGGGGAAGGTGTCTGACATCTATAAGGTAATGCAGGAGGTGGAAGAGTCGTCAGTGGAGGAGCTGAAGGCTAAATGGGAGGGGGAACTTGGGGAGCAGATAGAGGATGGGACGTGGGCGGATGCCTTGGAGAGAGTCAACTCTTCCTCCTCATGTGCGAGGCTTAGTCTCATCCAATTTAAGGTGCTGCATCGGGCCCACATGTCTGTGACTCGGATGAGTGGGTTCTTTGGGGGTGAGGACAGGTGCATCAGGTGTTCGGGGAGTCCAGCGAATCATGCCCATATGTTCTGGGTATGCCCAGCACTGGAAGAATTCTGAAAGGGGGTGGTGGGGATGGTGTCGAGGGTGGTTGGATCCAGGGTCAAACCAGGGTGGTGACCCGCGATTTTCGGAGTTGCAGTGGAGCCGGGAGTGCAGGAGGCGAAAGAGGCCGGTGTCCTGGCCTTTGTGTCCCTAGTAGCCTGGCGGAGGATCTTGCTGCAGTGGAAGGATGCGAGGCCCCCAAGTGTGGAGACCTGGATCAGTGACATGGCGGGATTTATAAAGTTGGAAAGGGTCAAATTGGCCCTGAGAGGATCAGTACAAGGGTTCTATAAACGGTGGCAGCCTTTTCCGGACTTCCTGTTTCAAAGATAGGTATCTTGGTCAATAGCAGCAGCAACCCGGGGGCGGGGGGGGGGGGGGGCAGCAAGGGGGTGTTCCTTATTATAGTTTCTATATTTTTTCGCTACGGTTATGTAACTTATCATTGTGTTAACTTAAGTTGTTGTTAATATGTTGGGTTGTTCATTGAGGAGGGGCGAAGGTTCATGATTGTTGTCATTACTGTTATCATTGGTATTTTAGTATGGTTTGATGTTGTTGTATAAATTCAAAATTTTTAAATAAAAATTATTTTTAAAAAAACTTCCATAGTATATTATCTATTTATTGAAAGCAAAAGTACACCCACTGCTGATCTTTGTGATATACTGAAGTCGCCACTCCCTCCAGTGGCACATTGATGTTGATGTGATTTGCCAGCAATAGGCAATGATCAGTGTAACCAACACATTTTCCAATGCCATAGAAGAATCTTCATCCGCTGTGCATTCACTTCCTATTCTGTGTTAAGTGCTCCAGTGCCACTTACTCACTCCATGGCCACGGTCTAATCGTGAAATGACCAGCAATTTGTGACAGGGAGAGAAAATTGAGAAAACTGTCCGATTATGAAGAGCTGAATGGGGCTGAAGTATAACACAGTCTGGTCCCCTTCACTTCAGGCTGAGGATTCAGATGATCGCAAACTACAGGAGGTCCAGAAAGATAAACTGAAGGTGATGGACCTGCCTGGATTCACAGGTGGGAACGGATGCTTGAACCACACAATACGATTGGCACGTTTATATAATTTCTGTCTATGATAATGGTGAATGGTTAACGATTGTTCTCTGATCAAGGTGACGATTAAAGAGAAGCAAAGGCAGCATAAGTGGTGAGCGCTGTATTCACACCGTATCAAATCAGAGAAACACTTATTAACACAAACCCAGTTTGTTTCTTCTTTTTTTTTAAATTTAGAGCACCCAATTCATTTTTTCCAATTAAGGGGCAATTTAGCGTGGCCAATCCAGCTAACCTGCACACCTTTGGGTTGTGGGGGTGAAACCCACGCAGACACAGGGAGAATGTGCAAACTCCACACGGACAGTGACCCAGAGCCGGGATTGAACCTGGGACCTCAGCGCCATGAGGCAGCAGTGCTAACCCACTGTGCAACCATGCTTCCCGTGAGCCCCTTTGCTTCTTGGCCATCGCCAACCCATTGTCCAATGCTGCTACAGTTCTTATACAAGGGGCCAAATAATGCAGAGAAACCGGAAGTAATAGATGGTCTGCAGGTGATGCTGAAACTATTTGACAGCAGCATTCCTGTTGCAGTGTTCAGTAAGTAGGTTCGGGGGGCCAGTGGAGAACTACTTCAGCTTGTCCTGGTCCACAAGCAGTGCAATAAACACACTTACCTCATGGATCTGGACTCCTTTCACCTGCTGGAAAACCCAGCCTACAAGTGTTGAAAATAAAACCTGAGTTAAAATGGAGGCATGCAGCCTCCTCGAAACGTGTTGTCGAGTGACACACCTTCCCAGAACAGATTTCTTTCCGACTTGCCTCAGGTTCAAACCAGAAGTGGGCAGTTGGGGTCTGGCTTCCTTATTTATTTTTGACATGCTTTTCTCTGAAACTATTTATTGTCATTTACTTCGTTTTTGAAGACCAATGCCATTTGTCCACATGAATTTGCCAGAGAAGCAAGATCTGGTCCAGGCAATCTGAAAGAAACATTCAAATGAGTCCAGTTTGAGAAGATCCAAGGCTCAGGGAGTGCTGCTCCATTTGGGATTTGCAAGTAATCGGGTAGCAATGCGGTGCTATCACATTATTCACACTAACTGCTGCTAACTGTCTGAATACTGAAAGGAAATCCTGATACAGTGGCTAAGTGGAAGCCACTATGTAGAACTGGCCTGACTTTGAGAAAGCTATATTGTCTGAACAATGGTGACTATCGGCACAGCCAAGTTACAGGGCAGTGAAATGGCTGCACAAATTTAACACCCTTGACAGTTGAGCTCCTAGTAAGACTTTTGCAATACCTTCCGTTGAGAAATTAGTCAGCATGAAAAAGCAGACTAAGCAAGTGAAAGATCCAGGATCACAGAATACTACAGGGCAGACGATGCCCTTCGGCCTCTCGAGGCTGCACCAATGCATGAAACACACCTGACCTGTCCACCTAATCCCATTTGCCAGCACTTGGCCCATTGTCTTGAGTGTCAAATGCTCATGCAGGTACTTTAAAAAAATTTTTAGATTACCCAATTACTTTTTTCCAATTAAGGGGCAATTTAGCGTGGCTAATCCACCGACCCTGCACAGGAGATATGCGGAGGCCCCCCGAGTCGGGGCTACTGAGGGAGCAGTAGAGTCTGCAGGCGGAGTTTGAACTGCTGACCACAGGGAAAGCGGTAGCACAGCTGAGGAAGGCAAGGGGGGCAGTCTGTGAGTACGGGGAGAAAGCCAATAGAATGCTGGCACACCAACTGCGAAAGAGGGAGGCGGCCAGGGAAATCGGGGGAGTAAAGAATAATGAGGATAACACGATCTTGGATCCGGGGGGGGGGGTGAACAGAGTCTTTAAGGAGTTGTATAGTAAGCTATACAAGTCGGAGCCCCCGACGGCAGCGGAAGGGATGAGGCAATTTTTGGACCAGTTGAGATTTCCAAAAGGTGGAAGCGGACCTGGTGTAGGGACTGGGGGCTCCGATGGAATTGGAGGAGATTGTCAAGGGTATAGAGGACAAGCAATCGGGTAAAGCCCCAGGGCCGGACGGTTACCAGGTAGAATTCTATAAGAAATTTTCAGAAATATTGAGCCCACTCCTGATGAGGACCTTCAATGAGGCTAAAGAGAAAGGAACCCTCCCCCCAACAATGTCACAGGCTTTGATCTCACTCATTCTTAAACGAGGGAAGGACCCGGAACATTGCGGGTCATACAGGCCGATTTCGCTTTTAAACATGGATGCCAAATTGCTAGCTAAGATTCTGGCCACAAAAATTGAGGATTGCGTCCCAGGGGTGATAGAGGAAGACCAGACTGGGTTTGTTAAAGGCAGACAACTCAATACCAATGTCCAGAGACTTTTGAATATTATTATGATGCCCTCAGAGGGAGGGGAGGCGGAGGTGGTAACAGCGATGGACGCAGAGAAAGCCTTTGACCGGGTGGAGTGGAAGTACCTGTGGGAAACGCTGGGGAGGTTCAGGTTTGGTGAGGGCTTTATTGGCTGGGTGAAACTGCTGTACCAGGCGCCTGTAGCAAGTGTATGTACAAACCGGCTGAGGTCGGGGTTCTTCGAGCTTCACCGGGGAACGAGGCAGGGGTGTCCCCTCTCCCCGTTACTATTTGCCCGAGCTACAGAACTACTAGCTATGGCGCTGAGAGCCTCGAGGAACTGGTGGGGACTGGTTCGGGGGGGGGGGGGGGGGGGGGGGGGGGGGTGGAACATCGGGTCTCGCTATACGCGGATGATTTGCTCCTTTACATTTCGGACCCTGTGGAGGGGATGGGGGAGGTTCTGCGGATCCTGAGGGATTTTGGTAGTTTTTCAGGGTACAAACTGAAGATGGGAAAGAGCGAGTTGTCTGTGATCCAGGCCAAGGGGCAGGAGGAGAGACTGAAAGAGCTGCCGCTCAGGATGGTAGAGAAACATTTTCGTTACCTGGGTATACAGGTGGCCAGGAAATGGGATGCCCTGCACAGGCTCAACCTGACCCGGTTGGTGGAGCAAATGGAAGGGGACTTTAAAAGGTGGGACATGCTCCTGCTGTCACTGGCAGGGAGGGTGCAGACCGTGAAAATGACTGTCCTCCCCAGATTTTTGTTTGTTTTTCAGTGCCTCCCCATCTTCATCCCTAAGGCCTTTTTTAAGTGGGTGAGTAAGATCATTAGGGGCTTTGTGTGGGCGAATAAGACCCCACGAGTAAGGAGATTGCTGTTGGAGTACAGTCGGGGGGGGGGGGGGGGGGTTGGCGCTGCCGAACTTTCGCACCTACTACTGGGCGGCCAATATAGCTATGATTAGGAAGTGGCCGATTGGGGGGGTGGGGGGCGGCAGTGGGAGCAGCTGGAGGCAGCGTCATGTAAAGGTACTAGTCTGGGAGCTTTGATAACGGCTCCTTTGCCGTTCTCGCTGACCCGTTACTCCACAAGTCCGGTGGTGGTGGCGACACTGTGGATCTGGGGACAGTGGAGGAGGTACAAGAAGGTGGAGGGAGCGTCGGTCTGGACCCAGATATGCAACAACCACAGGTTTGTCCCGGGTAGGATGGATGGAGGGTCCAGAGCTGGCAGAGGGCAGGCATCAGAAGGATGGGAGATCTGTTCATAGACGGAAGCTTTCCCAGTTTGAAGGCGCTAGAGGACAAATTTAATCTGCTGCCAGGAAACGCCTTTAAATATCTGCAAGTACGAGCCTTCCTGAAAAAACAGTTAGTGGCCTTTCCGACGCTGCTGCCACTGAGGATACAGGACAGGGTGGTCTCCGGCACCTGGGTGGGGGAGGGGAAGGTGTCAGATATCTACCAGGAACAACAGGAGGCGGAGGAAACCCCGGTGGGAGGAGCTCAAGGGCAAGTGGGAGGAGGAGCTAGGTGAGGAGTTGGAAGCGGGTCTGTGGGCAGAGGTCCTGGGCAGGGTTAATTCCTCCTCATCATGTGCCAGGCTCAGTATAATTCAATTTAAGGTGGCCCACCGGGCACACATGACGGCAGCGAGAATGAGCAAGTTTTTTGGGGTAGAAGACAGTTGTATGAGGTGCAAAGGCAGCCCTGCAAACCATGTCCACATGTTTTGGATATGCCCGGAGCTTAGAGAGTTCTGGCAAGGGTTCGCGAGGGCAATGTCCAAGGTGCTTAACACACGGGTGGTGCCAAGTCCAGAGATAGCAATCTTTGGAGTGTCAGAAGACCCGGGAGTGCAGGGGGCGAAAGAGGCCGACGTCATGGCCTTTGCCTCCCTAGTAGCCCGGAGACGGATTTTATTAATGTGGACGGACTCGAAGCCCCCGAGTGTAGAGACTTGGGTTAGTGACATGGCTGGGTTTCTCAGCCTCGAGAAAATACAGTTTGCCTTTAGAGGGTCTACGCTAGGGTTCCCTCGGAGGTGGCAGCCGTTCGCCGACTTTCTCGGGGAAAATTAAAATGTCAGCAGCAGCAATCCGTGGGTGGGGGGGGGGGGGTGAGTGCTTCATTGGGATGGTGTGGGAAGACTGGGTCATGTGGGGTAATGTCTATTTAATTGTTATCGTGGAAGGGAAATTAACATAAATGAAATACTGCTGAAATATTCTAGTTTCGGCTAAATCGAACCTCGAGGAATTTGTCTTTATTATGATTTCCACGACAGTTATTGTACATTCTCTTTTTGCACTGTGTTAATGTTCACTCTAGTTTGTTTTGTTATTATGGGTACTACTGTTTTATTGTGAAAAATTCTGCAAAACCTTAATAAAAATACTTGTTTAAAAAAGGTTATTATTATTTGGGATTCTCTACCCCATGGGCTGTGATTGTGCACTCACACAATATATTCAAGATGGAGGGTTTTGGCTACCAGGAAATATGGAACAGGTCAGAAAAGTGGAATTGCTGTGAGACAGGATTCTGGACCAGAGATGAATTTTCATATTCACAATTAAAGGAGGAAGTTTTGGATCTTTTGGTTGATGTATTTCAGAACTCCACAATAGCAGAATAGCAAATACGATTTTGATGTTCAAAATGGGATTGAGGAACAGCCTTATAGTCCAGTTGGCTGTACATGCACGGAGAGGTAAACGGCTGCGGACATTTTAAGGAATACTATAAGAAAACATTTAAAGAGCACAGCTATAATCGGTAGCGGCCAGCATGGATTTAAAATAAGTTAAATCTTATAAACCTAGAACATAGAACATAGAACAGTACAGCACAGAACAGGCCCTTCGGCCCTCAATGTTGTGCCGAGCCATGATCACCCTACTCAAACCCACGTATCCACCCTATACCCATAACCCAACAACCCACCCCCCCCTTAACCTTACTTTAATTAGGACACTACGGGCAATTTAGCATGGCCAATCCACCTAACCCGCACATCTTTGGACTGTGGGAGGAAACCGGAGCACCCGGAGGAAACCCACGCACACAGGGGGAGGACGTGCAGACTCCACACAGACAGTGACCCAGCCGGGAATCGAACCTGGACTTCTTTGAGGAAATTACTAACTGAGCAGACAGGGTACATCAATAGATGTTGTACAGATGGAATATTAAGTTATTTGACAAAGATGACACTAAGCATGTCAGAAAATATTAGGGATTTTCTATTCAAGTGTAAGTGAATTTTTAATAGCATAATGATATTTAATTACGTCTAAATTATCTCTCTGGCCTTGAAAATTAACTTTTATAAAATGCAAGGTCTAATTCCTTTAACTTACAGTTATTGTTTGGGGCTTAAGTTTTTAAAACTTTTTCTGTCTCAGTCCCATTTTTCTTCCCTTCTCTCACTTTTCAGCATAATTATTGATTGAATTAAATATTCCGATTTACATGCTCTTTTGTAACTCTGGCTGGGATTCGCTGGGTCCACCTGCTAAAATAGGGATTCACCATTTGGCCCAGAATAGCCCGTTGTCCCAAAATTTAGAATTTGTATCGGGCGTCAGACCCTTCGTGAGTCTCTGGTCCCGCCCCCCAGCCAGAACGGGCGGAAACCCAATTATTATACAAAACTATTTCTTTTGGCACGTCATTCGAGCTCGATTCAAAGCCCTCCCACTGTGCTCCTGCAACCCCAGAGGGAACTGCACTGGGCGGGCTTTGGCCATAACAAGCATGGACCTGGCATGTTGGACCCCATGTGGCATCAAGGAGGTAAGTCCAGTGCCCATGTGCCCCTCTGCCAGACTGCGGAGAGAAGGTCCCCCAAGGTTCCTGGGCATTGGCTAGGTTTGGTTTGGGAGAAGGGGTTGACCTCAGGGGGTTCTCGTGGTTGGACTGCTTCTCAAACCCTGGGAAACCTGAAAGTCACTCTTCGATTGGATTATTGTCATGTGTCGTTGTCATCGGCGGCGGCGGTGGTGGTGGGGGGGGGGTTGACCCCATGTTTTAGTGATGGGGGAGGAGGACGGCCCTCTTTGCTGAGGGGTTGGGGTGCTTCCATTTTCAGCAGAGAAGGTCACCATTTCCTTTGTCAGGGGAGGGAGTAGTCTGTGAACTTTGGGAATCCCTGCTGGGAGGTGCTATCAGGATAATGGGAAGCACTCTGGTTTTCCCACTGGCGGGAGCACTTAGTCTACAAATGGGAGAATCACAGATGTTTCAGCGAGGATTCTTCAATCTTATTAACGCGCCTCTTTGCCCCATTAACACAGATCTCAAATCGCCTGAGAGGGCAGCACACTGTCTCAGTGTAAGGTGCAGCTCAAAAGCGCTTGAGAAGCCTGGGAGCAGCTGGTAATTTAAACATTTTTTTTTTAAAAGAGTACCCAATTCATTTTTTTTCCAATTAAGGGGCAATTTAGCGTGGCCAATCCACCTACCCTGCACATCTTTGGGTTGTGGGGGGCGAAACCCACGGGGAGAATGTGCAAACTCCACACGGACAGTGACCCAGAGCCGGGATTGAACCTGGGACCTCGGCGCCGTGAGGCAGCAGGGCTAACCCACTGCGCCACTGTGCTGCCCGGAGCAGCTGGTAATGAACGACGAGCAACATCTGGGCCACTGTGACAGCAGAAAGTATGAACTGTATCACTCTGCTGGCACTGTGTATGGCGCAGGTTTATCAGTGGGTAACGGTTCCACGTTGTTGCATCAGCTGCTTTCTGCCATTTCACCTCTAACCTCCCAACTTGATGCTGAAAGGATCACAATGAGGGTTTTTCAAGGACCATTTCCAGCCCCTTCTCTTACCCAATGATCAGAGCGTCCCCAGAAGATTGCACAACCGCAGACCCTTTTCCACACTTTAGTTACCTCTTGACTATAAAGGGTGGATTTTCCTGCGTTTTATTGGCTATTATGTAAAGGAAATTGGAGAATGTATCAAGATGCGGTCATACTCATGCATTGCTTTGTGAAGATTGGAATTTACTGTGAAATAATGGAAACAAATGTCCGATTTATATGAAATTCTTGTACCAATTATTTTAACAAAAGTGTTAACCTATTACAAACACTGGACAGCATGACTTCACTCCAAGTTAGGCTGTTTCAGTACAAACTGTCCCATTTGGCCGGAGCCAACATTAAAGTTTTTCTTAGCGAAAGGAAAGTCCCCAATTCATTTTTTCCCAATTGAGGGGCAATTTAGCGTGGCCAATCCACCTAACCTGCACATCTTTGGGTTTTGGGGGGGCGAAACCCACAAACACGGGGAGAATGTGCAAACTCCATAGACAGTGATCCAGAGCCGGGATCGAACCTGGGCCCTCGGCGCCGTGAGGCCGCAGTGCTAACCATTGTGCCACCATGGCACCATTAGAGCTAACATTGCTAATGCCGCTGTTGAAATGAAACTAAATGCCTTGCTTGGGTTCTTATTTGTCTAACTTCAAATTCGTTCAAGATCAGATTTAAACGCAAACCAAGATTATTGTTAGATACTTATGGACGATGAAAGTTTAAATTTTTTTAAATCAAATTCAGATTCATTATGGGCCAGTAATGGATTTAATAAATGAGATCCCCCAGCTGCCATTATTCCATCCTAAATTTATCAAACTGCTGCATTGTTATAATTCCAGACTCCAGCAGAGTGAAAGGTATCTTCGAGTTCCTGTGCAAAGAAATATGATGCAGGAGAAAGAATGCAACTGAGTCGCTCCTTGATAATAATAATGGCAGCTACTTTAGTACAACAAGCAATGCTTTGGTTCCACTACAGTGTTCTGATAATTCACAAAACAGCCAGCCTGAAAAGTCTGCACTGGCTTCATCAAAAAATAACATGAAAAAAAACAGCAGCTGCAAATGTATACAAATTGCATTGGTACACCAGTGTGGGACAGCAGACCATCATATTATAAAGAACTGTCTTATTACCAACACAAAATAAAAATAAATGCATTACTCTTCCCAATGCAGCGTTTCACCATTTACATCATCAATCCAATATTGCAGCAAAAGGGTCCATTTTACAATGCTGGCTATAGAATCTTTCCAGGTTATCATTTACCAAGTCTTTTAACTTGTGACCCATAGTTATACACTTGCAGCTTCTATGTAAATGCAACATTTGCCCATAAAACAGCTGCCTCTGTTTGCACCAGCTTTGTTAACAGTGTGTACAGTATTTCCATTTTTTAAAATTTTGCTTTGGAAATCCTTTTGGTGCAGAATACTGTGGAAGAAAAATTAAACCGGGACAAAAAGTTCAATAGCATACCACTAATGAAAGGAATGCATGTGTTGGCATGCCCAACAGGTGGGAAGCTTTCTGAAGGCTGAATTGATAAATGCAGTCATTTCCAACAGAGATGTGACTGCGACTGTCAGAAATTAGTACCAAGAGGTAATGGATTTTCAATAGAGCGAGGTTGTTTCCTATAGTTCATCCCCGCATCCCCCTCACCCCCCCCCCCCCACTCCACCCCAATTCCAAAATCTTGTCAAACGGTAGATATAACAATACTTAAACTGCCCATCTCATTGTTCCCAAAAAGCGGCAACAATTCTGTGTGTATTGATTTTTCTGAATGAACCTGCTGCGAGCAATACAGATTAACACACAAGGTATTTAACCCTTTGCCCTTTATAAATGTATATTCCCTTTCTCCAAGCCCTTTCCAGCATGCATTTACACATAACAATGTGTACTGTGTACTATACTGCAAGTATAAACAGAAAATAAAAGTAGTCTAAAACATAAAGTGCATCTAAATGGCTTTGCACAAAGTTCTAAGCGTCCATGGTTATACTTCTGTCAAACTCAGGGTTGTTGGTACAAACAGGTGGCGTTGGGTGATAGGTGGGACAAACATGCCGTCTGCATTCCACAGAAGGCAGCGATGATTTTGTTTGTATTCACCGCTTCTTCCTTCTTTTCTCCGTCGCTTGCCTCCAGTGCTGGTCCACACAGGCACAGAGGCAGCAGCAACACCATAATCCTCCAACTTCATCATTAGCTGCAACAAATGGTAAGAAACACGCATTAGCTTAGCTGAAGAGTACGTACACCAGTAATGGCGTCACATCAAAGTTGTCCATTGAGCTATCGCAACTGAGTACTGTCGAAGAATAAAATATTACTGAAAGAGGTCTTCTGAAGCTTCAAGATAAACATTTCAGGAAAACCAGCCCTCCATAACTTTAACTTCATTATCAGGAATCTATTTGAATGAACCAGGTAAAATCAGCACAGAGAGGCCACCAGCTCATTGTATCTGTGCTGGTCTCTCTTCAAGTGCAACTAAGGTAGTCTCGCTCCCCATTCCCTATCCCTTAGTTCTGAAATTAGTCTCTCTCTCCAGGTGCTTCTCCAATTCTTGTTTGTAAAACCCCAATTGTATTTGCCTCCCTCAGGCAGATCCTAACTACTCGCTGCAAAAAAAAAATCTCTGTTGGTTACTTTGCCAGACTTATATCGATGTCCACTGGTTCTTGACCCTTCTGTCAGTCAGAATAGCTCTTCTCAGTCCACTCTGCCTAGACCCCTGATGATTGGGAGCAATTCCATCAAATCTCCTCTCAACCTTCCCTAATGAAAACAACCCCAGCTTCTTCAATCTATCCATTTAACTGAAATCCTTCTTCCCTCAAATCATTCTTGTAAGTATTTCCTGCACCCTCTCTAAAGCACTTCACATTTTTCCTAAAGTGCGCAGCCTCCGGGTGATGCCAAACCAGGGAGAGTATAAAAGTTCACTATAACTTCCATACTTTTGTATTCCATGCCCAGAATCTTTTTAACTGCTTTCTCAATCTGCCCTGCCCCGTCCACGATTTCTATACTTTCAGATCTTTCTGGTCCTGCATCCCCTTTAGAACTATACTTTATTATAAATTGTCTCTCCTTGTTCTTCCAACCAAAATGTATCACTTTTGTGTATTGGATTTCATCTGCCACACGTTGGCCCATGTCCCCAGCCAGTTTATGTCCTCTTGAACTCTATCTTTATCTTATTCACAATACTTCCAATCTGTTAATTTCGACATAGTTCCAGCCAACTGGACTGCTTCAGATATTTGAGTCAATCACTGAGACCTGTTTGAACTACATAACAAGGAGTCATCATTGAAATGTTTGTATTACTGTTTGAACAGGTCCTGAAAGAATATTCTGGATATGGCAGGCATGTGGGAAAAGCCAACTCGTGAGAAATGACAGGGATTAAAACAATGAAAACAAAATCAAAGCTCTAACAGAAAGTGAACTCAAAATCTGGACTGGCACTGACTTCAGGTCAGGACATTATCATCAATGTAAAATCTCAGTCTATTAATATTTTATGAATGTGGTTTTAGATAATCTTTTTTAAAAACCCTTTAAACTCAAACTAGGTAAATTCTTTCTTGGGTTCCCCAAATTTCCATTAATTTATGAGACGACCAAGACGAACAGATATTCAAACAATCTTCGATCAAAATTATGAAAACCAACTAGGAGAACGACCCCCAGGAAATCCCCGACAAGCATTGCTCACGTGGACCTAGAGAAAGGAGGTTTAGCTTCCAGACCTTCCCTTGGTTAGAAACTGCTGATCTCTAACAATGTCCAGTCCTTTTAACAGACCATCCATCAGAAGCATTAACTCTTTCTCTCTCTCCACAGATGCTCTCGTACCTGCTTTGTGTTTTCAGTGTCAGATTTTTAAAATCTAGGCAGTGTTCCGAGTGACAGAAATTGGATGCAGGAGATAGCGACTTAACAATGCAAATAAAAGTGCAACATCGGAGTATTTGGCTCGGCACATTTTTGTAAGAGATGAATCTTCAAGTTATCTATTATGTCAGGCGTGCATGTTTTAACCTTATTTATAAATCAGGTCGTAATTTAGTTTTAAATTGAAAGTATTTTCTTTCAGTTAGTAGGTAATTGTTTCTGATATTGAAAGTTCTCACTAACATTCCCGTCAGCGTGAAATCGCAAGTCAATTAACATTTCCTGAATAGTTTTCAAAACCAATTAAATCATTTGTTTAAAAAATCATTTACACTTGCGGGCGGCTAGGTTAGCACTGCTGCCTCACTGCGCCAGGGGCCCGGGTTCAATTCTGGCCTGTGTGGAGTTTGCACTTTCTCCCCATGTCTGCTTGGGTTTTACCCGGGTGCTCCCACAGTGCCCGTTAGGTGGATTGGCTGTGATGAATTGTCTTTTAGTGTCCAAAGACGTACAGAACAATCCATGGGGTTACATGGACAAGGTGGGGCCTGGATAGAATGCTTTTACAGAGGGTCACTGCACATTCGGTGGGCTGACTTAACTCTTTGTGCACTGTAGTCATTCTGTGGGCTTCCAATTCTTAACTTTCATATTTATGCTGTTGTGAATTACCAGCTAAAATCTCAATCAATTCCAGCGTAAGGAGCTCATCATTTCAAATGGAAAGGAATTGGGGTAGTTTTGCTCTCTACTTGATTTTTTCTTGAGAACATCCTCCAGCACTTTGGGCACATTGTGTAAAATGATGAACAACTTCATTCATGAGGATAGTTTGGTACCGGCCTCCTCCAAGAGAATATGGCTAAGACCAAAGGATATAGGAGCAGAATTTACATAGAATTTAGATAGAATTTACAGTGCAGGAGGCCATTCGGCCCATCGAGTCTGCACCGGCTCTTGGAAAGAGCATCCTACCCAAGGTCAACACCTCCACCCTATCCCCATAACCCAGCAACCCCACTCAACACTAAGGGCAATTTTTGGACACTAAGGGCAATTTAGCATGGCCAATCCACCTAACCTGCACATCTTTGGACTGTGGGAGGAAACCGGAGCACCCGGAAGAAACCCACGCACACACGGGGAGGACGTGCAGACTCCGCACAGACAGTGACCCAAGCCGGAATCGAACCTGGGACCCTGGAGCTGTGAAGCGATTGCGCTATCCACAATGCTACCGTGCTGCCCTTCGGCCCATCGAGTCTGCTCCGCATTCGATCATGGCTGATATTTTCTCATCCCCATTCTCCTGCCTTCTCCCCATAACTCCAAACCCCTCATTGATCAAAAACCAATCCAGCTCCGTCTTAAAGACAGTCAGTGATTTGGCCTCCACAGCCTTCTGCGGCAAAGAGTTCCACAGATTCATCACCGTCTGGCTGAAGAAATCCCACATCAGGCAGGTTCAATCGAGGTGTTCTAGAGGGCAATAAATGATTATTGAATAGAAGCAACGTGCAGGGGTACGTGGAAAAGGTAGGGGAACGCCACTAAATCATGACACTGACTTGGAGGGCCGATGTAGAGACGATGGGCCAAATGGCCTCCTTTTGCACCATAACAATTCTGCGATTCTGTGAAGTACAGACCAGCATTCTGCCAATTTAGATACAGCAGAAGGGGCAATGTGCTGGTGAGGTAGAGCTGGGTGTCATTGAAGAATGTGTAGAAACAGATGCTATGATCTCAGATGACGTTACCGCGCAGCAGCATATGGGGGGGAGACGAGAAGCCATTCTCTGGTGATATGACAGCGAAATACAGTAGCTGCTGCAAACCACAGTTTTGATGAAAGGCCATCAACCTTAACTCTGTTCTCTGCATAGATGCTGCCTGATCTGCTGAGTTATTCCCGCTTTTGGATTTGGATTTGTCTCGTGTATCGAGGTACAGTGAAAAGTATTGTTCTGCGTACAGTCCATAAGTGGAAAAAAAACATATGCCAGATACACAATGTAAATCCATAGACCTGGACATCGGGTGAAGCATACTCGTGTTCTTATTTCAGATCTCTGGTGATGACTGGATACCAGGTGACTGCTGAGCCACCCAGCTGGACAGATGGGCAGTGAAGAGGATGGAGTAAATTGTGCTAAAGCTGTGGCAGATTGAAAAGGAGGAGGGGGGATACTTTACTTTTGTTACAGTCACATAGGATGATCATTTGTGACTGATTGCACTGCTGCTTCACAGGGCCAGGGTCCCAGGTTCGATTCCCGGCTTGGGTCACTGCCTGTGCGGAGTCTGCATGTTCTCCCCATGTCTGCGTGGGTTTCCTCCGGGTGCTCCGGTTTCCTCCCACTAGTCCCGAAAGAGGTGCTGTTAGGTGAATTGGACATTTTTAATCCCCCCCCCCCCCATGTACCCGAACAGGCGGCAGAGTGTGGCGACTAGGGGCTTTTCACATTACCTTCATCACAGTGTTAATGTAAGCCTACTTGCGTCAATAAAGATTATTAATTTATTCATTAAATTAAAAAAACATTGTGGAACAGTGGCAAGGGAGGAGTTCAAACCTGGAGTTCCAAGACAGATGGGCATGGATTTGGGAGGCGATGGTATGTTCAAGGACTTTGGAGAAGAAAGGGAGGTCAGAGATGGGATAGAGGGGTTAAAGGTGTGTTTTCTTCACTCAGTCTCTGTCCGAAAAGGCTTCTTGCCCTCGGTGATTTCAACCTCCAACTCGATTTATTATGCCCTCTCTCCTTGGAGATCACTCACCCCCCCCCCCCCCCCCCCCCCCCCCCTCTCCGTCTCTTCTCAAAATCTCACTCATCCAAACTCATGTCATCCCTTGACCGTGCCATCTCAGAGGACCTGATTACTCCCATGTGCCAATCATAAGGAAGGCCGTTTCAGATCACGGCCTTGTATTGCTTTCCACCCAGATCCCACCGAGGTCAGCAATATGAAAATGTAATAGTTGCAAAGTCTTCAACATAGCATTCGCATTCACTTTCTTTCATTCAGTTACTTTGTGAACTGAAGCCTCTTTCACTAAACAGTGACAATTAGAAGCAGGAGGAGGCCATTCAGCCCTTCGAACCTGTTCCGCAATTCATTATGATCATGGCTGATCAGCAAGTTCAATACCCTGATCCCGCCTTCCCTCCTTTTAGCCCCAAGAGTGATATCTAATTCCTTCTTCAAATTACGCATTTGGCCTCAACTACTTTCTGTGGTAGCGAATTCCACAGATTCACCATTCTCTGGGTGAAGCCATTTCTCCTCACCTCAGTCCTAAAAGGTTTATCCCTTATCCTGAAACTATGATGCCTAGTTCTGGACTCCCCACCATCGGGACTGTCTGACCGATTTTTGAGCTGTCAGAATGTCCTGTCTGAATATTGAGCTGGTGGTGGGCGAGGCACATGGGAGCCTTCACTGGGAATGTTGAGTTTTCTTTATGAGGGTCCTCCCTATCCCCCAGCCTGAGAACACCGCTGTCATCGCCCCCTTGGAGTTATTGGGCCCCTTTCTCGACCTTCTCCAAGGATTATGCTAATTCTGTGGCTAATTTGAGGTCTAGGATGGGTTCTGCCAACAAATATTTTTATATCGCAACATTATTGATCCCACACACTAGTCGGTCGCGTAGCATCTCGGTTAGTTATGGACCAAACCCTCAAAATTCAGCCAGCTTCCATAATCTAGCCAGGAGTTCTATCATGGGTTCTCCAGGGGTCATCACAGCCGCGTTGAATCCGTAAAGCTGGAGGATTAGAAAGGCTTTAGGTCGTAATGGTTCTTTACGCGATCTACAGGCTCATTGAACATTTGAGTGTTGGGGCTGCAGGAAAAGTTAAACTCTTAGCAATGCTGAACATCGAGGCCCCACATGCTGTCAAGAGGATAACTTTATGTCTCTCATCCCCTTCATGCCATTGGCATGGTAGAAGTCGCGCATGCGTTTGGCGTACTGGGGCCAGTCCTTTATGTCAGCATCATACAGCTCGAAATTCTCAAACAAAGACATTTCTGGGATTTTTCTTTTCGCTTTTGTTTGTTACCGGAGTTGTTGTCGGGAAGTTTAGAAAAGGCTGCTCGGAATTCCCTGCTTGATCCTCGTCGCCAATGTAATAATTCCAGAAGGCGCAGAGGGAAAGGCCAACCTGGTTCATTTTAAACTGAAAATGAAGCTTTAACACAAAACAAACATCCCAAGCCAGGACGATCAGG
The DNA here is from genome assembly GCF_902713615.1 of Scyliorhinus canicula. NCBI lineage: Eukaryota > Metazoa > Chordata > Chondrichthyes > Carcharhiniformes > Scyliorhinidae > Scyliorhinus > Scyliorhinus canicula. The sequence goes on from NC_052163.1 coordinate 129,237,814, forward strand.
AATTGACGATCCGGGTCTGGGAGCTACATTTAAAGGTCTTCGCCCGCTCACCGCGAAAACCCGTTTTCCACAATGCCCTACGGAAGGTCGTGAAGGTTATTACATAACAAAACTTACATCAAACACATTTGGTTAAGAGCCCCTGATGTTAAATGCAAGAAATACCAAAACCCTGGTTAGTGATGTACATTTTCAATTTGGCATACTGCGAAATATATGTGAAACAGGGAGGAATAGTCCAATCATTGTATGAACAATTAATGAAGAATGTTTATTAACTTAGAAGCAAAAAACAGACTACAAGAAGGACGATAATACACTACAACACATGGGTACACTGATGGCTACACAGACAGTATTGCAGATTCCAACTATCGACGTTCCCCGAAACCGAGACACACCTTTGTTCCCAAACAACATCCAATATTATATAACTCTGTGAGCTAAATCCAGCAAATATTCACCACGCACAGGTTACGTGGCCACATTTGGAACTGTCTTCAGTTTCAGCAATGACAAAATCTACTGGGTTTGAGTATTGATCTTAACCAGCTGCCTGTTTAACAATAAATTGTTTCTGGGAGACTTTTTGCACCTGGGTGTGATTGATTGTAGTTGCTTCTGTGTCTGTCTCAGTCTCTCTTTTCGCCCCGGTCATTGTGCTAAGGATAACCCATTTTTCTCGTTGATGTTATCCACCCTGTGCAGTTCGGCTTTTTACGGCCAATTTCCTTATCTCTCCAATTTGAAGTTATCCTTTCTACATCCGCATTGTTTCCCCCAGTCACGGAGGTAAACACTTGCTCTTCTCACTAATATGCATCTTACCATCGCTTCAGACATCTGTTTTATTTTCTTTTATCCCTATTTTGTTTTTCACTCTTAATTTTCTTCAATTCTTAACAGTTTTAATATTAAAATTTTGGATGCACAAATAAAACATGGGTTACGGTGAGGTGAACTCTCCGCCCCGCGACGTCGCAAGCGCAACCTGTAATTGGGCAAATACGAGGTTCGCGCCCAGTGCTCAGTCAGACGCTAGGCTCCAGTCCGTCGCTGACGGTGATAACAAGGTTCGCTCTCGGATTGACAGCAGTATGCTAAACCCATATTTGCATACATCCAAATGTGATTAGCACGTTTGACCCAGTATGTTCCAGGCCCCTCTGAGGCGGAAGTCACACGGGTGCAGTTTATTGCCGGTATTTACAAATGGGGACTGGATGCCAAGGCTCCTGACCCTTCTGGAAACGCACAGACCTCAGCTGACCCATCAACGTGGCCAAGCTCAATCAATGGCCCACCAGGTGCTGCCACTCCTCAGTTCACTCATCAGAAGCTTAGCCCCACTGCAGAGGAAGCAGGGGAATAGCATAGCTCACCCCAAAGGACACATGCATCGTGGCCTTTGGTATCCTTCCTGGCACACTTCCCCTCTCAAGGCAGAGGCCTCACCACCGACACTATCAGCTAGCCCATTTCGCAGGACAACCGGCTGTCTCCAATCCCTGCCTGGCTACTGTGCCCCTGCTTCCAAACCCTCAGCCCCCGGACAGGTTGTCCCAACTTGTGTGTCACACCCAGGACCCACATCGCACTGCAGCTACGCCCCCAGCAGACACACTACCCTGCCTCACCCCCATCTGTAGGACCTGGCCACGCACAAGTCTCCAAGCCTGGAGGTGGTTGGTGGTTCAGAATGACCCTGTTCACGGCACAACCAGGTACCTGCTGGTGGGTTAACATACGGCCCACCCAGTGGAGACACCCACAGTATACCTCATTGGGGCGACAGGACAGGAGCCACGGAGCCTGTCGCTGACTTGCTGCAGCCACTGGTATCCGTCGACAGGGACAGGTGAGGATAGAGGCTCTCTGAGCCACTCATTGCTGGGGACAGGGGTGCAGTACGGAAGGCATCATATCGGGGGGAGGGGGAACAGCTGAGGGATGGGAGTAGGAGTAAGATTGGGAGGGGTATGTGGAGGGTGCAGCTGAAGTGACACTCGGGATCATCATGTAACAGTTGGATCTGGATGAGCGAGGGAATATCATTGTGCTGACATGTCTTCTCTCCCCTTCCCCCCCCCCCCCCACCCGCAGAGGATGAATCTTGGAGTACAGCCAGCAAAGCTCACCATCTGCCTGACCACAGTTGCCATTGCAGACACACGGAAGCTGGCGGCACAGGGCCTGCTCGTGGAGGGCCCTGTACAAGAGGAGTTTGCCTCAGAAGAGCAGGGACCCACCAGTTAGGCTGCAGAGCCAGTCATCCAACAGGCGGAGAGGTGTGAAGGAGGCACTGCATCATTGGATTGGATTGGATTGCTTTATTGTCACGTGTATCGAGGTACAGTGAAAAGTATTTTTCTGCGAGCAACTCAACAGATCATTAAGTTCATTTCATTTCATTGGAAGAAAAAGGAATAAAAGAAAATACATAATAGGGCAACACAAGGTACACAATGTAACTACACAAGCATTGGCTTCGGGTGAAGCATACAGGGTGTAATGTTAATGAGGTCAGTCCATAAGAGGGTCATTTAGGAGTCTGGCGACAGTGGGGAAGAAGCTGTACTTGAGTCTGTTAGTGCGTGTTCTCAGACTTCTGTATCTCCTGCCCGATGGAAGAAGTTGGAAGAGTGAGTAAGCCGGGTGGGAGGGGTCTTTGATTATGCTGCCCGCTTTCCCCAGGCAGCGGGAGGTGTAGATGAAGCCAATGGATGGGAGGATGGGAGGATCACAGGTTCATGTGATGGATTGGGCGGTGTTCACGACTCTATGAAGTTTCTTGCGGTCCTGGGCCGAGCAGTTGGCATACCAGGCTGTTATGCAGCCAGATAGGATGCTTTCTATGATGCATCTGTAAAAGTTGGTAAGGGTTAATGTGGACATGCCAAATGTCCTTAGTTTCCCGAGGACGTATAGGCGCTTTTGTGCTTTCTTGGTGGTACTTTGCTTCCTGAAGTCAATGACCAGCTCTTTAGTTTTGCTGGCATTGCGGGAGAGATTGTTGTCGTTACACCACTCCACTAGGTTCTCTATCTCCCTTCTGTATTCTGACTCGTTGTTATTCGAGATCCAGCCCACTATGGTCGTATCGTCAGCAAACTTGTAGATGGAGTTGGAACCAAGTTTTGCCACGCAGTCGTGTGTGTACAGCGAGTAGAGTAGGGGGCTAAGTACGCAGCCTTGCGGGGCACCGGTATTGAGGACTATTGTGGAGGAGGTGTTGTTGTTTATTCTTACTGATTGTGGTCTGTGGGTCAGAAAGGCAAGGATCCAGTTGCAGAGTGAGGAGTCAAGTCCTAGGTTTTGGAGCTTTGATAGGAGCTTGGCTGGGATTATGATGTTGAAGGTGGAGCTGTAGTCAATAAATAATCAGGCCACTTTTATACTGTCAGCGCCTGTCCTTCGCTGTCCTGCCGGACAGCATGTGCCGCCAAAGACTCCGACTAACCAGGAAGATCGTGAGCCACTGTCAGATGATGGCACACCTGGTACCCACTCCTGGTGATGATCGTCCTGAACCTTTATGCCTCTGGGAATTTCCAGGAAGGTACCGAGGACCTGTCTGGGGTGTCGCAGGTGCATCCACGCTGTGACAGATGCCCTATGCGCCCGGACGGCAGATTATATAAACTTCATTCTGGACCAAGTGTGATAATTCCAGACCAGACCCCAACAGTGGCTAGGATACTGGCCCAAAACCCCAATATTTTAGCTTATTGTAAGACTGTGCAGAAAGAATGATTTGCTCCAGGAGTAATTATATGAAGTAATAGGACTTTGGTATTTTTAAAACAAACGTTATTATAAATACAATATTAAACTTTTAAAGTCACACCCAATGACTTACAATGACCCCATAACACTACTACTCAATTTCCCATCAAATAGCAAGAAACATACAGTTCTCAATCTATCTTACAATTAGCAGGTAAGTGCACTAAGTGCATTCCAATCACTCAAACGTGTGATTTCACTGCACTTGCCTGTCTTTGATGTGGTCAATGTTTACAAGCATTGGGGTTTCACCACTTTCGCCACTGAAACATGAAAGGACATGAATGGATCAAAGCTGTCAATTGAAAGCTGCAAATTGGCTTGCAGCTAATGGATCTGTGGGAACCAGATCAATGGACACCTGGAGCTGCAAGGTAAGTATTACAGCGACAATGCTTCCTACTGCCCCCGTCTCGACTGCTGTCTAGCCTTCAGACAGGGGTCCCTTTTCTGGGGGAAGGGGGTGTCTGTGGAGGGGGTCCTCCTATTACAGTGGTCCCCTGATTACAGGATCCCTGGAGGAGGGGTCACCCCCATACCTGGGGTTAGGCTGGGCACCCAAGCAATCCAGTGGTGCAGGGTCTGGGGAGGGGTTGGGGCCAATTTGCGGGGGGGGGGGGGCGTGTTGGTGTCGGCCGCAGGACCTCGCTATCAGGCCGCCCACTCAAGATGGCGGCCCAATAGCGTGATCCCTGTGAATCGCTCGTATTCCACGTGGTGTATAAATTAGCATGGTGTGGAACACGGAATTGCATCCCATTTTATGACTACAAGGGGATTGTAAAACTGGTGTAATTCAGCTCCAGCGGGAGGACACAGTCTCCCAAATGGAGAATTTCACCTGGTCTTTAAATATTTATTTATTTATTTATACAAACGTTTGAGAATGGATCTCGGTAATTGCGACAATCAAAAATGCCTTAAATGCATGAACAATGGAAGTATGTTTTGTACATGTTAGATATGTCTTTATAAGAGTCCCTCCTGTTTATTCCCACATTTCCTCTTTTGATTTTGCTATTACCATTTTCACCTTGGATGAGTAACGGACTGTGACTTTAATGCAGCCTGTATCTTTAAGATAAAGAAGCAGCGCGCGCACAGCCTCTAATTCAAACGAGCAGATTCCAGAGGCTGTGCTGTTTTAGACTGACATCAGTTATGACTCGCTTTGATGGACTTGGCTAGTGGCCAATGCAATGGCTCAATGTCTGTGCCCTGCCTGGTGACCAGTGTTGTTTGGTTCTGGTCCCATTGGCACGTGTCTCACTCAAGGCCTGGTTTTCTCACTTTGCTTTCACTTCTGCAGGCTGGGTGGATGGAGGAATCTAACCGACCCACTCCAGGAATATCCAGTAAACTCTCACTAAAAGGCCACTGTGAGGACCACCTCACTCTGCAGAACTGGCTGTGCAAGCAGAATTCAGAATCTGCTACCTCCCTCTCTGCAAAAAGGAGGCTGATGTGAAACAGAGACCAGCATCTGATGACTCTCTCTAAGAACAGGCTGCTGTGGAGCCAGAGGCCTCTTCTGGTAAAGCTGTGAGTAAGATATACTGCTGAACTGCAAAGATCATTACAGGCTGTATTCCAGAGATTTTAATCCACCCTCATACTGTAAAGAAAGTGGCTCAGCATCTGAAGCAAGGACTCTCATCATCACACCTTAATCTTCATTATGTTTCTACCCCCCCCCCCCCCCCCCACCTTCTGTGTTTGTCTGTCTTGTGTGTGGTTAGAGGGTAGAGCGGTTACAAGGGAGTCAGGTATTAACTTAACATTAAGCAGCTGTGTTTACTGGATATATCATATCCGTTCCTGGTTATAAATAATCAGTAATTGTGTTTCAACTTACAAACCTGGTGACTATAATTATCTTTCTCTCTGGTAAATGTAATTTTTATCTGATCAAAATGCGTAACAATGAAACAATGTATATATATTTATTTACCACACATCTTGGAATTCTTTGTGGAACTCTGCAGTTTTATATCCAGCAACTCGACAATGTACCCGCTGACACATCGTGAGCATTGATGAGAGAGAAACACAATTGCCAGTAATCTTGAAGAAACAACGTCTCATACAAGGCAGCACCTGGCCATGCTGCTAAAGCTTCCTTTGAGGATAATAAAAAGTGACTTAGCTGCATATGAGCAGTTTTCTTGGTGCATATATAACTTTTTGGGGACTGAACATTAAGATACAAACATAGAAAATAGGAGGAGGAGGCCATTCGGCCCCTCGAGTCTGTTCCACCATGCATTATGGTCATGCCTCATCATTCAACTCAATAACCTATTCATGCTTTCCCCCCAGATCTATCCCAATATACGACCCCCAATCCCATGTGCTTTAATTGTACACGCTAATCTTTAAAAAAAAATTTAGAGTACCTAATTCATTTTTTCCAATTAAGGGGCAATTTAGTGTGGTCAATCCGCCTGCCCTGCACATCTTTGGGTTGGGGGGAGCGAAATCCACGGGGAGTATGTGCAAACGCTGCACAGACAGTGACCCGGGGCCAGAATCGAACCTAGGACCTCTGCGCTGTGAGGCAGCAGTGCTAACCACTGCGCTACCGTGCCACCACTTGCGATCGAATTCTTAAATTGACCTTGCTCCAACTATAAATAAACATGAATACACAACACTTTCCAGTCAAATCGACATTTCGGATTCTTGTGTGGTTGTCGGTGAACCTCAGGCATCTGGGGCGGGATTCCCCGAGCCTCTGCACTGAAATCGCGCTCGGCATGGGGGCAGTGAATAGGGCGTCAGACCCGCGATCGAGTCCTGCAGACCGAAGAATCGGTGCCAGTCGTGCGCGTAGTCAACGCAGCGCCGGTCGGGGGCCATTGAAAGAGGCCCCCGCAGCTGGCCGAGTTCCCCAAGGTGTGGTTCCCTCATGGTTCCACCCTGCAGGAGCTCGGAGTGGCGGCTGCGGACACAGTCCACGGCCGCCCTGGAGTGGGGCTTCCATGACGGGCAGGCTCGCGATTGGGGGCCACCGATCGACGGGCGCGTGCGATCTGGGGCAGCCTATATTGTTGGGGCTGGCTTGCTGTGTGGGTCCGCCATGGTGTGCGGGGCGGCCGCCGCGCGCATGCACAGACCTGTGGCCGGATGTGCTGGACCCCGTATCGGCAGCCGGAGCTGCGAGGAGCACTCCGGGGCTTTGAAATCCCCTTTCGGAACGGAAACGGAAAATAACTCTGGACTTCTCCAAGAAAGTCCAGAGTGATTCACGGCCGCTTTCTCGCGGGCGTGGGGGCACATCCCCATTATCAGGGAACTCCGCCCCGCTTTCTCATATAGACTAACATCTGATGCTTTTGTTTGCATTTGTACATCGTCCATTGTTGCCACAACCGGAGTCGGTGCCGTGTTTGCAGGTTGACTCGGTGTTGAAGTGTCTTCAACTGGGGTACGATCTGCCACAGTTGTTTCTGGTACTGTCAGCTTCTCGGGCATGCAATAGGTCTTCACTTGGTAAAGTTTGTTGCGGGTTCTCGGTTGGCTCGGACTCAGGCAAACTGGATCTAGTTGCTAAAAGTTTCTTCTCCCCACTTGAACAGTGTCAGAGACCGGTCCGGTCTGTGCTAATACAATGGCAGCTATCTACTTCTCACTGCTGCTGGAGTACCTTGCCAATACTTCCTGACCTTTCTGAAAACCATGGCATTTAGACCTGTTCTCACATCACAAAACCCAACTTTGCTGTTTCCTCTCAACAATCTCTCATCATAGACAGCTTCAACAAGTCAATCACTGTGCGTAACTGCCGTTTTATAGGAGTAATCCTATAGAACTTGGGGTTGTCGAATGTTTTTTGTGGGTGTCGCTGGTCAGGCCAGTGTTCATTGCACATCCTTCAGAAGGTGGTGATGAGCTGCCTTCTTGAACCGCTGCAGTCCCGGAGGTGTAGGTACACCCACTGTGCTGCTAGGGAGGGAGTTCCAGGATTCTGACCCAGTAAAGGAACGGTGATATATTTCCAAATAGGGGTGCTGAGTGACTTGGGGTGGGAGCCTCCAGGTGGGAGTGGGATTCCCAGGTATCTGCTGTTCTTGCCCTTCTAGATGGTAGTGGTCATGGGTTTGGAAGGTGCTGCCGAAGGAACCGTGGTGAGTTCCTGCAGTGCATCTTGTAGATGGTACACACGCCATCCGCTGTGCGCCGGTGGTGGGGAGGGTTTGAATGTTTGTGGAAGGGGGAGCAATCAAGTGGGGCTGTTTTGTCCTGGATGGTGTCGAGCTTTTTGAGTGTTGTTGGAGCTGCGCTCATCCAGACAAGTGGAAAGTATTCCATTACACTCCTAACTTGTGCCTTGTAGATGGTGGACAGGCTTTGGGGGGTCATGAGGTGAGTTACTCGCCGTAGGATTCCTAACCTTTGACCTGCTCTGGTAGCCACAGTATTAATACGGCTAGTCTAGTTCAGTTTCTGATCTATGGTAACCCCCAAGATGTTGACAATGGGGATTCAGCGACAGTAATGCCATTGAATGTCAAGGGGGCGATGGTTAGATCCTCTCCTGTAGGAGATGGTCGTTGCCTGGGGCTTGTGTGGCACTAATGTAAGTTGCCACTTGTCAGCCCAAGCCTGGATATTTTCCAGGTCTTGCTGCATTTGGACATGGACTGCTTCATTATCTGAGGAGTTGCGAATGGTGCTGAACATTGTGCAGACATCCCCACTTCTGACTTTATGATGGAAGGGAGGTCATCGATGAAGCAGCTGAAGATGGTTGTGCCTAGGACACGACCTTGAGGAACTCCTGCAGTGATGTCCTGGAGTTGAGATGATTGACCTCCAACCACCACAACCATTTATTTTATGTCAGGTATGACTCCTACCAGTGGAGATTTTTTTACCCCCGATTCCCATTGACTGCCATACTCGGTCAAATGTTGCCTCGATGTCAAAGGCAGTTACTCTCTCCTCTGGCATTCAGCTCTTTTGTCCATGTTTGAACCAAGGCTGTAATGAGGTCAGGAGCTGAGTGACCCTGGCTGAACCCAAACTGAGCGTCCGTGAGCAGGTTATTGCTGAGTCAGTGCTGCTTGAACTGTTGATGACTCCTTCCATCACTTTGCTGATGATGGAGAGTAGACTGATAGGGCGGTAATTGGCTGGGTTGGATTTGTCCTGTTTCTTGTGTACAGGACACAACTGGGCAATTTACCACATGAAATGAAAATGAAATGAAATGAAAATTGCTTATTGTCACGAGTAGGCTTCAATGAAGTTACTGTGAAAAGCCCCTAGTCGCCACATTCCGGCGCCTGTCCGCGGAGGCTGGTACGGGAATCGAACCGTGCTGCTGGCCTGCTTTAAAAGCCAGCGATTTAGCCTGGTGAGCTAAACCAGCCCCAGCACATTGCCGGGTAGATACCTGTGTTGTAGCTGTATTGGAACATCTTGGCTAGGGATAGAGCAAGTTCTGAAGCACAAGTCTTCAGTACTATTGCCAGGATATTGTCAGGGCCCATAGCCTTTGCAGTATTCAGTATCTTTTATAATAATAATAATCTTTATTAGTGCCACAAGTCGGCTTACAATAACATTGCAATGAAGTTATTGTGAAAAGCCCATGGTCGCCACATCCCGGCGCCTGTTCAGGTACACCGAGGGAGAATTCAGAATGTCCAATTCACCTGACAAGCACGTCTTTAGGGACTTGGGGGAGGAAACTGGAGCACCCGGAGGAAACCCACGCAGACACGGGGAGAACGTGCAGACTCCGCACAGACAGTGATCCAAGCCGGGAATCGACGGCTGAAGACTGAAAACTGTGATGTAGCGAATGCTTCAGCCTCGCCTTTTTCACTGATGCGTTGGGTTCCTCCATCATTGAGGATGGGGATATTTGTGGAGCCTCCTCCTCCAGTGAGTTGTTTAATTGCCGACCATTCAGGGCTGGATGTGGCAGGACTGCAGAGCTTAGATCTGATGCGTTTTCTTGCGGAATCACTTAGCTCTATTACTTGCTGCTTATGCTGTTTGGCACACAAGTAGTCCTGTGTTGTACCTTCACCAGGTTGACGCCTCCTTTTTGGGTATGCCTGGTGTTGTTCCTGGTGTTATTATCATCATTGAATCAGGGTTGATCCCCTGGCTGGGTGGTAATGGTAGAGTGGGGGATATGCCAGGCCATGAAGTTGAATACAATTCTGCTGATGGCCCACAGCGCCTCAATGGATACCCAGTCTTGAGTTGCTAGATCGGTTTGATATCTATCCCATTTAGGAACATAAGAACAGGAGTAGGCCATTCAGCCCCTCGAGCCTCTCCCACCATATAATGAGATCATGGCTGATTTGTGGCTTAACTCCATAGATTGGCTCATACCCCTTAATATCTTTGTTTAACAAAAATCTATCCATCTTGGATGTAAAATTAACTGTCTAGCTTCAACGACTGTGTGTAGGAGAGAGTTCCAAACCTCTGCCATCCTTTGAGTGAAGAGGTTCTTCCTAACATCTCTCGTGAACAGTCTGGCCCTAATTTTGAGACTATACCGCCTAGTTTTACAATGTTGAACAGTAGAAATAGTTTATCTTTATCTGAAGCCATGAGACTTCAGGCGCAAGCCCCCAGATGTTAGTAAGAACGTCTTTGCAGGGTCGACAGGGCTGAGTTTGCCGTTATCATTTCCGGTGCCTGGTTCGATGTTGTATTAACATCAGGAAATGGCTGAGTCACTGTGACAGTGAACCTTGCTCACCCGTTACCTTCAATGAATGCACCATTATCTGAACAAACCTTTCAGCCAGCCCATTTGTGGCAGGGTGATAAAGAGCGGGTTGGATTCTGTCCTCCTTTCAATAATCTGTGAATTCCTGTGAAACGAATTGTGGCCATTGACGCTATCAAGTTAGTCAGGGTTCCAGAATCTTGCAAAAATCTCACTCAGTCTTTCTATTATTCTGTTTGAGGAGGTGGTCTTCATAATGGCGAGTAGAGACCATTTTGAGTGTGTGTCAACCGCAATGAGGAACATACGGCCTTCGAATGGTCAGGCACAATTGATATGAACTCATTGCCATGGCCCTTCTGGCTACTATCATAGGTGTAATGGTGCTAGTGACGGCAAATTTCGAAGACAAGCACATCCCCGCTTCTCCTGAATTTCCCTATCGGGCCCTGGCCACCAAAAATAGCTTTTGGCTATCTTCTTCATCCTTACTGTCCCACAATGACTTTCATGAAGTTGGTTTAGACACGTTTCCTTCACAATAGGAAGTGGTGACCCTCATTCCCCAGAGGAGATTATTAGATTATTATTATTCGGCAGCCCTCCGTGCCAACTTTGGTGTAGCTATGTTTTTATCGTCTTAATCCTTTTTGGATGGATGATTTTTCTCACACCACTGGATTCCTCAGTTCTCTTTCAGCTGTTTGCAGTATGGACCCCAAACACCACATCACCCGTTTCCTTTGTGGCATTTTAAAAGAGAAGCTTGCAGCCTACAAAGGTGCAAAACAAGCAAGAGCTTTATTGGGAAGGTATTGTCACACAGGTTACGAGTGCAGACTGCCTGTTAGCCCATCCAAACTGATGACATCATCAGTACATCACATGATCAAACTCGAGTGACTCTGTGTTCCAACTAGGAACAAACAGGAATACACAACATTATCAATGATAGTTTCACAGTTACAATTAGACGCTAGCGTTCAATTCCAGATCTTTTCATTAATTGAATTTATTAACTTAATTTAAATTCCAGAAGCGCTTGTGGTGGGATTTGAACCCGTGTCCCCAGGGTATTTGCCTGGATCATGTAAGAGCTAAAAAAGTTAAAACATCATCCAACTTAAAATAGTGACACTTAATGCGTGAGCATGACAACCAATATATTCATTATTGCTTGATTTCTTATACAAATACCCAAAGTTATAATGCCGGAAAGGAAAGCACAACGTCTCTAGGTAGGAGTTCATTAGCACGTTCCGTTCTTTAACAAACCACCTATGCAAGGATTAGTAGAGGAATTTGTTTCTTCCATTATGCTTTCCCGAGTGGATATTTGTAAAGCCACATGCTCAGCCATTTATATGGTTGTCAGTTGTTTTCCTCTGAATTTATCAGCACAGCAGCTGTGGGATACAGAAATATTACATCCTGTATTCTTTTACCTTAATCATGGAGGAACAAGGGTCAGACCTTTGACCCGTGAGCCTGTTTTGCCATTCAGCTGGATCATGCCAACCCCATATCCATTGATAACCTTTGTCCAACAAAACTTTCCCCATACACTGCTCGGTCCTCCATGGTCGTGACCTCCACAAAGCTTTCAACCAAATTAGTTAGAGATGACCAATCTTACATATCCCATGCTGACTCTTTGTTCAACTGGTGAGTACCCGAGTGTGTGTTATTGTTCCCATTTCCTTGTTTGAATCTTCAGGAGAGTAAATGTACAACGGAATGTATATGGAGGATGTGATCTGCAGGTTAACAGCCAATTACAGTTATAGAACATAGAACAGTACAGCACAGAACAGGCCCTTCGGCCCTCGATGTTGTGCCGAGCAATGATCACCCTACTCAACCCCACATATCCACCCTATACCCGTAACCCAACCTTACTTTTTTAAGGACACTACGGGCAATTTATCATGGCCAATCCACCTAACCTAACCACCAATCCACCACCTAACCCAGTTATATCCCATTTATTCCCAAATAGAGTAAGCTCATCAACTAGTTGAAACATTATGACCCATTTATTTGGTTTAAATACTACCTACCCACTTATAAAATTGTTGGGAAGTGGTTGCAATTTTCTTCTTGTTGTAACTGTCTGCATAGCTACATTACAGGTGAGCCAATGAAAGAGCCATTTTTCCAATTCTCTTGAACCTCTGGCTTAGGTTTTGTTCTCTGTAACCACCACCTTGGAAGATGTTGTTGGTTTAGGCTTTGATCCATGACCGATGGGAATATTAGTGCAGGCAACCTCCCCACCTCAAAGGTCAAACCCATTAACGTGAGCGAGTACAGCAGAAACCGATCTCGCAAGAACAAGCTGACTATATATTGGAGGTGTATTTTGTAGCATTATTTTCGAGCAATTAGAAAAAGAACCTCACTTTCTGGCTCTTTGCCACTTAATTGGGAATGTAGAAAAGATTTATTTATATGGTGTTTGGTTTATTTCACGTCTACGTTACATATCGGGCCTGTAGATCTTGGATCAGGAGCACACCTTGATAAATGCCTTTAAAATTGGAAAACTTGATTTGATATCGGTAGTCCTGATTGAAGTAGTTTGATCCCAGGAACATATCGAATACAGTACCTAAAAAGGGGTATTCCCGACTTCTCAATGCTGTAATCCAAAAAAAAAAAGACCCATTCTTATATTCAGGACACATCCTTCTGAAAAAGTACTTTCTGAAGAGAGCAAGACTTGTTTTACGATATGACAATGGTGATGAGCCATTCTAAAATATTTAAAACAAATTTCTTGCAATGCACAGGCACATCATTATCTTCGTGTGTGAAGAACTGTCTGGACAACAGGGAGTAACGTGTTATCGATCCCAGATAGTGCTGACAGGCCAGCAATGCTCCATTACCATCATTTGATAAAGTACTTATCTTTCGGGGAGATCACACAATGCCCCTGACATTGCCATGCCAGTTACATCAGGGAGAATAGAGAAAATACCCATTAGGGCTCTTTTAAGGGCCCACAGTGGTGCTGGTTGGACTTTTCCCCGGGTGGGAACACATCCACTGTACTTATCTGCCGGTGGATGGACTGGACCAGGAGCGGAGCAGTCAAAAAATCGGCTTTGGAGCAGAGAAAGGTGCGAGGCAGGAAAAACAAGATGGTGGCGGGCGGGGAACTGGCAGCGTGGCAGCAGTGGGCGCAGGAGCAGGAGCTGCTCCAACACTGCTTCAGAGAGCTGAAGGCTGGGATCCTGGAACCGTTTAAGGCCTCGCTGGACAAGCTCATGGCAACTCAGACGGCTCAGGGTGCGGAGATCCGAGAGCTACAGTAAAAGGCCTTGGAGAGAGAGGACAAACTCCTGGGCCGGGCAGTGAAGGTGGAGTCGCACGAGGCGCTTCACAAGAAATGGCTGGCAAGGATGGAGGAGATGGAGAACCGTTCCCGTCGGAAGAACCTGCGGATTCTGGGCCTCCCGGAGGGGCTGGAAGGTTCGGATTTGGGGGCCTATGTGGTTGTGATGCTGAACTCGTCAATGAGCACGGGGTCGTTCCAAGGACCCTTGGAGCTGGAGGGGCCCATCGAGTGCTGTTGAGGAAGCCCAGGCCGAACGAGCCGCCTAGGGCGGTGCTGGTCCGTTTTCACCGCTTCGTTGACCGTGAGTGCGTGCTGAGATGGGCGAAGCACGCACGTGGTGAGCCGAGGGAGAGCTATGGCTGACCGGCGCAGAGGGAGGGGGAAGACCCCCTAGATTTGGCTGGTCACATGGAACATGAGGGGGCTGAATGGACCGGTGAAGCGGTCCCGGGTCTTGGCGCACCTGTAGGGGCTGGGAGCGGACGTGGCTATGCTCCAGGAGACGCACCTTAAGGTGGCGGATCAGGTGAGGCTGAGAAGAGGCTGGGTGGGGCAGGTGTTTCACTCGGGGCTGGATGCGAAGAATCGAGGGGTGGCGATCTTAGTTGGCAAGAGCCTGTCGTTTGTGGCGTCGGGTGTGGTGGCGGACAGCGCAGGTAGATACGTAATGGTGAGTGGTAGGCTTCAGGGGGAGCGGGTGGTTCTGGTTAATGTGTACGCCCCCAACTGGGACGATGCGGGCTTCATGTGGCGAATGTTGAGCCGGATCCCGGACCTGGAGACGGGGGGGGGGGGGGGGGGGGGGGGGTTGATCTTGGGAGGGGACTTTAATACTGTGTTGGATCCGGCTCTGGATCGTTCGAAGTCTAGGACGGACAAGAGGCCGGCGGCGGCCTCGGTGCTGAGTGGGTTCATGGATCAGATGGGAGGGGTAGACCCTTGGAGGTTTTTGAGGCCGGGAGGTAGGGAGTTCTCCTTTCTCTCCCATGTCCACAAGGCCTATTCCCGGATTGACATTTTTGTTCTCAGCAGGGCGCTAATCCCGAGAGTGGTGGGGGCGGAGTATTCGGCGATAGCCATATCTGACCATGCTCCACATTCGGTGGACCTGGAGCTGGGGGAGGAGAAGGATCAGCGCCCGCTGTGGAGGTTAGATGTGGGGCTTCTGGCAGAGGAGGAAGTAGTGGGCGGGTCCGTAGGGGCATAGAGGGGTATTTGGAAGCCAGCGATAACGGGGAGGTGCAAGTTGGGGTGGTTTGGGAAGCGCTGAAGGCAGTGGTTAGAGGGGAGCTGATATCCATTCGGGCACACAGGGAGAGGGGGAGAGGGAGAGGTTGGTGGAAGAAATGGTAAGGGTGGACAGGAGGTATGCGGATGTCCCGGAGGAGGGGCTTTTGAGGAAGCGTTGCAGTCTCCAAGCGGAGTTCAATATACTGACCACCCGGAAAGCGGAGGCGCAGTGGAGGAGGGCGCCGGGGGCGGTGTATGAGTATGGGGAGAAGGCAAGTTGGATGCTGGCCCACCAGCTCCGGAAACAGGAGGCAGCGAGAGAGATAGGGGGAGTCACGGATGCAGGAGGGAACTTGGTGTGGGGTGGCAGGGACATCAATGGGGTGTTCAGATCCTTTTACGAGGGGCTGTACCGGGCGGTGCCCCCTAGGGAGGTGGGCGGGATGGACCGCTTTCTGGATAAGCTGGAGTTCCCAACAGTAGAGGATGAGTGGGTGGAGGGTCTGGGGGCCCCAATCGAGTTGGAGGAGCTGATGGAGGCGCTGGGGAGCATGCAGACAGGGAAAGCACCGGGACCTGACGGGTTCCCGTTGGAGTTTTATAAGAAGTTTTCGGATCTGCTGAGCCCACTGCTTGTGAGGACCCTGAATGAGGCGAGGGAAGGGGGGGCTCTGCCCCCGACTATGTCTAGAGCAATAATTTCACTGATCCTGAAGCGCGATAAGGACCCCCTCCAATGTGGGTCTTACAGGCCGATTTCGCTCCTCAACGTGGATGCAAAGTTGTTGGCTAAGATACTGTCCAGAAGGGTGGAAGATGTGGTCCCGATGGTTATCCATGAGGACCAGACGGGGTTTGTGAAGGGGAGGCAGCTGAATGTCAATGTGCGGCGGCTTCTTAATGTTATGATGATGGCGTCGGCGGCTGGGGAGGCAGAAATAGTAGCATCGATGGATGCGGAGAAAGCTTTTGATAGGGTGGAGTGGAGCTACCTGTGGGAAGTGCTGAGGAGGTTTGGGTTTGGTGAGGGATTCATCAGCTGGGTGAGGCTGCTGTACAGTTCCCCGGTGGCGAGTGTGGTGACGAATGGGAGGAGGTCGGAGGACTTTCGGCTTTCCCGGGGGATGAGGCAGGGGTGTCCCTTGTCTCCCCTGCTCTTCGCGTTAGCGATTGAGCCCTTGGCCATGGCGCTGAGGGATTCGAAGAACTGGAGGGGCATTGCACCGGTTGTCGCTGTACGCAGATGATTTACTGTTGTACGTCGCGGATCCAGCGGGGGGGGATGCCAGAGGTGTTGAGGATACTTGGGGAGTTTGGGGATTTTTCGGGCTATAAGCTCAACGTGGGGAAGAGTGAGCTGTTCGTGCTGCACCCAGGGGACCATGAGAGGGAGATAGGAGAGCTCCCGTTGAAGAGGGCAGAGAGGAGCTTTAGATATCTTGGGGTCCAGATAGCTAGGAGCTGGGGATCCTGCACAGGCTAAACTTTCCAAGGCTGGTGGAACAGATGGAGGAGGAGTTCAGGAGGTGGAATGCTTTGCCACTCTCTTTGGCGGGTAGGGTCCAGTCAGTTAAGATGACGGTGCTCCCTAGGTTTTTGTTTCTTTTCCAGTGCCTCCCCATATTGATTCCGAAGGCTTTTTTTTAAAGAGGGTTAATAAGAGTATTCTGGGGTTCGTGTGGGCGGGGAAGACCCCGAGAGTGAGGAGGGTATTCCTGCAGCGAAGGGAGGTAGGCGGCTTGGCGTTGCCCATCTTGTGTGGGTATTACTGGGCTGCGAACGTGGCAATGATTTGTAGGTGGGTGATGGAGGGGGAGGGCGCCGCATGGAAGAGGTTGGAGGTGGCGTCCTGTGTGGGTACGAGTTTGGAGGCATTGGTGACGGCCCCGCTTCCGCTCCCCCCGACAAGATATTCCACGAGTCCGGTAGTGGTGGCGTCCCTCAAAATTTGGGGCAGTGGAGGCTGCACAGGGGGGGGGGGGAAGTGAAGGCCTCAGTGTGGGGCCCCGATACGGGGCAATCACCGGTTTGCACCAGGGAGAATAGATGGTGGGTTTTTGAGTTGGCATAGGGCAGGCACCAGGCGGATGGGGGACCTTTTCCTCGACGGGAAGTTTGCGACTTTAGAGGAGTTGGAGGGGAAGTGGGGCCTCCCCCTGGGAATGCTTTCAGGTATATGCAGATTAGGGCATTTGTTAAGCGGCAGGTGGCGGAGTTTCCGCTACTGCCGCCTGGGGGGTGCAGGAGAGGGTGCTCTCTGGGACGTGGGTCGGTGAGGGTAGGATCTCGGCAATTTATCAGGTGATGCAGGAGGAGGAGGAGGCCTCGGTGGAAGAGTTGAAAGCGAAGTGGGAGGAGGAGCTAGGGGAGGAGATAGATGATGGGACGTGGGCAGACGCCCTGGGGAAGGTGAACTCATCCTCTTCTTGCACACGGCTCAGCTTAATTCAGCTGAAGGTGCTGCATAGGGCGCACATGACGGGGGCCAGGATGAGCCGGTTCTTTAAGGGGTTTGTTTTTGCGATGGTGTGCGCTTTTTTCTTCTTTTTTGTATTGTTATTGTTATTAATTTATTGCTTTGTATTGGGGGGGGGATTTCTCCTCCTGTTTATTTCTCCACCTTGTTTACTTTATTGTTGGGAGAAAATTTGTTGTTGAAAAATTTGAATAAAAATTATTTAAAAAAAAAGAAAATACTGTCATTGTACAAATTTATCAGACAGTAATTAGGGCAGAAGCAAAATTAGGATTGAGGATTAGTGTATAACTCCCAAATGCCAGTGGATCTGATCCATATTGTTGGCAAGCGGCAGTTCAAACACACAATGTGGAACAATGAATCATGGAAATGGATACTGGCAATATTTATTGTTCATTGGGAGTGAATTGTCAGTCATTATACATAGTTTAGGATCAGAACACGCTTTTAGAGAACAAGTCAAACTCGGATTCATATAGCTAGATCCAGGAAACAGCTAGCCTGAATTGAAGTTGTTCTTCACCCATACCACAATGGGTTTGGAATGTCAGAACTTAAACCTTAGGAATCAATGAGAAGCAGCAAGATCCTCCAACAGATGTCAGGCAGCATCAAAGGTGTATTGCTGAAGCCTGCCATTGTGCTGGCCACTGGGATTGACAGAGAATGGTGAGAGTCTACATTTCAGCAGGAATGTAGGACACTAAAATATCTGCTAAACCAACTTGCCAACATCTGGAATCTGTGCACAACTTCCAGTAGTTGTCAATTTTTACTTCCAACTTCTAGGCCAGCACAAGGGACATCAACAATGACACAGTCACAGTCGCGGGATTTTCCGTGCAACCAGCCACGTGTCTTGCGGTGGTGGAGGTGTCCCGCCAGTGATGGGACCGGAAGATCCCGCCAGCGTGAAGCAGCTGGAAAATTCCAGTCACAGTCATACAGCCCAGAAAGAGGCCCTTCTACACATTATGCATGTACACGGCCATCAAGCGCCTATCTATTCTAAATCTGCTGTTCCAAAATTAAGGTGGTGACTGATAGTTTAATTCAGGAGCGACGATGACAGTAACTTTCACCACTGACCAATATCAACAGTAGGAGAAGGCAATACATTTCCGTCACACGACTAACTTTCCACCATTACAAAGAATTGCACCCAAGTAACCATTCAAGAAAATAACATTAAGCTCAATATTCCAACCACGTGGGTTTCTCTCTGTTCACAGTGCCTCTGCCACCCTTACTTGTAGATGTAAATATTGCTCCCTTGTGCCAGCCATCAGCTGGTCCACTGCGTGGAAGAGGAATCCCAAAATTTTGCCCATACGATGCACAACCAGTAGAAAAACATTTCTTAGAAACCATTAGTAATCCAAAGTTTATACAGAAGGCCACAGCAACATCAATTCCCAGGGTTTAAAGAAAAACTACACACCCTTAGAGGTATGATTGCAGCTAAACAGCTGTGTTTTTATATACATTTAAAACAACTAGATTTACAGCAATAGTATAACTTGGGTAGAAGGGAGGAACTGGATAAGGATATCAATACGGTTCACACTGCCAGCATTGATATTTCCAACACAGGGTATTACTAGTGCCATGCGCAGAGACCTAAGAGCAACTTTTTGTTTTATAAAAAAAACAATTTATTCCAAATGTACTTTCAGATTGTTACTGCAATTTGAGGAAAAGCTTCCAATAGTTATATAGCTATCAATAAAGCTTCAATACAAACAATATTTCAACATGACTTCAAAGTTCTTTGCTTTTTTAAAAATAAGCTGAGTAATGGCTGGACCTGACAGAGATATTTTTACACTATGATGAATTTGTGATGGTATTAGCACAGAAAGCAACACAGTCAACAAAATAGGAATGTAAACAGCAATGGGTGGTGATTTTGGCTCCAAGAAGCATCCATTAATGTTAATTCTGTAAAGGTAATAAAGCAGGTATAATTGTTAAACAGAAATTATGGCAAAATTTGTCGTGGGGGTGGGGAGCAGATGTTGCACAGAAGCAATTTTGTAGCGTGTGTAAATGACATCCCTCCACTTGTCATTTAATACCCGCCCCCAGCCCCAAACCCCGGTCTAGTCTACCCCCTGTATCTTCTGCAGTCAAGCCATGCTGTAGTAATTTTCCACTAAATCAACAGCTAAAAGTGCGCAGAAGGATAGAGTAGAGATAGTTTTCTCTTCAGTTTTTGCGCCTGCATGTTGAGAGCCATCTGGACCGTTACAAAGCAGCAGGGTTGAAATTTTTTTTTAAACCCCAAAAGATGTAAGATAAGAACCACTGCCCTCCCACTACTGCACGACCAAGTCTCAATCGTTTTAAACAGGAAATGAACACCGTCATTGTGATTCCCTGGTGTTCTTAGTCATTATCCCTGGTCCAGCACTTGACAGAAGGCAAATTAGTGAAAACATTGATTGGCACAGAGCCCATAGCATTATTTTGACGTAGTGACTATGCAGCATTATGAACAGCTTTCATGTTGAGAACCTTCTAAGGAAAGGCAGTCAAGAAGCTCGACAGTAACCCACTAATCCACATTCAAATCATTTCTCTCACTTTGCTCTCCAAATGTGAAGAAATATTCCCCCCCTGAAGAATAATTATCTAATTTCTAACCAGAGATTTGGGGATTTTAGATTCATCGACTGGAAAAAGATAACTGATCAGTCTGGACCTGGATACAGACTTCTTTCAGATTTTGAAATATCTTTTATAAATAGTTGAGGTGCTGTAAATATGGGTTTGTTAGAATATTATGAATTTGTGTTTTAATATATGGGAGGCAGTTTTTCCCTTTCTTTTGAGGTGTAGCAGAGCTTGGGTGAATTAAATTTTGAAACACCAATTCTTTTGTGGAAAGGGAGATTCTAAAATATCTGGCCAACCCTACAATTAAAAAAGGTCCTTGCCTTCAAACCTGGAATAAAAAGCATAGCCGAGTGGATAGCACCATTGTCATACAATATTATCAAATGGGTGCCTTGCCAGCAGAGATTGCAGTAGAAAGTCAGCCAAAAATGATATCAAGTTCTCAAACCACATGACTTCCTGCACAGGATTAGATACGATGGCCTCGTTACTCTCTCGCTCAAACAAAATGAGGCCAGTGAATAGCGGGAGAGGCCAAAAACGAGAACCGCGCCAGCCACCAAACAGTTTTGCGATGCAATCACTCCGCACCCGTAGGAGAATTCGGGATTGCAACGTAGCGAGGCGAGAAACCAATTATCACCACTGAAGCCCGATTTCCAATTAATGAGAGCCACCCCTTATCCAACGGCCTCCCGTAATTCAGTGGCCTCCCAGCAAGTGGTCACGCTGGTGCAGATTAGTACTCTTGGATTGGATTGGATTTGTTTATTGTCACATGTACCAGGTACAGTGAAAAGTATTTTTGTACTCCGGAAAACAAAAGGAATGTACTCCTTTTGAAACCTGGTGGAAGGGCTTCTGTGGGGAGCCGAGGCAGTGAGTAGCCATCTTTACTCACAGGCATAGAGCCCCGGGATGCTGGGATTGCCACCTCAAGTGCTTGGTGAGGGACCCTTGGCTGGGGGTGGGGCAACCCTTGTGATAATAATAATAATAATCTTTATTGTCACAAGTAGGCTTATACAAGGGGCAGCACGGTAGCATGGTGGTTAGCATAAATGCTTCACAGCTCCAGGGTCCCAGGTTCGATTCCCGGCTGGGTCACTGTCTGTGTGGAGTCTGCACGTCCTCCCCGTGTGTGCGTGGGTTTCCTCCGGGTGCTCCGGTTTCCTCCCACAGTCCAAAGATGTGCGGGTTAGGTGGATTGGCCATGCTAAATTGCCCGTAGTGTCCTAATACGTAGTAAGGTTAAGGGGGGGGGAGTTGTTGGGTTACGGGTATAGGGTGGATACGTGGGTTTGAGTAGGGTGATCATTGCTCGGCACAACATCGAGGGCCGAAGGGCCTGTTCTGTGCTGTACTGTTCTATGTTCTATGTACATTAACACTGCAATGAAGTTTCTGTGAAAAGCCCCTAGTTGCCACATTCCGGCACCTGTTCGGGTACACTTTGCGAGAATTCAGAATGTCCAAATGACCTAACAGCACGTCTTTCGGAACTTGTGGGAGGAAACCGGAGCATCCGGAAGAAACCCACGCAGATTTGTACTTGGAGGAGAATTTCAAAATTAGCGGTGTACCCATGTGTCTGTTGGCCATGTTCTAGGCAGCAGAGCTCGTAGGTTTGGAAGGTGCTTTTGAAGAAGCATTGACAAGATACTGCAGTGTATCATGTAGATGTTACAGACTGCAGCCACAATGAGAGAGTGAGTGTTTAAGGTGGTGGATGGCATGTCAATCAAGTGGGTAGATTTATCCTGGATGGTATTGAGGTTTTTCAATGTCATTGAAGCTGCACTCATTTAGGCACACTTCTGACTTGAGCCGTGAGTTAAAGAGGAAAGTGAACATTTCCCACAAACTTCACAAGTGCTGCTGTGGCTGCTGGTGTTGTGAGGACCGGTCTAGTCTCACTGTACAATTGGCCACAAGATGGTCACGTTGTGTATATCAAACACTAAAACGAGGAGCCATTTTAACAGAGGAACCAGTGAGTGTGGAAAAGAAGCACGGATATAGGCGAGGAGGAAGAGCTATCAGGTGCTGCCGCGTCTCGTCTTGCTTTGATTTTATTAGAAAAATAATTGCTGGTTCATATCAGTTATTTTGGCTCCACTGTACGAAAAAACCCCACACACACCCACGGTTATATGCAAGTTATGGCAACGGCTACTCCAAAGAGCCAGCAGCACCGTCCGAGCGGCCAAAGTGCGGCCAGCTCCCCGCTCAATCCAACCCGCATTTCCTGACTGCAGGAGAAAGAGAGCCTGAAGAACCTGACGATAGGCTTGCTGATTACTTCGACAAGGTACGCTCGCTGGAGTCCGAGAATAGTATCCTGCAGCTGCAAATCTCCGAGAGGGAAGAGGTAACTAGCCAAGAGGCATCAGGAACCTCTATGTCCCTACCCGTCTGCCCCGCCGACCACCCAAAACCCACACCAAATGCCGAGGCCTCTGGCTGTGCGACTGAAGGTTGTTGCTGATACGGAACTGGCAATCGTGGGAAGGGAGTACTTCACACAACCCAAGTGGATTCCCATGGGTGGGCGAGCCATGTAGCATGTGGGGGTCATTGCCTAGCATCGCACCTTGATGCTTGGACACTGTGCCTGAACACTGCGAGAAGCAACACCACACGCACAGCAGCCAACATCCGAATACCCAGGGGGTGGGAACCTGCAGAGATGGGCAAAGGGTCGGAGGTCAGCCTGCAATGTGGAAGAAAGTGACTGAGGCATCATGCTGGTTGTGCAAAAAGGTTTCTTTCACGTGTTTCACAATCCCCCACTCTCCCGATGATATCGGCAATTCCCACTCGCTACCACACTTAGAAACGTTTCCGGAGAATTGCGCCCGATGTCTTCGCAATCATAGTGGATTAGACTGAAACATTGTGTTCTGACCAAGCCAGTGTTTCTCAGTAGTTTTGCAAGAATCACAGGAAATAATTGTTCTCCGCTCCCCAAAACAACCTCTATCTGCTAACATAATACGGAACATTCCTTGGACCAAATTACAAAACTGGGGGGGTATTTGCATCTTTATCATTGCTGCAGAGTGAATCACTGTGCAAAGCCACAGGAGAGTTTGCAAAATCGGTGGCAGACAAAGAACCTCCATGAATGCTTGTACAGGTCCAACATAACCTTCAGGTTCAAACTTAAATTGCAGATTGACATCAGACCATAGTATACACCAGGGGTGGGCAAACTTTTCCGTGCAAGGGCCGCATTCAGAAATTCACAATTCACAAAGGGCCGCATAGTATATTAAGTAAAATAATTACTTCACCCGGTTATGATTGTGGGCGCCTCATATAGAACATAGAACAGTACAGCACAGAACAGGCCCTTCGGCCCTCGACGTTGTGCCAAGCAATGATCACCCTACTCAAGTCAACGTATCCACCCTATACCAGTAAGTAACCCAACAGCCCCCCCCCCCCCACCCATTAACCTTTTAAAAAAAAATTTTTAAAAAAAAAATTTTTTTTTTTAAAAATTTTTTTTTTTTTTTTTAATGACTTGGTGGGCCGCAGAAATACCTTTGGCGGGCCGCATGCGGCCCGCGGGCCGTAGTTTGCCCACCCCTGGTATACACCTTCTTCTGTAACTGGGCCCCAAAGGGCGAACTAGCATTGTCAAGCAATTAAAAAAAAAACTTAATTGCTAATTCCAACGGCAGTTAATAAAAAAAAAATGTTTTAAATAAAGAAACACTAAACTGTTCTATTTTTACATGAAGTGAAATGACATGGAATCTCCATGCATTCAGACCAGGTTTTGGAGGCGTCTTCTGTGAATGGGCTCTGGAAATCTGAAGGCAACTCCACAGCCATTTGCTCCAAGTTCCATCAATGGACTCAGGGCGTGCTAGAAGTGATTTCTTGATTCTAAAAGTCAGAATTCATAGTTTCCATAGAATTTACAGGAGGCCGCCATTCGGCCCATTGAGCCTGCACCGGCCCTTGGAAAGAGCACCCTACCTAAGCCCACACCTCCACCCTATCCCCGTAACCCCAACTAACCTTTGTTTTGGGACACTAACGGTAATTTAGCAGAGCCAAATTAAATTTTATTTAACCTAACCCTTTCCCAGCCTCCCACAGACCAAATGGCAGCGAGTTCCAATCAATTCCTACCGTAGGAGGCTGTAAAGCACTGGGTTGAAGGTTCAAACACCTCAAACATGTTGTATTTGGATAGTATTCACATAAATAATTCCATCTGAGCCAGAGCACTGTTGCCTTATTTGCATTTTATGTGTCGCAAAAACGACTTCATTTTTCAAAGACCAAGACAGTTCCATTTGTAATTACTTCAAAAATCCCATCACATATCAACCACCTGCCTTTCTGCATCATTTATCAATCACCAAAGATATTCACTTTAACCTTGTTCATTTTGACATGCCGGATGACTAATTCACAATGAATTAAACATTTCATCTGTATCTACTACAATTAATTTCTTCCTTTCCAATATAAAAGATCTTCTGAAAACCCCAATGCTGTGAAAAGGAAGAAAAGAGAGATTGACTCATGGAATTTGATTATTAAAGATTGCCAAAATAATCCCTCGATGAGTCATTCATACAGAACTAGAACCATGACATGAATGAGCAGGTGCCTGAGGAATACTAGAGCAAACTTACAATGTACAACTCGTCACACACCCCCAGACTCCTACGCACATTCTCTAATCATCTCAGGGGTACTGAAGGTGCAGTTTTTATATATTAACTCTTTGGAAGTTGAACAATATGTCACTCAAAACAAGAGCAACAAACTCCACTTGTATCACCAGGAATCGGAGAAGTTCAATAATTACCTTAATGTATATCCTCATCAATGTATCTCCTCATCAAGTCAAAGCCAATACTTTACGTGCAAACAGATAGTAATGTTTTTAAGGTTACATACAATGTCTTATAACATAGCTAAATAAAGCTATAGGTCCCCCATAATAATCCGATGTTTATTCAGATATTGATGTTACTGATGTTCTTTCAAATATCATTTCACAATCCAAGCTATATTCATGGTGGCAAGTGCCTTGTTAAAATTATTAATCTACAATTCACTAGTAAAAGTATCAAACTTTTTAAAAACGGCTACATTAATATATAGATGAAAATAGAAATATAGCACGGCAAAAATACAGGATCTTCCATGACATTGCTCCTGGTAACGAGGATACAAGCGCTTACCTGGCACCGTTCTGACATGTTGCTGGTTCTTTCTCTTCAGCTTCTGTCTCTTTCTGCTGTCTCTCAGCCGCTTAATTTCCCTCTTAATCTTCTT
The DNA here is from genome assembly GCF_902713615.1 of Scyliorhinus canicula. Lineage (NCBI taxonomy): Eukaryota > Metazoa > Chordata > Chondrichthyes > Carcharhiniformes > Scyliorhinidae > Scyliorhinus > Scyliorhinus canicula. The sequence continues at coordinate 129,263,278 of NC_052163.1, forward strand.
TTATATTCCCCACTGCCCTGTGCTCTCGCACTGGTGGCAGCAGGAACAGGGGGAAAACACCTATTGGGGCAGACTTTAACTCCATATAAGTTTTGGAGTTAAAATCTCGTTCAATAATGCAGGGGTATGATATCAGCTTTGCCATTCCCCTCACTGCCCCCCCCCCCCCCCCCCCCCCCACCCACCCCAGCTGCCGACATCACCCTTATCCTTCAGTGATTGCCTTTGCTTTGTAGTGCTCTGCTCAATCCGTTTGCACGCATCCTCATTCTGCCGTCAATGCAATCACCCCCCCCCCCCTTCCCCACAGCTACTTCTTTCCCCAATCCCTTCTCCTGCTTAATGGGGTAATTATCATCTTTTCCCCAAAATGGATGCAAAAGTGTTTTTTGTGCCTCAAACACAGGGTGAGGTGGCAATGTTATTTGTCTTAGTTACAGGCAGCTAAAATAGGAGCACTCTATTTATTCTATCTCTTAAAAGTGCTGAGAGTGGCTGGTTTGTGCAAGATGGGTGTTGCAATGGCTTTCCAAAGATCAATTGTCAGATGGTGCTACGCAAGTACTTGTGGAGGATGTGACTAATCAATGGGAGAGATTGCCCTGCCAAATAGGCTGACATTAGTGATGGAGTAACAATTCAACGCCCAAATAACGTTACGAAGACCTGGCAGTATTGCTGAAAGCAACTCCGTGATTTACCCACTGCCACTAAGACTCTTTGCAGCTCTCACTGGCATCTCAGCAATGTGCCCCACTACTGTAGCTTCAGCACTGCAGAACAGCACAGAAAAGCCAAAACAAAAATGAAGAAAAGCCCATAGAATTTGCCTTCTACCACCCTTGTAGTCGTATCATACAACACTAATGGAATCGTTGGGAATTTCTGTAAATCTCAGTGCATTAGTCTACAACAGACCCAGATATGTGGTGAGGAAAAGCAGGCCATTAGATGGACACCTTGGGCCCAGCATGACACAGAAATGTGTTTGACCCTTAACTGCCCTCTGAAATGGTGTAGAAAGTTGCTTCATGTATTCCAAAAAATAGCTCGCCACCACCAATTTGGTATGGACAATAAATGCTGGCATTGCCAGCGACGCACATATCCCATGATTCAGCTCATTTTCTCCCAATAAATGAATGGGCTGGTTTAGCTCACAAGGCTAAATCGCTGGCTTTTAACCAGACCAAGCAGGCCAGCAGCACGGTTCGATTCCCGTACCAGCCTCCCCGGACAGGAGCCGGAATGTGGCGACTAGGGGCTTTTCACAGTAACTTCATTGAAGCCTACTAGTGACAATAAGCGATTTTCATATCATTTCTCTCCATGATTCTTATCCCCCCGCTCTCATTACAGAAGCTCATCACTTTGCATTCACTGGTTTCCAGCTGCACATTTCTCACCTGTCAATCAATGTCCTTGTGGTTTCTATCCTTTCTTTCCACACCAGCTTCCTCAGAGTTTGACCATGAGAAATATGCTGTCACACACATCTTCAAAACCCTTCAACTGGCCACGCACTAATACACTCTTGCTTTTCTTACAAGACAAGCTGGTGCATACTAAAAAAGATACGGCCGACCTTCTAAACTATTGCAGGCTGCTGTTGCAGTTATTGTGATGAGAGGGTGGACAAGGAGTGTAGCAGGTGGCAAGGCGCTAATCAATCTTCCCCGCCTTTTCTTTTGATACTGGTCATTGTCTCTCACACACTCAATTTCATTATGATTTGGTGCTGCATAGGGATGTGTTTTTTCTGCTACTGATCTTCGCTATTAACTGCTAACACCAATCCCTTTCCCTTCTTTCCAAATGCATCACAGGTCCCAGGCCTAACAGTAAACACTGGAAGAGGTGCCCAACTGGTCAGACCCTTACGAGAACCAGTTGATAAAGTTCAATTTTACCCACAGCATGCCTTCCTCTGGCACTTTTCATTGGCTTTTAGACTCAATTTGCCCATTTGTGCAGCTCTGGATTGGACTACTTTCAATCTAGATGCTTGCTATCTATCCGCTTTCTTTTCACACTTTCCACAGGTTGCTGTTCACCACATTACAGGGAACACACTGGAGATTGGAACTCTTTAGACCTCATTATGTAATTCTAAGAACCTCTGGTTTCGATATCGTGAGTTTTTTTAAAAAAGTACTCTTTTGTGCGAAATCTTGCTCATATATGCTATGCTGAAGCCTTCCATCCTGTAAGCCACATAACAAGCAAGTTCTGAGGTTTTCTTCAAAGTCATCTTTTAGACAAACTGTTTCACTCTGGCTGTTTTCTTCAATTAAGTTTATATCATTCAATGATATTTCAGGTCTTGGTCCGAAACATCAGAGTAAAGTTTCTAGGGGTTTTTTATTTTAAAAAAGCGGTTTATCTGCAGGCTTTCAGAGCCAAGAGATTTCTCAAAAGGGGTGAATTTTTAAATTCCAATTACATTCAGTGAACACAAAGGCTCACCTTTCCAGCATTGATCTCATTCAGCAAAAAACATTGTTCAATATAAGCTTCAAATTCAATTACAGTGATCGCAAGGCACCCGGATACCAAAATGAAGAAAATCTCTTTCGAGCTGCCATTGAAGCTATACTTCAATTGTTTCTGATTTGCAATTACAGCAAACACAAAAGGCTAATCAGAAAGGGGGATGTTTTATCAGCTATTCAGAAACACGATTGCTCTCTGTTCCATCTAGTGGTGATATTTAGTATTTCAAGCATAAATGTAATACATTCTTCTATGTAGACTGTGACTAAAATTGTGATTCCAAACTGCTGGATGTTTATAAAATAGCACATTTATTTTCTCCTAACATCTCCATTTATCCTGCCTTTCCCTTGGAAGTGGTGAGTCATTGTGGAGTGCAACTGCCTGCGAATAACAAGTCCAATCACCTCCCAATGAAATTGAGCGTATACAATGAAATCACCCTCTTCCATCCCACTTTGATGGAAAGTTTCAACCAGTTATTCATTCATCCATGCAGTAAACTACGATCTTATCGTGAGTTGAATCTTTGTGTAATATTTCTCCTCTATCTATCTCTGTGTACCGAATTCAATTCTATAATTGACATTATCAGCCCGACTAGAAACAGGTAACATCACAGATGAACTTGCTGTTTGCATAATATGAAATAAAAACTCAAATTCTGTGGATATACTTCTTGGCCCAAGACATGTATTGGACTAGAAATTCCGACTTGCAAACAGGTGGCACAGTGGCCAGCTACATTCGAATAAAGGGGAAAATTATACCTACAGAAATCAATCAAAAATGTTTCCTTATTCACTCTTCCTTGAAGCACAAATAAAACCTGTTTTCAAGGCTTTGCAATAACTGGAGGTGGTATCTTAAATAACCACATGTTCACAAACAGACGGCAAAAGCTCGCAAGTTAGTCCAGGTTGCAGCTTTGCAAATCGTGATGCAAAGAAAGTCAGAGTGGGTGGCGTATGAATTAATCATGACATAGCTCCAATATTGCTGAGGGCGCAATGAAAGAGATGTCGTAAGGAGACATACTCTTTTAAACTGGATGATGTGAACCAGTGGATAAAATGCATTCCGGTTTGCTTGGGTGATATTGTGGCAGCATTTTGGCCAGGTCAGTGCTCTTACAGAGGATAAAGTGGACCCATTAGCAAAATATGAACCCCACAAACCCTCTCTATGGAAGGAAGGGAAATGCAAAGTTGTAAAACATCATCAATGATGTTTTGATTATCAGTTTGTTCAAATTAAAATTCCATTCTGAAGTTAACTAATAGATAAGTAGTTCTGGACACAATGAACGTGGATAATATCCCTCCACTGTATTCGCAGTTAAAGGCAGTTTTTTAAAAAATTCATTCACAGGATATTGCTGCAATTGGCAAGACCTTCATTGATTGTAAACCCTAATTGCTCTTGAGAAAGTAGTGGTGCCTCACCTTCTTGACCCGCTCCAGACCGTATGATAAAGTTTCACACGGTGCTGTTTGGTAACGAATTCCAGGATTTGGATACAACAATGAAGAGATATTGATATATTCTCAAGTTAGGATGGTCTGTTATTTGGAGGGTACGATGGAGGAAGTGGTGTTCCTACTGCCCTTGTCCGAAATGAAAGAGGTCATCGGTTTGGAAAATGCTTTCAGAGAAACCGTGGCAAACTGGGGCAGCACACATTGCATCTCTAGTGGTGGATGGAGTGAATGGGATTCAAAACAAGCAGGCTGGTTGTCTTGATTGGTGTCGAGCTCCTTGCATGTTGTTAAGAGTTACACTCATCCAGGCAAATGCAGAGTATTCCATCACACCCTTGACTGCGACTTATAGATAGTGGACAGACTTTAACGAGTCAGTACAGAATACCCAGCCTCTGAACTGTTCTTCTAGCCGCAGTATTTATATAACTGGTCCATTCATGTTTCTGGACAATGGTGATGTCAAGGATGTTGATCTGATAACACTGAATGCCAAGTGGAGGTGATTAGCTTGTCGTAGTTGGTTATTGCTTGGCACTTGTGCAGAACAAATGCATATGCACTTATCATGCCAAGCCCAAATGTTATACAGGGGCATTGGCCTGAAACTTTGTTCCTCGCTGCACAGATGCTGCCTGAACCACTGAATATTTACCAGCATTTTCTGTTTTAATGACATTAAATCAAAGTTTCTCATTCCACCACATATAGAACAGCAGTGCATACTTCCTTGTTCATCGAACTGCTCTCTTATGGGATCTCGAGATGCACAAAATGACAACCATGTTTGGCCTCTTAAGTCACTATTGCAAAGCAATGTCAAAACGCAAGTTACCCTTTCAGAATCTTTGCAGGAGATTGATCTACAAGACTCAACCAATTAAAGTGGTTGAAATATCAAAAGAACAATAAAAATTGTTTTCCCTGAATGCAAAGGCGGCAAGTCATGGCTGGTATCGATGACAAGAGAAGATGATTTAGGGGTGCCATTCACAACCGTGTAGGCAATATAGGAGGAAGACGACGAGTTACAGAATAGCCCAAAGATGAAATCCATCTGTCAGCAGGCACCACATTCTCTGTTTAGTTAGGGTTTGAACAAATGGATAAGTTAATTTTTTAACAATAATTCCAACCACAGAGGATTTAAAAAAATCAACTGCACAGGAGTGGGACGACAAGCAGACAAGACTGCAAAAAAGCCCACAGGATCCTGGGTATTATAAATAGAAGCAAAGTGGTAATGTTAAATGTGAATTTCATGCAGTTCTGGTAGGTTAGTCTTTTATAATAAAGGAAGTGAAGTATAAGAGTAAAGAGTCGTACTGTGTTATTTTTTTATTTTTTTTATTTTTTAGTGTACTCAATTCATTTTTTTTAATTAATGGGGCAATTTAGAGTGGCCAGTCCACCTACCCTGCACATCCCCGGGCCGTGGGGGCGAAACCCACGCAAACACGGTGAGAATGTGCAAACTCCACACAGACAGTGACCCAGAGCCGGGACCGAACCCGGGACATCGGCGCCGCGAGACAGCAGGGCCAACCACTGCACCACCGTGCTGCCCTCGAACTGTGTTATGGTGATCCCTAGCGATAGCACCTGTGCACAGTTTTAGGCTCCATACTTGAGAAAGGATACGTTTGCTTCAGGAAAAGTGCAATATTCACTAAACTGCTTCCTAGGACGAGCAGGACATTCTTCTGGTGGAGGGCGAACAGCCAGAGGTCGTGGTCTGCCTTGGTACCAATGACTTAGTTGGGAAGGGGGACAAGGTCCTATATCAGAATTTAGGGAGCTGGGTAGAAAATTAGCAAGACCTCAAAAGTCAGCATCTCCATATTAATAACCTTTATTATCGTCACAAGTAGGTTTACATCAACACTGCAATGAAGTTACTGTGAAAATCCCCTAGTCGCCACACTCCAGCACCTGCTCGGGTACACGGAGGGAGAATTCAGAATGTCCAATTCACCTAACAGCACGTTTTTTGGGACTTGTGGGAGGGAGCACCCGGAGGAAACCCACGCAGACACGGGTAGAACGTGCAGAGTCGGCACAAACAGTGACCCAAACCGGGAATAGAGCCCGGTCCCTGCCGCTGTGAAACAACAGTGCTAACCACTGTGCTACCACGCCGCCAGGCCAGGTACAGAAAGAGGAGGAAAAAGCAGATGAATATATAGCTGAAAGATGGTCCAAAAGGGAGTGTTTTAGATTCCTGGGACAGGCTGTGGGGGAGATGGCACCTGTAGAAGTTGAATGAGTTGCACCTGGACAGAGCTGGGACAGAGTTCCTTGCAGGGCGTTTTGCTAGTGTTGTTGGGAGGGCTTTAACCTAACTTGGCAGGGGTGTGGAAACCAAATGGAAATGTCAGTGAGGAGTACCAGAATGCACAATATACTGGGAGGAACAGACAGCACGGGTATAGAGAATAGTAGGTTTATAGGTGAAGTTGGAGTAAAGGAGAAAGTAAGGAGGTCTAAGTCAGAATTACTGTGCATCTATGTGAATGCATGGAGTACATAAGATTGGGAAGTTACAGGCGCAGATTGCAATGTGGAAATATGATGCTGTGGCAATAATGGATATCTGGGCTAAGGAAGGGCAGGACTTCATATTCCTGGGTAGGATTAATAGACAATTTAGAGTAAAAATAATTAACTGGGGGAGAGCCGACTTCAATGGAGCAAGAACAGAGCTGGGCCAGTTAGATGGGATGTTAGGAATAACTGGCTGAACAATGGACTACCTTTAAAATAGAAATTATCTGGATACAGTCAAGTATATTCCCCTAAAAAGGAAAGGTAGGGCAAACAAACCCAGAGCTCCCTGGATGAAAAAGGAGATAGAAATTATACAGAAAAAGTGTGTTTATGATAATTTTCAGGTAGAAAACACAGCTGAGAACCAAGAGGAATACAGAAGGTTTAGAGGGGAGGTGAAAAAGAGAAGTGAAAATGGACGAGAAAAGACTGGCAGCCAACATATAAAGGAAACCTAAGGTACGGCTGATTAGGAATGATTACATATGGAAGCTGGGCACATGGGTGAAATTAATATTTTGAATCCTTCTTTAGCAAAGGAGGAAGATGTTACCCAGGCCATGGTGACAAATGAAAAAACTCTGTCCCTAGAAGGATTCAAAATTGATGAGAAGTTGTTGAATAGTCAGTACTTTTGACAAGGCACCGAGGGATGAGATACATCCAAGTATATTGAAGGAAGCGAGAATAAAAATTGTAGGACATGGTGGCCATAATCTTCACCTTCTCTAGACTCAGGGAAGGTGCCAAAGGAATTGAAAATGTTACACACTTGTTCCAAAATGTTTTCTAAGGAGAGCCCCAGTAATTACAGACCAGTCAGTTTAACATCAGTGGTGAGCAAGCTTCTGGAAACAATTATTTGTCATCGAATTAATAGACACATGGAAAAATGTAGATTGATTAGGAAGAGCCAGCTTGGATTTCTATAAGGAAACAATGTTTAGCTAAGTTGAAGTTTTTTTGAGGTAACAGAATGATCAATGAGAGTAATGAGGATATGGGGCATCGATCTGATACAGTGCCACATAACAGACTAGTGAGAAACGTATTCGCGCATGGAATAAAAGGGACAGAGACGTGGATACAAAATTGGCTGAACAAGAGAAAGTAGAGTGTAATAGACAATGGATATTTTTGGGGCTGCAGGAAGGTTTGATTGTTTCCCAGGGGGCATTATTAGGACCCTTGCTTTTCCTGATGTATATTAATTATCCAGATTCTGGTGTGCAGGGGACAATTTAGAAATTTGCGGATGACACAAAACTTAGAAGCATCGTAAACGGTGAAGAGGACAGTGTAGAACTTCAAAAGAATACAGACAAGATGGTGGAGTGGGCAGATAGGTGGCAGATGAAGTTCAATGGGGAGAAGTGCGAAGCGACGCACTTTTGTAGGATGAACATCGTAGGAAGAAGCAATATAAAATAATGGGTAAATTTCTTAATGAGGCGTAGGAGCAGAATGACCTGGGATATGCATCAATCATTGAAAGTGGCAGTTAATAAAGCAAATAGTAATCTGGGCTTTATTATTAGGGGCACAAAGTACAAGAGCAATGAGGTTATACTGAACTTGTGCAAGACACTAATTAGACATCCGATGGAATAATATGTGCAGTTCTGGTGCCACACTGTAGGAAGTGTAAGGGTCATTCCTGTTTCTTCTTGTTTATTCCCTTGTTTCCCTCTTTCTTTTATTTTTGCTGTTATATTTCTGATCCATGTACAATTTATGGACATGTGTTTTTAAGGCAGCCTGCCATCTTAATTCAAGCAGAAGGAAGCCGTGGCCTGTCCCTTTAATTCAATGGGAAAGGTCTAGAAGGCTGTGCTGGTTTAAATTGTGGACTGACATCAATGATAGATTGGCTGGAACCTGGTTTGATTGATTTGGCTAGTGGCCAATGAATGAGCCCAGAAGGTTGTGCTCTGCCTGGTAACAGGTGGTGATTGGATATTATTGCTCTGGAATGTTTTTCAGAGCCATGGAGGTTCATTTTAGTTTCATTTTTGATGCTGGCAGCAGGGATGAAAGATCCAGCAAAATCCTCTCCAGAAAACTGCTGCTAAGCCTCTTCAAAAAAGATCCAGCTAACGCTCTCTTCAATAAGCCTGTGAGTGTTCCATTCCTGAAAACAGGGCCTGAACGCAGGCAACGAACTGAGACAGAGTCTGATAAAACAGGAACGATGTCTCCCCAGGAAAATTGGGCACAAGCTGCAAAACAAGAGCTGTGATTTTCAAGCCTACTGTGGAGAAAGCCCATCATCTGAAGCAAAGACTAATTTCTTTCATCGAGTTTTTCTGTCCCTCAACGCACCCGCCAGCCCGTGTTAGTCTGTCTTGTGTTTTATATATATATCCATATTTGTGTGTGTGTGGGGGGAGGCAAATTACAGTAAGAGTTATTAATATATAATCAACTGCATCTACTGCGAATTTCACCATTAATCTTGCTATAAATAAATAGTAATTGTGTTTCAACCTACATACCTGGTGACTGTAATTATTGGGCCACTAAGGGCCAAGGATTTCAGGAACTTTTATAAGAATTATTGGTTAATTGACTTGTGTTGTGACTCCGGAGCACATGGGGCTGGAATTGACAGGTCTATGTGAATGCATTGGAGAGACAAGTTTACAAGAATGATTCCAGGGATGAAAAACTTCAGTTCTGAGGATAGATTGGAGAGGTTGGACTGTTCGCCTTGGAGAGAAGGGATTTGATAGAGATGGTCAAAACCATGAGCAGGCTGGACAGGGTACACAGGGAGAAACTAGTCCCATTCATAAAAGGATCAAGAACACGAGGGCACAGATTTAAAGTGATTTGCAAAAGAAGCAAATGGGATGTGTGAGAAATAAACAACTTGCTGTGTGAGAAAGTTGAGTTTGGAATGCGTTGCCTGGAAGTGTGGTGGGGGTGGATTCAATCGAGGCATTCAAGAGGACATTTGATGATTATTCGAATATAATAAAATTGCAGTGGTACAGGGAAAAGACAGGGGAATGGCACAAAGTCATGATGCTTGTTTGGACATGATGCAGACATGATTGGCTGAATGGTCTCCTTCGAAGATCAAGGAATATGGAAATTAGTGCAGGAGTTTGAAGCGGATGCAGCAGATCAGTCATGATCTTACTGAATAGTAGTGGCTTGAAAGACAGCATGGCCTTCTCCTATTTATTTTATTTAAGATGCAATTCAAATATTGTATCCAGTTCTCAGAGCCTCCTGTTGAATGCTTCCAAAATTTAAGATGTGCTTTTTAAATACATTAGAATGAGGAAAGAAACTGTGTGCCCTTCAATCTATTTGTGCTTTTTTCTCTCTGCCTTATTGGTGTTAGAAATTAGAATCTCGATCTCACATATAAATGTAATTAGCTTTGGCCTTTTCTGTAATCAAAACAAGGGTGATGATGATAAGCTGGCTTCAAGATTTATATTTTTGAAATTTGTATGGAAGAATCAATATTGAACATTTGTAGCCCGAATAGAGTCAATAACTCAAATATTGATGTACATAATTAAAACGTAGTTACCTGAGATTAAGAAAAATGGGCTTTGAATTGAAGCATGCTGAGATGACACAAACAGAAAAATGATCAAAAACAATTAATTAAAATTATTAATATGTTCGTAATCAAACTATTTGCGTCAAAAAAGTTGCTAACTCTGCATATTTAATATTCCACTTTCAATTGAACTGACAATGAAGATACAACTATATTTGAAACAATTTCTGATGGAATTAATATCTACATTACAAGAGCAGTTCTACTTCATTAACTGTAAAGCACTTTGACATCATGAGGTAGCGAAATGTATGAAATAAACAAGTCTTTCTTTTCCATATATAACTCAGACAAAATAAATTTAATATATAATTCAATTTTGACCTGTGATTTAATCGGTGATAGCAGAAAGCCATCATTTTGCCTTGCTTTCTTACACGTTTTGATGGATTATCACCATGTACCAAAATTACTAAAAGTGAAGAAATGCAGATGGATGGCCTTTGAATTTCTTAAAATCATGAATGAAAGGAAATTTCACAAACCAAGGAAACTAGCAAGATAAAAATCACCAAGCAAGCATTTGTAGCTCAGAGATTCAAACTGAATTCATTACCAAATATCTCGCAAAATTCTCTGTCTTCATATTAGACAATTTAAGTTATGGTGGCGGCATCAGTATTATTCTGGAAAAAACAGGTTAATTTTTAGAATAGATTGGAGAACCAAAATGCATCAAACTCCTGCCATATCACTTTATACTGTCACAAGGGGGAAAATTGTTCCATTTCCTTATTTTCCACCTCAGAACCACTTGTTTCTAATCTTGACATACCGGTAGATACAACTTGACCTTAAAGAGTAAACTGTAAAAAGATTTGGAAATGGTCTTGGGGATTGTTTCACATGCTACAAGTCTAACTGGTGCTGATTTTGTTAGGAGAAAGCCAGGAGGCACGTACCAGCCTCCCCGGACAGGCGCCGGAGTGTGGCGACTAGGGGCTTTTCACAGTAACTTCATTGAAGCCTACTCGTGACAATAAGCGATTTTCATTTCATTAAGGGCAGTTAAAAGATGCAAAAAGTTTTCATAACAAATCAAACTACCAAATGACTATTCAACTGAAAGTACAAGACCTTTACAGTGAATGCTAGGAGGCCTTGAACCTTCCAGAGCACACAGAATATGTCAGACCATAAATGACTCACTCTTGAATTCTGCTATCTCCTAACAAAATATTACGCAGAGTTGTTGAGGCATTCATCAGGAATTTAAGGATAGAATTAACTGACAGAAGAAAGTCATTGCATTAATGCCGCATGTTTCAAGGAACTTCATGGTCAGAGTTTTTTACCACGCAGGGAGAGGCCATTTGGCCCATCGGAGTCAATGCTGGCTCCCTGTCGGACAATCCAGTCAGTTTTATTCCACCGCTCTATTCCCATGGCCCTACAGGTTTATTTAAGACCATATGATACAGGAGCAGAATTAGGCCATTTAGGGGGCAGCATGTTGGCACAGTGGATTAGCCCTGCTGCCTCACTGCGCCGAGGTCCCAGGTTCGATCCCAGCTCTGGGTCACTGTCCGTGTGGAGTTTGCACATTGTCCCCGTCTCTGCGTGGGTTTCGCCCCACAACCCAAAATATGTGCAGTGTAGGTGGATTAGGCACACTAAATTGCCCCTTAATTGGGAAAAATGAAATGGATACTCTAAATGTATTAATAAAAAGATTTAGGCCATTTAGCTCATCGAGCCTGCTCCACCATTCAATATGATCATTTATGATCCCATCCTGGCCTCAACTCCACCGTCCTGCCCGTTCTCCGTAACCCTTCAACCTATTACTAAGTAAAAATCTGTCTAACTCCTCCTTAAATTTACTCACTGTCCCAGCATCCACTGCACTCTGGGTAGCGAATTCCACACATTCACAACCTTTGGGGGAAGTAGTTTTTCCTCATCTCGGTTATAAATTTGCTTTCCCTTATCCTGATACCATGACCTCTAATTCTAGAATGCCCCTCAAGAAGAAGCATTCAGTCCATGTCTACTTTGTCCATATCTTCATCGCTTCTACCTCAATTTGATCTCCCCTCATTCTTCTAAACTCTGGAGAGCATAGCCCTAAACTGCTCAATCGCTCTTCATACAACCCCCCCCCCCCCCCCCCCCCCCAATCTGTGGATTCAATCTAGTGAACCTCCTCTGAACTGCCTCCAATGCCACAACATCTTTCCTCAAACAATGGGACCAAAACTGTGCACAATACTCCAGGTGTGGCCTCACCAATGCCTTGTACAGTTGCAACAACACTTCCTCACCGTTATACTCTATTCCTTTAGTTATAAATGCCAACATTCCATTCACTTTCTTTATTACCTGCTGAACCTGCATGCTACTTTTCTGCGGCTCATGCATGAGGACACCCAAATCCCTTTGCACCGGAGCACTCAAAAATCTCCCCCAGGTGGCACGGTGGCAGTGGTTAGCACTGCTGCCTCAGTGCCGAGGACTTGGGTTCGATCCCGGTACTGGGTCACTGTCTGTGTGGACTTTGCACATTCTTCCAGTGTCTGCTTGGTCCCACCCCCACAACCCAGAGATGCGCAGGATAGGTGGATAGGCCAGGGTAAATTGCCCATTAATTTGAAAATTAACAAAAGAAAGTCTCTCCCCATTTAGATAATAAGTTGCATTTCCATTTTTTCCAAAATGGATGGCCTCACACTAATCCCACTCTTCTAACCTATCGATATCCATTTGTAAGGTTATTTTCTCATTGTCACTTATTGTTCCATCTATTTTAGTGTCATCTGCAAATTGGCGATAGAACCTTCTATCCCTGTATCCAAGTCATTGCTATATTGTAAATAGTTGGGACCCAAGGACTGAACTCTGTGATACTCCACTAGTTACATCTTGCCATCCAGAAAAAGATCCATTTATCCTCTGTCTTCTGTGTCAACCAGTCTCCTATCCAAGCTAATAAACTACCCATAACCCCATGTGATCTTACCGTGTGAATTAACCTTCTGTGTGGCACTTTATCAAATGCATTCCGAAGTCCAGATATACTACATCTACAGGATCCCCATTATTGACTTGGCTTGTTACATCTTCGAAGAACTCTAGCAAATTGGTCAAACATGATTTGCCCTTTATAAAACCGTGCTGACTCTAATGGGTTGCGTTTTGACTTTCCAAATGTCTTGATAATATTTCTTTAATAATAGATTCTAACAATTTCCCAACACAAATGTTAAACTAACTGGGCTGTAATTGCGTCCCTCCCTTTTTGAATAATGATGTTATATTAGCATTTTTCTAATCCACTGGAACCTTTCCCGTGTCCAGGGAATTGTGGAATATTAAAGCCAACGGATTCACTATCTCCACTTCCCTGAACACCCTAGGATGTAGGGCCTCATTCAACAGTCCATCCAATCTTCTTTTTGAGGACTACGAAGAAACCAGCACGAGTTTGTTGAGTCAAACAGAAAGTAACTTTTATTTACAATATTTACACAGAACCAGTAGTTCACTCCTGGTTCTCTCTCCAGCCGGTACCAGACTGGTCAGTTTTATTGATACAGCAGAAAGGGGCAGCACGTTAGCACAAGTGGATAGCACTGTGGCTTCACAGCGCCAGGGTCCCAGGTTCGATTCCCCGCTGGGTCACTGTCTGTGCGGAGTCTGCACATCCTCCCCGTGTCTGCCTGGGTTTCCTCCGGGTGCTCCGGTTTCCTCCCACAGTCCAAAGATGTGCAGGTTAGGTGGATTGGCCATAATATTGCCCTTAGTGACCAAAATAAGGTTAGGAGAGGTTATTGGGTTACGGGGATAGGGTGGAAGTGAGGGCTTAAGTAGGTCGGTGCAGACTCGATGGGCCAAATAAATGGCCTCCTTCTGCACTGTATGTTAAAGGTTAATGATTGCCCCGCCTCCTTATTGGGAGATTCCATATTCCCCAAAATAGTTCATGGGGTATCTATATCTTCCGTATCTATGTTGTCACACCTATCATAACTTTGTGCACCTCTATCAAATCTCCCTTAATTTCCTTTTCCCCAGAAAGAACAGCCTCAGCTTCCCCAACCTAATCTTGTAGCCAACATCCTTCATATCCCTGGAACCATTCTGGTAAATCTCTTGTACACACTTTGAAGTAACTAAGATAGAAAGCGTGTCAATTAATTATTTTGAAATGTAGGCAAAAATTGCCATCATTTTTGCACACAACATTAAGCAAACAAATGACATAAATGGTTAAACACTCATTTTGCTGGTGCTAATGGAGGGAGGAATCTTGGCCGCAACACTACAATACCTCACTTCTTTCAAGTGGTGCCCTAGAATCTTTCGTGACCACTTGAACAGACAGGTGCAGCAGGTACACACGCTTGCAATATGCCATGGATCATAAGTACTACCTGCGACCTAGAGGAAACCGGCAATCAGTTTGAGACTGATAGGTGAGGCTGCAGTTCATTAAATGAGCAAAGAATGTAAATGAAGCTTGTCCATTTCGTGATCATTATATTTTAAATATCTGCTGGTGATCAAGTTCTCAAGCTCCTTTGTGCCAGTTGTTCATCACTGGTATCGATGACTTTCCTCATGTGATTAGACCAAAATGGCGTGTTTGAAAGTAAAGGAGATTTGTCTCTGGAATGTGAGGCAGGTGCTGGAAGCCCTTCTGCATCTGCAGAGAAAGATAGCAAGGCCTCCCCCTGGCAGCTACAAGACAGTGGAAAGTCCACGCCCTGAAAGACATTGTGACAGCAGACTGCAGGGGCGATACAAAGACCAGAGGATGCTCAGTTGATTTAAGCGTTCCAATGACGGTGTACTGTGCTTTACATGGTTTACTTTTATCATCAGCAGGCAAAGCGTCCATTGCACATTTGCCAATGTGCCACAGAACATATTTGTAGGTACTCTTGAATCTATCAGGCAAAATCTCAAGGAATTTCGAACGCAGTTTACGTCCAGGACAAATCAAGTCTGTGCAATCTGCTGCACAAGTTTGAACAATATTGTGCGTGAACCTACCTCACCCACAAAACTCACACATTGCACTCTTAAACTTTTTTTAAAATTTAGATTACCCATTCATTTTTTCCAATTAAGGGGCAATTTAGCGTGGCCAATCCACCTAAACTGCACATCTTTTTGGGTTGTGGGGGCGAAACCCACGCAAACACGGGGAGAATGTGCAAACTCCACACGGACAGTGACCCAGAGCCGGGATTGAACCTGGGACCTCGGCGCCGTGACGCCGCAGGGCTAATCCACTGCGCCACCGTGCTGCCTAAAACTTTTAAAAGTTTTTATTGCTTTAAGCACAAGGACACAAACAGATTCCTCTCTGTAACTAGTCTTCTCTTCCCAGCTTCTTTACAATTCCTTGCAATTTGTTATTACTGGCAAATTTGGATAACGGATTATTTAGAGGAACGGAAAATACTACTCTCAAGAGCAATGCACCCAAATCTCTTTCTTACAGCCAACACAATTTATGTATTTTCAAGTTGATACTGCCTTTAACAGTTACCATCTATATTCTCTTTGTAATCCATTTCAAAAGCTTTCTTGCTATTCTGTACTTTTTTTATTTTGTAAAGTAAAGCCCTGAAATACACACCGCATTCTCTCTGTATAATAATAACATAAAGGGTTGTAACTTATTTTAATGAAATACACATCAACCCACTGCAATAGCAGGACAGGTTCGGGCAAGGGTATGATTTAATTTATTACTGTTGTTTGATCAAATCTAACTATAATTTCTTTTGGAAATTACCATGCTACGATAAACTTTTGTAAGTTTCCATCTCACTAATCTATATTCATCTGGCACCCATTGTTTGGCAAGATAAACATTCTTTTGCATTCACAAAGTTAGTTACAAAACTGAATATGGAACGACTAAAGATAATTACAGTGCAGAATGATAAAATGCAACTGATAATTAACAAGGGAACATACTTCATAGATTTCATTCAATCCCTACAGTTCAGAACGAGGCCAAATGGCCCATCGGGTTTGCACCAGCTTTCTGAAAGAGCATCCTACCTCGGCCCACTCCCCCCAACTCCATCAGTGCACCCGAACAGGCGCCGGACCATGGCGGCTGGGCACTTTTCACGGTAACTTCATTGCAGTGTTAATGCAAGCCTACTTGTGACAATAGAAAGGTTATTATCCCCACAGCCCCATCTAACCTACACAGCTTTGGACACTAAGGGGCAATTTAGCATGGACAATCCACCTAACCTGCAATTCTTTGGATTGTGGGAAACCGGAGCATCCGGAGGAAACCCACGTAGACATGGGGAGAAAGTGCAGACTCTGCACAAACAGTGGCCCAAGGCAGGAATTGCACTTGGTTCGGGGCCCTGGCGCTGAGAGGCAGCAGTGTTATATGCCATCCACATATTAATACAGGCGTATTAATACTTCTGTATTAATAATTAGCAACTACACATTTGTAGAGGCTGATTTTCTCGAATTCAATATAACTTTTTTGCAAAGTACTGGCTTTTTAGAAGTTCTCTATACACAGCTGACAAGAGTTTAAACAAACCTCTAACTCACTTTATTGGATAATTTAATGCACAGGACTAAATAAGTTTCATCTCAATAAATTACAACTTTAAAACTAAAATTAACTTTTGTTGCAGCAATCGTTACTTGTGACACAGTGGAGTCTCGTTTAGTCTCCGGGTTAAGAACTCGAGTGCAGTTTTTAAATCTTGTTCATCAGGAAATCTGCATTCAGCACTTCATATTTAGTACTTTCTCTCCTCAAATACAAATGCCTATTTATTGAGGCAGTTCCATCCAACCTTACGTCTTAACAAACTTAAAATTAGATTGGAACTGTACTACAGGTGTCACTAAGCAATGTCTTGTTTCGAAAAGTAAACTATATTCGTTTTTACTCAAGTTATAACTTTTAAAATTGAAAAATTGTTTTGACACAAGCACTGCATTAAACTTGAAGATAATTTTCGGAACATATTGGTGTTACTTCGTTGATAGAAAAGCAACATTCAAACCTATTTACAATACCCAGAATTGTGCTAGCTTGAAGGAGAGATGCATCACATCAGCTATTTTTGAAGGGATAAACAAAGCTAAACTGGATTTTTTTCCTTACATTTCACTGTTAATATCCAAGAAACTTGTCAATAATTTAAGAGTTTTGGAAGGCCTTTGGGTTGTTTATGTAAAACAGCCAATAGATGTTCTAGACTGGGATGCATTGACAAGCAGTGCTAAGTAATAAGCCAATAACTTCATGGTTGATTCAAGAAAGAAAAAAAAGTGATTTTAAAAAACCCAAAATTCGACACAGCTCTGTTGATGATCCCCATGAACAGATACTAAAATTTTTAGAAAGGACGATAAATAACTTAACGGATTATTTTTCCCAGAAAAGCCTATATAGAGAGATGCAAAGACCCATAACATCGTTTACACTATAAAAAGTTGGGTGAAGAGGACATACTTTGTTGTAGGGCCATAAGCGCCAGAATTTATTTACATCTATAAATTTTCAATTCACTCCACAGATACACACACTAAACGTTTACAACAGTGGCTGCTTTTGAATGCAAAGGGTGCTTTCAAACATTTTTATTCAATTTAATACAACACCTGCAACAACAAAAATACTAAGAAAAATTGATTATTTAAAATGTTACCCAAGATTTCTACAAAATTAGAGTCAGTAGTACTTTGGGGATTTTAGCTATCAGAACATGCACGATACTGTTGTCACAGCACAGTAGCAAAGTTGGGGGGAAAAGTTAACGTTTATTTTTTTTTGTACACTAATCAGCATCTGTGACAACTGTTCAGGAAGCACAATATAAACACATTTGTTCCACTATGGTTAATAAATATAAAGAAAAATAAAATACAATGGCATTTCTGTATGAAATTATACGAAAACAAAAAGTATTCATTTACAAATATGTTCCATTTAATTTCAAGTCTTCAAATATGGATTTTGAAGCAGCTGTGAACTTTCAATCACCAACAATCTACCAAAACTGTGGTTTGCTATACAGTTTTTAAACATACAAAAGGAATCATTAAAAAAAACTTTTATTTGCCAACTTCAAGGAGCAGCACGTCCTGGGACAAAGCTGGTTAGAGGCAGAATAGATAGTTATTATTCTACTGCTAGCAGTCAAGTGCACCTACATACATGAAAGCAATAATGAAACATTAGAAGTTATTTCGTTCAGGTAGCACCAGCACTATTGATTTGGTTGGAAAGTGGGAATTGCAGCTGTACATTTATAATCAGCTGCAAGTAGAGAAGAATGAAAGTTCTTCCTTGGAGAACTGTAGACTGGATTGGGAAAGTGCTAATCACAATAACTCAGACAAATAACACAGTAAGTGGGAGGAGAGTAAGTAATAATTTAATGTTATAAAAGATGCAATGTACTGCTCCTTTAACAGGTTCCAATTTTAAAATTACAATCCTTTTGCACAAAATTAGAATTCAAGAGGACAATAACAATGTAACATGGCAGTGTAGAGTAGTCCCCAGCAAAATGCTATAGTTACATGCTTCAAGTCCCAAAACAATTAGACAATCAAATCTACCAACCACGTGTATAACGTACTCCATTAGTCTTCTGGATAGTTGATGCAATGCCTTCAGGAACAGGAAAGGCCAACATAGTCAGTCTCAACTTGCATGTAGAAAACTACTCCTGGAAGCTATGCATTGAGCATCGCTGCAGCTCATTCCCTCAGAAATAATCTGATGCTGAAGCAGGCTTAAAGTATTATGAGACA
The DNA here is from genome assembly GCF_902713615.1 of Scyliorhinus canicula. Lineage (NCBI taxonomy): Eukaryota > Metazoa > Chordata > Chondrichthyes > Carcharhiniformes > Scyliorhinidae > Scyliorhinus > Scyliorhinus canicula. Next base: position 129,282,142 of record NC_052163.1, read on the forward strand.
GGACCAACTCTCAAGAGAGCACTTGACACTTGTGAGAGAGATTGGGATAGATTTTAACTTTCACGTCTAGCAGAAATCTGACGGTAGCAGATTGGCCCCCTGTTATACACACTGCTGGGATTTTCCTTTGCACGGACTTCAACAGAAAGGAGATCAGGTGGGTCGATCCTCAACCAGCAGCTTTCCACCCAAGGGTGAAAGTTAAAATCTATTCCTTCATGTCAAAAATCTTGCGATAAAAAGCAGCTCAACATCAGACTAGCTAATTGCTATCAGGAGCTTTGAAGGACCACCAACCTCATATGCTTTGATAAATCATTCCAGCTCTTTCGACACTAAGGGTGCTATTTTTGCACAAGCCGGTTATAAAGGTACAACAGGTCGAAATTATAGGAAATTGCAAAAAAGGGAGGTGGGGTGGTTACAAATGACAATCACCCAGCGCAAAATATGAGTGACTGAGTATGTTTTTGGGAAGCTTTAATGTCCTGATATCATATTGCAATATACTGCAATAAGAATATGGCATCTGGTGACTTCTTGTTGGGTTTCCATTCAACTACAGTTCAATTTTACCCAATTTTTTATTATGTTTGAACTGGAAAAGTGTAGTTTAAACCAATCTGTCACACTATGAAGTGACAGTAAAGAAAGTCATATTCGCTAATATAGTCATATCTCACAGAGACTAATGACTGGCCCTATTCCGATTGCTATGAATCAATGAAGAGTCTCTATTCCTTCACAAACTTATATACACAATTGGACTGTCACATTAAAGTGTGCACTTAGAGTCCAGTTCAAATATAATTTAATGGAAGCTCCAGTACATACCACACAGTTTATAGATGGGTCATTGCTGTTTACATGCAGAGAGTTTCCGAATTTTGCTGCTACTGGTGGAGGCTTTGCGGGATGGATTGGAAGAAGAGCTTGACCTCCGTTCATTTTTGACCTTGCTGTTAAACTGTCCTGCCTCTGTGCCATTCATGCACATTGTTTTGTGGCTGCCTTTGCTCCTGTTTTGGCCGTTTTGCTCAATTTCTTCTTCAGGCACCTGCACCTGTCCTGTGGAAATAATAGATTTTTTTTTTTGAGAACGGAGAAGCAATTCCGAGTGGCTTTTTGTCTGTGGGCAGAAAATACCCGCCTCATTAAAAAAAAGTAAAATCACTAATAAAAGGATCATCTGATAGGTGCAGCATTTGGGACTGAGGACCTTGAAAGGACCAACTGGAGAAAAGCCGCAGTCCAGGCAAGCAGCCAAGGATGGATGGGCATTTGAAAGCTTGCTCATTTAGGCAAAATACTAAATTTAGCCACTAACTGACTAGGCAGTTCAACTATACCTTTTAAAAAAAAATAATCAGCACAATTCTAAGACATGTTTTCTAATTAGGCTGCATCTCTCAAGTGGTTAGCCACCCGATTACGTTTTCAGCTATAGGGGTATCAGCACCTTAACAACTCTGGGGACCTTTTCTAACCAAATAGTTGTACAGCCACATGATGTCATCACTCCCATTTAGAAAATTAAGATTTTTGAAAAGTTACTTTGCTTCATAAATTTGTTCTCATCAGGAAGTAAATACCATAATGTCAACAAAAGCCATCAAGCTAAAGCAAAGATGACAGAGTTATTTACAGTTAAGTTATACGCAGAAGCTACAAGACATGGCAGGAGACCTAGAAGTAGATTTTCAACTTGGACCCAGGTATAAATGGACCTGCGGATCTGCAATCCTTCATAGAAACCACAGGATTTTAATTTCTATCCAACTCAATGGAAATCAGAATTGAGTAGCTTCTGTAACAAGCAGAGGATCAACAATGTTGGCTCTTCTCCATTTACATTCCCTTTGTCTTTCTGTCCACAACATCTTTGTCAATCTCTATCTGTTGCTGGCCCTCTATCCAGCCCCATTGCCCCACACCCACTCCCATCCCCAACAGTATCTAATCCTACTTCCCGTTCTCTCCAGCTTTGACAAAGTCATCCAGACTCGAAACGTTAGCTCCCTTCTCTCTCCACAGGTACTGTCAGACCTGCGGAGATTGTCCAGTATTTTCTGTGTTTGTTTCAGATTCCAGCAGCCGCAGTGATTTGCTTTTGTATTAATGTCAGCTCTCCACTTGGGCAACAAGTTAAAAATAGAATCCTTAAAGTACATAAAGCAGAAGAAATGCCACTTTCCAAGCTTATTTCTGACAGTTTGGAAATCTACTTGACTTTTAGATTCTAAATGTTTTTGAAGTTTATATGTAGGTTCCAGTTGTGATGCTCCAGAGTCAGCCGAAGGTTGGATTTCACAAAATCAACTGAAGATATTGTAAAGTGCAAGTGATCAAAAAATGCTGGGAACAGAGCTGTCAATCAACGAAAATCAAAGACACATGGAGAGCTATAATGCACAAGATTATTTGTTTTATGCAGGCAATACTGACAAGGCAGTATTTGTTTTACTCATTTCGGAATGCTTCGAGATGATTACAATGCGCATTCTTCAACTGCTTCAGTTATTGCAGTAATGCTGCTTCCACAGGTTATTCACACAGTTTATTGATATAGATTCTGTTAATATACTGGAGAAACTACCCTTGTCAGCAAGCATTCTTCCACTAAAGTCAGGCACCAGTGCTCACAAAGCAGGCTAAGCAGTTCTCAAATGTTTACGCATCTGGTCAGTTCTTTTATAAAGTGAAAACGTATCAGAAACAATCATACAGATAGATAGAAATATCTTTCAATTGTATTTATTTAATCTATAGTTGTGTAAAGAACAGAATGCAATTTTCAATGTACTTGACACAACCTGTATGAAGCCCAGTTTAGTGACTATATATGCACATGACTTATTTTTCAGTGGTTTAGAATCCATATTGTAAAATGCATTACCATAGAGGTGATTTTCTCAGCATCTGCCTTGCAGAAACTGGGCTGGTGGGTAATTAAAAATTTAATTCTTAGAGCTTTTCAAGATCGATGTTGAGGGGCTGTTTACCCTGGCAGATAAATCTAAAATTAAGGATCATGACCTTAGGATAAGGGGTCAGTAATTTAGGACAGACAAGGAAAAATTTATTCACAAGAGTGTTGAGCACCGTTGGAATTCTCTACTCTACAAAGCTGTGGAAACTCAGTTATTTCATGTATTCAAGATTCTTGGGCACTAAAAGAATCAAGGAATATGTGCAAAAGATAGGGAACTGGAGTTGGTACACAAGTTTGACCCTGATCTTACTGAATGTCAAGGCACGCTGGACAGAAAACGGCCTAGTCTGGTTCCGATTTCTTAAATTCTTACCAGCTGTTGACCCACATTGAACGCTGGAATATTACCTGCAGTAGTGTGTACTGTTTTGGTCTCCTTATCAAAGGATGTGTTTGCCAATGTGGGAGTGCAAGAGCGTCACTATACTAAGCCCTGGGATGGCAGGACAGTCCTATGATGGCAGACTGGAGGAAACTGGGCCTGTATGATCTACAGTTTAGAAGAACGAGATGGGAATTCATTGAAACGTACAAAGTTCTTACAGGCGTGAGACAGATGTAGATAGGATGTGTCCCCTGGCTGGAAAGGCTGGAACCAGGGGGCACAGTCTGAGAATAGGAGGCAGGCCAATCGAAGAGGAATCTCTTCACTCAGAGTGATGAATCTTTAGAATTCTCCACGCCAGAGGACAATGGAAGCTCAATCACGAGCATGTTGAAGACAAATATATGGAAACCTATGGCATCAAGGGATATGGGTATAGCGCAGGAAAATAGCGTTGAGGTAGATGATCATTCATGGTCTAACAATGGTGGAGCAGACTGGGCCAAATGTGCCTACTCCTGTTCCTATGTTCCTAACACAAATCTTTAATTTTACCGTGCTGTAGTGAGCAGGCAGCAAGCATATCTACCATCAACCTGAAGATAGTGCTGTCCTTTGTTAAATATTTAGGTCAGAGTCTGTTGATGGAACTGGACCCCAATTACAATTTTAACTCATAGAACATAACTTGGAACATACAGTGCAGAAGGAGGCCATTCGGCCCATCGAGTCTGTACTGACCCATTTAAGCCCTCGCTTCCACCCTATTCCCGTAACTCAGAGTGGAAAATTAATTGTGGCTTTCCTGTTAGGTATAAATAACAGCAAGAGGATTGAAGAGGAAAGATGACCATGTCATGTACACATTTTTTGATTCTTTCCTTGTGCCTCTCACAAAATCCTTCTGCAACCCTCTCCCCACGACTAGAATTGAGGCTTTAATCGAGCCCCCCAAAAAACTAGATTCAAACATTTTTCAAGCTTATATATTTTAATTCAGTGAAAATTACTGCAAAAAATGTGATTGCGATTTCAGTAAGCTACAGCCTTTCCATACAGATGATAACCTTCAACACTTATCATAAACAATACATGACTCATTCATTCTGGTAAATGAAATAAAATTTCAATATTTACTTCAGGGAAATGAAGTGTAAATCCTAATATGCACACAGGTAAATGTGTTAGTTCATAAAAAGACACGAGTTTATGGTGACGCATTGTTAATCATCCAGTTGCTCTCCTAGCAAGTTACTTGCTTTTTTCAAATTAACAACTAATGCATTACCATATGGGGTCAGAAAGTTTCTTAATTTTAAGCATATTTTTAGCATTATATCTGCTGAGTTACACTAAGCTTTATTTTGCACACCTGACATCTGAACACTTCAAAATAACAAAAAGATTCTTAAAATCATTAGCAAATGGCAAATAAAATTATTAATTTCCTTGTACCAATTTCAGTTTAAATAGAAAATTTAATGACCTCTATGATTCGTTCAGACACAGACTGTACATAAGATTCCATACTGTCAACACAAGTGTGAAGAGATCATTTATATTGCAAAGATGTGAGCCTCTAAACAGCCATGAAGTATTTATGGTGCAAAACAATGTCCAGATCGTACGACGTTAATGGATTATTTTCCAGTATCATTTAACTTTCAGCTATGCAATTCAACACAGAGGATCTTTGTTGGAAGAGTCGCAGTAATTTATGCCTGAAGCTTGATAACTGCTTCAATCTTCTACAGAAGATTATGGCTGAATTCACGGTCTAAGAAACACATAGTTGGTTTTTAAATGCTATGTACAAAATACAGCAAGAAATAGACTTTGTTGTTTCTGCGTGGAATTTTATAGCCCTCGAAAAATTTCAACGGTCAGGACCCAGAAGTACATCTTGTGGCTCCATGTTACAGGAGGTGGTGGCCAACCAAAGCATCATCTTCCAGTCTGCCATCCAAGGCCCAATTACAGGCTGTGTACAGTTAGCAGTGCCACAGGGAGAAGTGGGTGTTGCTGATCCAGGTTGGGGAGCACAAGGCTGCCTCAAAAGGGAGGTGCTCTCTGAGGTTCTGTTGTGTTTCCTCGCCTACACAAACTTACTAATCTGTCACATAGGACTGGTATACTATATGCAGGTTCAGTTTATTTGAAGATACAGTACAAGATGGCTTCGCATTCAGATCTACTCTATGGATTCATCAGCCATTGCTCACACAAAGCACAGCTTCAATTCCTCGACACATGACTAGCTGCTGGTCACATGCAGCTTCACCTCCGGGTTACTTGTTCATTTACATATTCTATCTTATAGAGGTATTGCAAGATCAGCAAAGTGAAAAATAAGGATTGGCCACAGCTATCAAGGCATCGTTGTCCAGGAGCTACCAGGATCTGGGGAGTGAGGGGTATGTGCGTCAAAGTGCATCCCCCCCCCAGCAGTTTGCCGCTGCAAGGCCACCTCCAGGCTCCTGCCAGGCTCTGGCCACAGCACGTAGTTCACCTGATGTCAGAGAGGGTCCAGTAATGGTCCCATCTCTTTTGTTGATCAAGGTTGTTTAATTGTACAAGTAGACGTCTCACCTTTTAAAGATTTGTACAGATCGTGTACAAATACTTCTTTGAATACCTTCCACTATTCATCTGCAGTTTTAAGCATAAACAGTTTTTGCTGTGTCTAAAGTGTCTCACAGCTCTTCAAAGTCAGCCATTAATTGGAATTGCATAATCTACAGCGCAGTAACGGACGATTCAACCAAAATGGGTCTCTGCTGGTGTTTGTGCTCCACATGCACTTCCTCTCACCCTCCATCTAATTCTACCAGCAAATTCTTCTATTCGTTTCTTCCTCTTATACCCATCTAATTGTTCCCTTAAATGCATATGTATGCTATTGACCTCGATTACTCCTTCTGAGAGTACATCCCATACTTTCAGCGCTCTCTGGGTAAGGAAGTTTCGCCTGAATTCCCTATCAAACTATTTCATAACTTTGAGGAGCTTAATCAGTTATCTCAGCCTGTTCAGATTTTCCCAGCAGGTATGTGAATCATTTCTGCACTTTCTCCAGTGCCTCCAAGTCTTTTTCTGTAAGCTGAATGCCTTATTTAAATTTAAAATCTTGATTTGTGACTCGCCTTTCTCTCTCAAATCTAACATCGATTGCAATTGTGTTATGGTCACCATTAAGATTGATAACAAGAAACCATTAAGATAAAAACAGAAAATGCTGGACAATCTCAGCAGGTCCGACAGTATCTGTGGAGAGAGAAGGGAACTAATGTTTTGCATCTGGATGACTCTGTCAAAGAAAATACTGTTGGCCAAGAATAAGGTTTTATTTACAATCAAGCAGACAGTGTAAAGAGATGAACTAGCCATGCATGGCATGATTCTTTTTTTAAAATAAGAGAACAGTGTACCTAGGTGATTTCCTTCCAAAGGATAACAATAATTCTGTGCAAATAGGAAGGAGCCATTTGCTTCACAGCTTCAATGAAAAAAATAAAGTACATTTGCATGTGGTGGCAATTTCAATGAAATACATTACTCTGACATTCTAAATAATTCAATAGGAATCATCAACCAATGAACTGGCCATCATGGGCAAATGACACATTGAGAAATGCGGGATAGCAAAATAACTGCTACTACAGTGGAACTGCTGAAGTGACAGAAACAAATGGAAAGAAAAAGACATGCATTTTATATGGTGCTTTTCACAACTGCTAGATGCGTCAGTGTTTTCGAGCCAATGCAGTACTTTTTGAAGTGAAGTCACTCTTGTAATGTAGGGAACCAGACAGCTAATTTGCAGACAGCAAACATACAAAGAGCAATGTGATAATGACAAGACCTGCACCAGTTGTGATACTTCATGAAGACCTGCCTCCTCATCTTACCCACACTTGCAGTGGCACCCCTCAAGCTATGTTTCACCATTTGTCACTCTCAGTGATGCCTGTGGTACTTTGCGGGCTACAGCTAATTACTTATCATTTAAATCTATTTTTCGTGACCAAGGGATAATTAGAGACCAGGACACTGGGGATAGGTAACGCCCCCGCTCTTCTTCAAAATAGCATCATAGGAACTTTCATATACACCCAAGCAGGCAGATGGTTTAAAATTTCGACCAAAATACAGCACCTCCAACAGTTTAGTACTGCACTATAATGTCAGCCTTGATTTTTGTGCTCAAATCCTGGAGTGGGAATTGAACTAGGAACCTTGTGATTCAGAGGGGAGAGTGCTACCAACAGAGCCCAAGAAAAAAACATTTTATAGAAGCCCGATACTGCTCTGCTTTCTTTTCAAATCAAGCCATGCATTTAAGGTAATTGAATATGTAGCTCGGAGTAAAAGAAACAATTTAGTAGTTAATGTTTTTATTGTCCACATGAGTCAGATGAATCATAATTAGTACTTAAAACTATCTACTTAATTATAGATTAAAATTCAAGCCGCCCAAGAAAGCATTAATATACGCCTTCTATTTAAAAAGCAGCAGTTCAATTTCTAATGATGCACAACAGCAATAGAATATTTGGCTAAAAGTGCATACTTCATAATATTTCAGTACCACACCTTCAAAACAGAATATTTACGTTAAATAAGAAACCATCTCCAACTCTCAGCTTGAAAAGGAGGAAAGACTATTTTTTTTTTAATTAAAGGCTGCAATAAAAACATGTTCAGAGGTACAAACAAATAGAACTATTAACAAAGACCAATATGCACCAGGTTTGCTCCCAAGTTTGCTCATATTTCCCCACACATTTGTCCATTATGGAAGATTTTTTTTTTTTTTTTTAAAGGGTTGTTTATGATATTTCAGTTTCTATCATAATCCCACATGTGTCTGAATAATTTACGTTGCATTCTATAACATTTAATTAAAAGTGAAGGATAAACAGGGCATTTTGCAACATGGTTTGTTGTCTATGATTGGCTGCTTGATTCCTCCACTTGCTGCCAGTTTCAAGTTGCCATCGGGAAAGGAGAAATCCACACCAGACAGATTATTAGATGTCAGTAAGCACCCTTCTTTGAGGACAGTGATGATGACGATTAATTAGAGTACAAAACTCAGGCCAATGTACACAGTTTCAGTTAAAGTATTCCTCATTATTTTAACCAATTTATTCCCCAATGCCTTTAACAAAGCAGACAGCTCAATCACAAAAACTATCGGGAATGCCCAGAAAGGAAATTTTCAACTTGCACTATTTGATATTTCGTAAGATCAGGACAAAGCTATTCAATCGTTTTGAGTATACTCTGCCATCACTGTTGATCTGTATGTCGAATCCCTTTGATCCATGTCTTAGCTAATAAACATCAGTCTCATTTTTAAAATTTCAATTGACCGAATATCCACATGGACCAAGATCCCAGCCTCCCACCATTCTTTGTCCACGAATATTGTAGCTTTGTTTAGCTTCAGAGAAATGTTTATTCTTTTACTCCATACAATTCTCTTTCATTAGGATTCAAGGTGAATATCTTTCAAAGCTAAAACTGCTTCAAATCTAGGTGATAAAATCGTAACTTCCACTCCTGCAAATGACTCACTCGTTATCAACCCCCATATTATTGCAAATGCAGTGAACATGGTATATATCCATCATTTCAAATAAACATTTATTGGAAACTACTTTTCCTTTACTATACTGAATGTGTGCTGTATAAACAAATAAAAAATGTCCCAAACTCCTCTCAGCACTGTGAGAAAATCATTAGGAAATGATCCTACTAATGTAGTCTAAGCACAAAATGCAAGATGAAACAGCTTCAAATTTCACTGCCACAATATCCATAGTTTATTTCAGGTCCCAAAATTGTCACCTAATAATTTGGTTTGTATTAGCTCCAGGTTCAATCACTCAACAATTTCAGAGGACCTCAGCATTTCATATCATTTTCAATACTGGATGCAAAATGAGAGCAGCACTGAATGTAAAATTCAGTACCAGATGGCACTGAAATTCTACTCATTAATATCTCCTTTTCATCAACTAGAACTCCAAAACGGAGAAACAGTCTGGGGTTGGATTGTAGAGATTGAGGTACACACCACTTGCTCTCCCTCCCATGAGGGAGGAATGTAAGCCAGGTCATAGAATTTCTTAACTCATTGAACAATGCTGTAGGCCAAGGTTGAAAATAGGTTTCATTTTGACAGTCTAATAAAACATCAATTACTTTGTTTCCAGCCAAATTAAAATGCTAATGTGCTGTTTACAGGAGGACTATTCGAACAAAAAGTTGCTATCTGGCTGAATTTACTGACATGGCACTGCTGAGAATTTTTAACTACTGAAATGCTGCTTTCTTTTTTACAAGTGTGCTTGTAGTTAATTACAAAGATAACCAATATTATCGTAATTGATAGATTTAGCATTTATATTAAACAGCTTTGTGTAAAGCAATTGACCAGACATAAAAATGAACAATTCAAAAATGACACATCAATATCAACATTCCAGCAATGGTTCAAGATAGTTAACCTTTTTTCAAAAATGTTAATATAAAATTACATAAAACAGAATTCCTTTCCCAAGCATTCAAATCTAGGCACACTATGCCAATAGTTCGTCACATTGCAAATTTTCAAACTGGGAGGATAACTATTTATCCTTAAAGCAATGCATTCTATGAAGCAAAAGCCACCATGGCTACCTTGTGTTTCATAGCCGTACTCAAATCTTTCCACAGAATATTTTCTCAGATTGCAAACGCAAATTTCTTTGGAAGTTTTAATAGCGTTGTTATAATATGTGGTGACTTAGCTAGGAATGGAAATTTTTGTGGGTCTCAATTTGTGATTGGCATACCAAATGTCTAGTGTCACACTAAATCAATGACATGGAGGGGGGGCATTTTCCAGGCCCCTTCGAAGTGTTTGTCGGCTGTAGCCCAACGTTGGTCGGAGGCAGGATCTTCCAAACCTGCCGCTGTTAATGTAATTTCCGATCGAATTTACGCCCCCGGCCCCCATGAAACTCATGGTGGGGGTTCGCCGTCAGCAGGACTAGAGGGTCCCGCTGACAGGAATGGCCTGAGAACGGCTGGAACCCCCCCCCCCATTATTTTCTACAATCATTCAGCGCGGGTTCACTCCACAACAGGTAGCATTATTTTAACTGCCTTTTCAGTTGACCAATCTCATTTGAATTGCGCTTTTAGGCAGAATTTGGCTTTTCTATTTGGTTCAGACTCCGAATGTGAGAGAAATTAACACTGCTCCTTGGCTCCAAGTTTGGGTGACATTTGGGTTAATCTCGATGCTGACTGGGTGGGTGTGGCCCACCTCATCGGTGGCTATGCATCAACACTAAAGAGCACATTATAAAGGTCAAACAATATTATCCGCAAAAGTCTCTAAAATATTACAAGCTGAATGCCTCCACAATAGTGGTCCATGGTTCACTTGATGGAAATTTGTATTTGTACATACTAAACTCAAAACGTCTAAGATTATTAAACCCTGGAAAGCTGGTTCAGGTAAAATAATTCACAGTACAGCAAGTATGAATTGACACTATGGCCATGATCCAACGGCCACAATACGCCGGAAAAGCAACTGGGCATGGCGCAGCGGGGCCATTGAAAACCCAGACACCTCACTCCCGGGATCTAGCTCGCAACCCCTCGCGATATTCAATGCAATGGGTTGGATCACATTTTAGCAAATCTGTATATTAGAACGAGGCAGTTACCTTACTCTAATGTGCAGATTATGGAGGCACCCGAGGCTTTAGGATTCAACCTTTTCGCCTCAGAGACCTTGGGCGAGCGCAGTTCAGCACTGGTTCCCACAAATGGGGACCAGATAGAACAGCGCTCGTGGAGGTCTCCCATGGGATCGGAGAGCCCCAGGTGCATGCCCTTTTGGCAGGCTAGTAGCCTGGCACTACTGGTGCCACCTGGACACCCTGGCAGTGCCCTTGGGTGCCAACCTGGCACTGCCAGCTGGTATGGCCACTGCCAGGATGGCATTTTTTGCACGCGTGATCAGGCCGGGGTTGCCCGGCGTGGGTGCTGTGGGGGGTCCTCCCATATTGCGTTCGGGCTGGGGGATGACGTCCTGATCCCTCGCTACAGGGTTAGGTACGTTTTGGCGCAGCCATTTGGGCGCGGCCGTTGTGGCGCGGGCGTTTTGGCGCCGGACGTTTTGGCACCGGACGTTTTGGCCATAATAACATTTCTTTATTTGTAAATTAGCCTCAGTTGAGTTGGCTGCTGGTGCGGGTCCGCTGTCACAAGTGTTTCGTTCTATCACCATCTTTTTATATATTTTTTAACTAAACCAATTTGCATACCCATATGATGGCTGAGGAAGTATCAACAAAACGTGGTAAAGAAAAATTTGTTCATAACGAATTCCTTTACGTCTTTGACAAAACAAGCAAAGGTGACAGCGAAGTGAAATTTTGGCATTGTGAGCAAAAAAGCCGGTGCAAAGCACGTCTCCATACTAAAGCTGCAAACGTGGTGAGGCAGTTGAACAGCCATTCGCATGATGCTTCTGCTGCACAAGTAGAGGTTGCACTCGTGAAAACTAAAATAAAAAAAGAGAGCACAGGAAACCCTTGAGGCACCGACTGTAGTTGTTAATGAATGTTTGACAGACATATCCCAAGCTAGTCTACCAGCCATTCCTAATATATCTGCTTTGAGGAGAATGATAAGCAGAAAGCGTAATTATGTATTGAACGCCCCCACAAATCCAAGTAATTTACAACAATTGATTGTGCCAGAATGCTACAGGATATATGTCCCTCAACCAGGAGTGGAAGAAATTTTTTTACTTTGTGATAGCGGACCAGGTCACGACCGGATATTAATCTTCGGAAGACAGCTGGCTACAGCACTTATTGACATCTGATATGTGGTTTGCAGATGGCACATTCAGTATTGCTCCCAGCCTCTTTTCTCAGATTTATGTAATTATGGTAAAAAAACACGGAGGAGTTACTCCTACGGTTTATGCTCTTTTGCCCAACAAGCAACGCACCACATATGCGAGAATGTTCGCATTATTGAAAGAAATCGAACCCAACTTGAAACCCAGTTCAATCGTCTGTGATTATGAACAAACTGCGCACAGTGCTATGAAAGACATATTCCCTGATGTTCAAATAAAAGGATGTTTTTTCATTTAGCTCAAAATATGCAAAAACATCTAGCTAGTATAGGGTTCCGTAGTTTGTATAACACTGATCCAGATTTCGCGTTAAAATCTAAAATGATTATTGCCATTGCCGTTGTACCTTTGAACAAAATCGATGAATATCTGGATGCTTTAGCGACCCAACTGCCGCAAGAACTTCAAGATTTACTCAACTGGTTTGAAGATACATATGTTGGTCGTCTGAACAGACGAGGAAATGGTAGACGAACACCTTTATTTCGCCCTGAGATTTGGAACCTTTATCAGAGAACATTAAACTGGGAAGACCGCACAAACAATAATGCGGAGGCAGCCCACCGTCGATTGAAATATGAACTTGGCATGCATCATCCCACCATATGGAAACTAATTGATGGCCTGCGTAAAGTACAGAAAGGTAGAGATGCATATTTTGAAAGGTTACTAGCCGGCCATGAACCACCACAAAAACTAAAAAAGTATAGAGATGCAGATAAAAGAATACATGAAACTGTTCTTAAATTTGAAAACATGGATGCTATCGAGTACTTGAGGAGCCTTGCTCATAATTACCAAATGAACTAAACTAAATGAACTAATTTAAGGTTTTTAATTTACAATAAAGTTAGTTTAAAAACTTTTTAAAGCTCATCTTTTAATTTACAGTTTTAAGCTTGCTTTCAAGTCCTTCCTTCGAATGATACTGAATCTTGCAACAATTTACTTGCAACAATTTACTAGCCACAAAAACTAAAAAAAATTCTGTCATCTGCGCCCAAACGGCCGCGCCAAATTGGCTGCGCCCAATTGTCCCATACCGCTCGCTACAATGGGGAGTTCAGGCAAGTGGAGCTCCCCACTGTACAAAACAGGGTTATGGGCGGGCTTGGCCGCGCATTCTCCTTACAGGCCCCTAATTCAACGCGAGTGGCTAAACGGGCTCATTGGGGACTTTGTTCTCTTTTTGGGAGAATCGCGCCCAATATTAACAACCATACTTGATTATTATTTAAAAGTCTGAATAATACTTTACCTTATTTACAGTTGGCTAAAAGTATGTATGTCATACTCTGAAAACAGGTTAAATGTAGATTTGATATGTATTCACAAAGAGCAGAAAAATAACTACCAAGCTGCCTGTGTTAAGCAAGAGAAGAACATGCTACTGAAAGTGCAGGTTCAGGGCCTGAGAACTTGTTGGACGTAAAATACACTAGCAAATAGAAACATATTTTTTCATACATGGTTTACTATAAAGGATTAAATGGCACCCACTATGAGCCGAAGATTTGATCAAAATGGCAACCAGGGTGACGATGGCATTTTTCCACCTGGGTGTAATACTAGTCACAAGCGGCTGGTTTAGCACACTGGGCTAAATCGCTGGCTTTTAAAGCAGACCAAGCAGGCCAGCAGCACGGTTCGATTCCCGTACCAGCCTCCCCGAACAGGCACCGGAATGTGGCTTTTCACAGTAACTTCATTTGAAACCTACTTGTGACAATAAGAGATTTTCATTTCATTCATTTCATTATTGTTGCTTTCAATTTTTCTTTAATATAAAAATATGTTCTCTTAATAGCTAATGGATTTGAGAGACAATCCTGAGTGATACAGATCAGAAAGGTCCCGGTTCAGTCCCCAATCTATGTTTAACTCGGGTGATATTACAGCAAGACTCCTACAACTGGCCATTTTGTCAATAAAATAGGAAGAAGAAACAAGTAAAAAGCAAAATGGCTGCCTATCCCTGATCTACATCCAGAAACATCTATTGGAAGCGAAGGTTTGTGAAGTGACGTAATGCGAACATTCATCAAGAACTCGATTGCTTTTAGTCATGACGCCCACCATGATAAAACAGTCTGTTGACATGTCAACATACGACATAAAGGGGGGTGGTCTTTAGGTTCTAAAATTCATATATGTGGTAAATTCAAAATGGGGCAAAATATTGTGTGTAAGTCTATATACTGGAAACATGTATTTTGAAGAATGGCAAACGTTGCAAAATAATTCACCCTGTAGTTTGCCGTGCAGAGGCTGCAAGGTTACCCACCCCTCAGTGGCAGGTAGCCAACTGAGCTTGTCATAGGCCTGTTAAGGTCTATTTGAGGCTCCATCCCCTCGTCCCTGGAGGCATTGGGGAGCAGTGCCGCTGCCTGGATGTGACATCCTGACAGCAGACCAAGCAGACCAGTGCTCCAAGACAAGCTTAGTGACCCTGTGAGATTTTCTGGAACAATGTGAAAGATAGAAAACTTGGAGTAATCTAGCTTACCATTTTGTTAAACAACATTTTTGACATGAGCATTTAAGTTTAACATGGGTCAGATGTGTTACGACCCCTTTGTGGTCCAAGGACTGTGCTCCATACGTTTTCCCCATTACACAGCTGAGTATGAACTCCCCTGGTAATTGGGGGCGGGCTTTCCCCTTAACAAGGGAAAACTACTCAGGATAAAAACCCCGACCTGGGTGCAAGTCCAGTGGGTGGCCCTTTGGGGAGAGGAGTTAATAGTTTTTATTATTTTGTGTGTACCGTAATAAACTTGTTGTTCATTTCTACCCTACTGTGGTTTCCTGTTGTCTCTCCCATTCGTGGTCTACACCGGCGATGAGGGTGAAGAGGAGCTACCAGAGCTGCTGTGCATTATACTGCTGACACACTTTGTCCAGGCCCACGGAGACCTCCACTCTGGACGGTGAGATGTCGCACATCGGGGAAACCTGAGCAGTTCGATGCTGGTACCGATGACTGGACTCAGTATGTAGAGAAGGTGCAGTATTTTCTTTTCAGTCGAACGAGATTGTTGAGGATGAACAACAGACCTGCAGTCGGGGGGCCCACCTATCAACTCATCAAGAGCCTCAAATACCCGGAAAGCCAGGCTCCAAGTTTTTTGTGTGTTCGTGACATGGTCGAGCACATCTTTACCCGCAACCCCCCGTAATGGTCTGCCGGTTCAGTTTTCACACCTCGTAGACCCAAAAAGAGAATAAAATGGCAAATTTGTGGCATGTTTAAGGATGCTCACTGCCACATGTAAGTTAAAGGCCACACTGCCCAAATCTTTACAGGATCATTTCGTCTGTGGGCTCCAAGACGTCGATACCAAAAGAAAACCCCTTACGGAGGTTCACTTAACCTTCCAGCAGGGGTGGACATCGCCATTTCCCGGGAGAACACAAAGTCCATGAGCTGCAGGGCTCGTCGGTCCTGTACCTTGGCCACCGAAGCAATCACTGACCGACTGCCCCCAGGCCCGAATTTCCAAGAAGCGGAACTGACCACGGGACCCAAGGATGTAGCTACGCGTGCCCGGGCGCAAGCGGAATGTTACCCCCGAAACATAACTCCAAGATGGCGGCTGCAGGCCACAGGCTGGACACCATGAACAGGGCCAAGATGCCAGACAAGCCTGTGAGGATGCCGTTCCTCACCGGACCCCCAGGCGTTACCGCCCTCCTAGACGCCAAACATACTATGTTGAAGACCAGGAAGATGAGTACCAGCAGTTGCTCTGCATTTCAGCCCCCAAGGTCGCATCCATCCGGAGTGCTTTAAAGGTGACTGTCCATCCCATCGAAATGGAGCACGGTTCCAGAGCGGCAGTCTCAGTCATCAGTCGCCAGACATTTGCCATGATCAAGTCCAGTCTCCACACTTTGGACCTTCCGGACACAGATGACCGTTTGGCGACGTACACTGGAGTCTTTGGTCATTGAGGGAACCATCCACGTGACCGTGGCATATGCGGAATAGTCGGCATGTTTGCCCTTGGTAGCAGCCCACAGAGGACCACCCAGCTTACGGGCCAGGATTGGATGCGCCACTTAAAATTGGACTGACAATGAGTCTGCCGCATGTACCCCCACGGCCTAGGAGTAATGGCAAAGTGTCCAGGCACTTCTGCTGAAGGTCTTAGGACAATGAGCCTGCGCATCTCCGTTATTTGCACGCCCGCCCAGTACCATACACACTGTGGCCCAAGGTCGATGCAGAACTGGATCAGTTGGAACGCTTAGGCATCATCCGCTCCGTCCATTTCACCAACTGGGCTGTGCCATTGGTCCCAGTGCTGAAACCTGATGGGTCCATATATTTACGTGGGGACTACAAGATGACAGTTAACTGGTCTCTCGCCTTGACCGTTACCCAATCCCGCGCATCGAAGACCTGTACGCTAAAACCCAGCAGGGAACAACGTTCACAAAGCTCGACATGTGTCCCGCTATCCACAGCTGGTCCTGGACCCAGACTCTCGGAGGTATGTTACAGTCAACACCCACAGAGGGCTGTACAAATACACCCGACTGCTTTTTAGGGTCTCAACAGCCCGTGCGATTTTCCAATGCGTGATGGAAGGCATCCTGCTGGGCCTACCCAGGGTGGCCGTATACTTGGATGACGTACACATCACCAGGGCCTTGGAAAAAGAACATTATGTGAACCTAGCTGAAGTCTTCCAGCGTTTGAACAGACAAAGTCTGCCTTCACAGGGAGAAGTGCGTTTTTAATACCCCCAAAGTCACCTATTTAAGGTACAGGAAGGGGCTTCATCTGATGGAAGACATCCAGCAGGCTCCCATTCCTTAAGACAAAACTGAACTCGGTTCCATTTTAGGACTTATTAACTTCTGCGTGAAATTCATTCAACTTAGCCACGCTGCGTAGCCCGCTCCACCAATTATTTAAAAAGGACACCCGAGGGAATGGGGTCCCCCCACACCAGAAGGCGTTCCAAAAGTCAAGCGGCAGCCATCCTCCAGGAAGCTGCTGATCCACTGACCCTGAAAAATCACTTCTCCTGACATGCGCCGCTTTCCCTTACGGCGTAGTAGCCGTTGTCGCACACTGGCTGCCCAACAGGTCAGAGCGACCAGAACAATGGAGAAGGAGGGCATGGCAGTTGTGTTTGGCATGAGGAAGTTCCACCAGTATGTCGACGGCCATGCATTTACAGTCTACACCAATCACAAACCTTCACTTGGGCTATTCAAAGAGGATCGAGTAATTCCCCCGATCGTGTCCGCCAGGGTCCAGCGATGGGCATTATTCGGAGCAGCTTATGAATACACGCTGGAACACTGCTCGGGCACACAAGTCCCACATGCTGATGCACTGAGCCGCCTGACCCTCTCCACAAGCCCGTCAGCTCCCGCATCACTTGAGAAGTAATAGTGGCCGCTCCACTACATGGATTCCTCATCGACCACAATGGCTCGCATAAAAGAGTGGACTCAGGCGGACCCACAGCTATGTCAGGTCCAGCACGTAGTCCAGAATGGGGGCCAATACAGATCATTGCCCAACGATCTGCCGACTTATACAATGAAGCTCACGGAGCTGAGTGTGGAGCACGGCGTCTTATTATGGGGGACACGGCCAGGTTCGGGGACGACCTCATGCGCTCTTGTTGCAAGACCTTCATAGTGGACACCCGGGGATTTCCAAGGTGAGGATGTTGGCCTGCAGCTATGTCTGGTGGCCCGGAATAGACTCGGACATCAAGACGGTGGCCCAGTGCTGCGGCCCATGCCAGGAGAACCAGAAGGCCATACCGGTTACGCCAATACACCCTTGGGAATGGCCGCTGAAACCTTGGTCCCGTGTCCACATAGACTTCGCCAGCCCATTCCAAGGGGCGACATTCCTCGCCATGGTAGACACCTACTCAAAGTCCACAAGGTACAAACTGTGACCACAAAGACAACCATGCATTGGCTGTGGCACACATTCAACACCCATGGAATACCCAAGTGTTGATGTTGGATAACGGTGCCATGTTCACCAGCAAGGAGTTTGAGTCGTTCATGATCGTGAACGGAATTCAGCATGTACAGACTGCCCAGTGTTATCCAGCCTCAAATGATTTGGCCGAGTGGGTGATCCAAACTTTCAAAAGGGTAATGAAGAAACTGACAACAGGGCATTGGGAGAGGCAACTGGCCCGGCCGACCCCTCATGCTACCACAGGTGTAGCACCAGCATAATTGCTGATGGGATGCCCGCTCCGGTCACGCCTCAGCCTCGTTATCCTGGACATAAGCGCTCGGATCCGCCAGCGACAGGATCGCTCCGACATGAATACAGGTCCACGCTCACTGTTGCAACTTCTAACCAATTTCAGCGCCGGCGCCACATGGGTCCGGGCTTTGTACTGTGCCAACTGGTCCAGTTTCCTAATCGGTCCAGGTACAGGGACGTGAAGTCAGACGCCACCTGGACCAGATCTGCCGCCGCATGCGGAAGCCTCCAGAACAGACTCTGGATACAACAATCCAGTACCGCCCACAGCACGGTAGCACAGTGGTTAGCACTGTTGCTTCACAGCTCCAGGGTCTCAGGTTTGATTCCCGGCTTGGGTCATTGTCTGTGTGGAGTCGGCACGTTACCCCCGTGTCTGTATGGGTTTCCTCCGGGTGCTCCGGTTTCCTCCCACAACTCCTGAAAGACATGCTGTTAGGTAAATTGGACATTCTGAATTCTCCCCGTGTACCCGAACAGGCGCCGGAATGTGGCGACTGAGGGATTTTCACAGTAACTTCATTGCAGTGATAATGTAAGCCTACTTGTGACATAAAAAAGACCCCGTCACTGTCTAGGCCGCCACGTCAATCACCGTTGCCTCTGTCCGTCGAATCCCAAGAAGTGGAGGTGCAAGAAGCCATGTCAGAAGGTTCTGACACCAATTCGGACATGGACACAGGCCCGCTGCCATAATCGTCCAGCAACTCTCGCCAACGGCGTCAACGCTACCGCCTCGATGTTCCGCCCAAAAACATCGGGGGAGAAATGTTATGATGCCTTTGGGGGCAAGGACCGTGCTCCCTATGTTTCTCCCCATACAAGGCTGAGTTTGAACTCTCCCGGTGGGGTTTCCTTAACAAGGGGAAACTACGCAGTATAAAAACCCTGAGCTGGGTGCAGGTCTGCAGGCCAGGGAGTGGCCCTTTGGGAAGAGGCATTATTAGAATAAAAGACTAATTTATCAATTTTCACTTGAACTGCATACATCGCTTTCGTACATTTTCTGAGGTAATCTATTCCATCAATTTATCCAGCCTCATCTGCCACTTATTTGATCACCAAGCAGAAAGTTGAATGCCAATGAATAAATTGGCTTGCCATACTAATAAGAGAAGCCAAGTAGATTAGGAACAATACTTTGCAACTTTTCTAACAGTTGTACACTTAGTTTTGTAAAGGCTGAAGAGAATGTCATTGAATCTAAATGTGTCTGTAGGTTTAATTTGCTACTTGCCTTTAAAATGCCAATTAAACAATCTGAAAAAAAGATTAGAAAACAAATAACTTTGATCACATTTACCAGTCATTGGATAAAACAACAAAGCACATTAACGCATCTCCGTAGAACTCATGATCCATTTATCATGACCTGATGCACCAGTCATCGGAAGGAGTTCCCAAGACCTGACCAAATTTGCCACAAGAAATTGGCTTCTTCATGTGGTTAAACCAAGTAAAGGCTTCAGGGGTTTTAGGGATATTTCTCAAATTTCAAGTGCAAATTATTTCTTTCAGTTCCTGACCTATAAGATTGAGATCTTATACCAACTGAATCGGATTGAAGCTAAATGTACAAACACAAAATGCACAATAAGTTTAGGGTGTCACAGCAGCTAGTCAACTCTATTCAACCTGATTCTAAGGCTAGAAAAGCTCAAAAACTAAAGAAAAAACTGCCCTTTTACCATGGATAACTCTAAAGTTAAATTCTATTAAATTAACACTGAGCACAGAAAATTCCTGAATAGGATCAGAAATGTTTTTAAACAGAGTATTAATACATTTAAAATGCCCGCTAAAAAAAGCTTACAGATTTAGTACATTAAGCAATAGTACAGGTAAAATGTCCCAAAGAGAAACCTATACAACTTCAGGAAACACATTACCAAATTGCTGGCCACAATGTAAATCGCAAATAATCTAAATCAGCAAATCTTACAAATCTAAAGGCAAAACTGTGAATTTTGGACGCCCAAAATGAAACAGGAAATGCTGGTCAGCCAGTTAGGCAGCATCCATGGAGAGAAAAACAGGGCTAGCATTTCTGATCAATGACCTTCCCTCCGACCTGGAATGTTAATTTATATCAATCTACTATTGTCTGTGAGATTGTGTATTGATTAATTTGAAACATTAAAAACAGTTGTGAGATTAACTACATACCTGGTACTGTAAAATCCTGAGTATAAATTATTTCATCTTCATTGAACAGATCTTCATCTTCTTCATCATTATAACCATGCAAGTCTTCCAGGTAAGGCACCACTGTCATACTTCTCCACATGTCCTTGGTCTCTGGGCTTGGAGGAATAGGAACAAGATTTTCTGCCTGAGGATGTTTTTTCCGAAACCAACTATATTTCAGGAAAGAAAGAACATTTCATTAGCCAAGAGGGTGATACTAAAGTTTCTGGAGGTTTTTCTCCCCAAAGAGCAACTTAAAAAGGTTTAGTATTTCTGAAAAGTAATTCACCTAACGTGAAAATGAAATGAAATGAAAATCGCTTATTGTCACAAGTCCTTCAAATTAAGTTACTGTGAAAAAAACCCTAGTTGCCACATTCCGCCGCCTGTTCGGGGAGGCTGGTACGGGAACATGGAGGATAGACTAATTTTAATTACACAACTAGGCAGTTGCATACTGAGTTCCAGAAACAAAATTGAATTTTTGAACATGTACATTACTCGGAGAAAATTCTAACATTAAGCTATACATAAAACACTGAAAGGTGTTCCTCTACTTGGGATCCAAGTCAATTAGGAAAATAATTCCTTTGTGTAAACAGATTTTCTTTGGGGTGGGAGGGGCAGGGATGAATTTACAATTTGATAAGTGACTGATTTTTTAAACTGCTTATAAGTCCGCTTGGTTTCTCTCCTGCATTGACAAAAAAAATCCCGCAATTCTCCCTCCTGCAGCTTGTTGATTTGAAAATGTTTTCCTGCTGGGGAGAAGAAAAACAGGAAAAGAAAAAAAATTGAAAGCCACATAACAGACAAAGAGCCTGGGGTTTGCGGTCAACAGTGAAGCAAGAACTTTCTTTCTTGACTTGAATTAAGTCTCCCTAATATTCCTAGCAATCTCTCTGGCGGGAGTCAATCTCCTTGCAGAGGTACCCACAACTACTTGCAGGTTTCTTCACTGCACATTCCCAGCAGGGAATGTCACCAGACTATCCAATCAGCTAATCACAAAGCTATCGAAACAGGAAACAAAAAGCACAAAAATGAAATCACTTTTACTTTTGTGTTTACATAGAACAAAGTAAAAATTACGACATACACATGGGGTTGAAGATATATTGGGCGGGAATCTCCGATCGGGAGGCTAAGTGTCGACGCCGGCGTAAAAACGGGAGTGTTTTATTCCGGGGTCAGCGCCCGTTCTGGGACCCCATTCTCCAGCTGCCGATCCTGGCGTGAACCCGGCGCCGCGGGGTCCGCACATGTGCAGTTGGGCCAGCGCCAACTAGCACATGTGCAGTGGCCTTCTTCCCCGCGCCGGCCCCAACGCCAAATGGCGCAGGGCTACAGGAGCGGTGCGGAGGAAAGGAAGCCCCCAGCCAGAGGCCGACCCACCGATCAGTGGGCCCCAATCGCGGGCCAGGCCACTATGGAGTGCTTTAGGAGTGCACTGAATCAGCTCGGAGGAAAATTAATTTTCAAGGTAAAATATGAGGTATTTAAGGAATAACCTTGAGCAGATTATTGTAGTAAATAATGCAAAAACAAAATAAGTACACGAGAAATTTCAGCAAATTTAGATTCATTGCTTGTTCACAATTAACATTTCAAACATTTTCTTTTTTTGGCAGTGGCTAATTTCCCTAGAGGGCAAATTATAGTGCTGTTAAAGTCTCTCTCTGTCTGATCAGTAATGCCAAAATTAATTTGACATCCTGCGCAAGGAACCTTCATTTTCTAGTCTCTCACTAATCCTTCATCAATTAATTCATTCACCCTTGGGCTGACATCCTTCAAACAGGAAGTCACTGATTTTAAAAGTCTTCTCTTAATGAGGGACCTGTGAAAAACATCTGGCTTGTGATGTACTGTAAGCACAGTAATTAATATTAAATTATTATATTTCAAGTAATAGCACCAGCTATTCGGTACAAGTATATCTTAGAGAATGGCTAAGTAAACAATACACACCATTCCATGCATTTAAACGTTTGCTAATACAAGTTGTATTAAAAAAGTTCAAATGCAACCCCACATATTAAACTTAATAATATCCATGATCTTCATGATTCTGAATCTGTCAAGAACCACAAAGTGCTTTTCATATAAAATAAGTATTGGTGATACCATATCATCCTGAATATTTCCACTGCTTTCTGAAACTGTTCTAACCTACTAGCCCTCAAATCTATTGATAGCTTATGTTTTTATTTTTTTAAACAAAACCAAATCTTATTTTAAAAGCAGACTGCACAAATCTGCCAATTATTCAGAACTTTCTGACATTATCCTGTTTTACATTATCTTCATACATATTCCATCTCAATGCAATGCCTTACCACGGAAAGCTGTGTTTTGAAGGCTGTTGCACTGCTAGCATTGTAAAATGTTTTCTTGTTCTAATTTTATAGCTGGAGAGAGGTTTGGAAGACAATAACTACCCACAAGCATCTTATACCACAAAGTGTCACCCACTGATACAATGATAACCACATTTTGGTGCATCAGACAGGGAGGGTGGGAAGAATCACTTCCTCCTCAGCTTCTAATATCACAGGCAAGTGCTCACTTGTGGAGAAATGCAACTACTCAAAACAGGTGGAGTGATGACAAGTAGACCAGTTATAGAATTTAAGACAGAGATAAGGAGAAGTCGCTTCGAGGGTTGAGTCTCTCTGGAACGCTCTTCCACAAAAGGCAGTGAAAGCAGTCTTTGAATGTTTTTCAGGCTTAGCTAGGTAGATTCTGGATTTACAAGGGGCTGAAAGGTTACCGGGGTTAGATAGGTACATAGGGTTGAGGTCGCAATCAGATCAGCCATGATTTTATAGAATGGTGGGGCGGGCTTGAGGGGCCGAATGGCCTACTCCTGCTCCTATTCATATGTTCATAGGTTCCTTCCCTCTGCAGAGGTGTAGGAAAGCACTTGCTGCAGAAAACCTGGGGTAAATCTATACCAGTTAAAATATTCAAAATCTCACCTGAGCGCCCAGCTAACCCTGACTTATCACATTTCTACCTCTCTCTAGCTCTCAAGAGTTATACGGACTCGGAACATGAGCCAGAATTTTACAGCCTCCCCCCCCTCCAAAGACTTTTGTATGGCTGGCTACATTTTCTAGCCCCACCCTCGCTGCGACGGGGTTGTAAATTCTGCCCAAAAACTGTTTCTCTCTCCAAATATGATGCCAGGCTTGCTGAGATTTTCCAGCATTTTCCGTTTTCAGTTCATTAAAAATATTGCCGAGTATGGAATATCGGTTACACAGCGAGGAAACTCCTTTTAAGAAACCATCTCCCCATTGCCATTCCTCCACCCCATCAGATACTGAAATCTGGTGCTGGAGGAATGGCACCCCACTGAGTTTCTCGTGTTTTGTTTTCTTTTTTGGTGTGTTTTCATATGTTCGGTGTATGTATTCTCCTCACTGTTTGGCTGGGAGTTGAAGTTTGCTTTTGGTGGGAATTTGGGAGGCTCTGAAGGGGGTTGAAGGGTCCTGGGCCTGTGGGACCGGGTTGCTGAGGGGGTGTTTAGGAGGAGAGGAGAGGGGTTCACCACGAAAGCGAACGAAGGTTGGGTAGTGAATGGGAGTGTGGTGTGGGGGAGGGGGGCGCTTTCGCTGGAGTCGTGTTGGGCAGGTTTCGATGGACCTGGGCGTTGAATGGTGGGGGAGGGGATTGATACTGGGTGAGGTGTTTGCAGGAGAAGAGGGTGGGGGATCCTGGGAAGGAGGGGGACAGGGGGTTGACGGTGACTAAAGGATGGGATGGGTTCTGTCGGATGGGCAGGGCTTGGAGTAATGTGGATGGCGGATGTAGCGGGAGGGGGAAAATGTTGACGTGGGCTAGCTGGACTCGTGCAGAGCGGAGAATTTTCTCGCACTTGAAGAGTTTGAAAGCTAATGCGGTGATGCTGCAAGAGACCCATCTGAGGATGAAGGACCAGATGAGTCTTAAGACGGGCTGGGGGGGGGGGGGGGGGGGGGTCAGCACGGTAGTGCAGTGGTTAGCACTGCTGACTCATGTCACCGAGGTCCCAGGTTCGATCCCACCTCTGGGTCACTGTCTGTTTATTTGAAAAAAAAGAAGGGCTGGATGAGCTAGGCGTTTCATTTGGGGTTTGACAATAGGGCCTGGGGGATGGCGATTTTGGTGGGCAAGCAGGTGAGGTTTCAGATGGAGACAGTGGTGGTAGATCATGGGGTAGGTACTTGGTCGTAACGGTGTGCTGGAGGGGAGGTTGGTGGTGTTGGTTAGTTTATATGCCCCCAATTGGGATGACATGCGGTACGTGAGGAAAATGTTGCCTGCCATTCCAAATAATAATAATCACTTATTGTCACAAGTAGGTTTCAATGAAGTTACTGTGAAAAGCCCCTAGTCGCTCATTCTGGCACCTGTTCGGGGAGGCCGGTACGCGAATTGAACCCATGCTGCTGGCCTTGTTCTGCATTACAAACCAGCTGTTTAGCCCACAGTGCTAAACCAGTCCCTGGATACCCATGAAGTTGATTTGGCCGGGGGGGGGGGGGGGGGGGGGGGGGGGGGGGGCTCCTCGACTCCATCAGCAGAGGCAAAGGCATTGGCTGGGTTAATGAGGGAAATGGGAGGGGTCGACCAGTGGAGGTTTTTACACCCGAGGGATCAGAAGTATTCTTTTTTTCCCCCGGTGCACAGCTGTACTCGAGGACTGATTTTTTGTGGTGGAGAAGGCGCTGTTCGCTGGAATTAAGAGGGCAGAGAAATCGGCAATTGCTATTTCTGATCACGCTTCACAGTGGATGGATGTGGTCCTGGAGATGGGGTGGGGTCAGAAGCTGGGGTGGAGGCTGGATGGTGAAGAGGAAGGAGTTGCAGATGAGGTTTGATCTGCTGCCCACAGGGAAAGCAGTGTGTCAGCTGAGAAGGGCGAAGGTTACTGTCTGAGTATGGGGAGAAAACAGGTGTATGTTGGCAGGTAAGCTCCGGAGGTAAGCTGCAGCGGGGAGACAGTACGGGTTTGGGATACTGCAGGCAAGCTGATGGTGGCCCAGTAGCGGATTACTAAGGTGTTTGAGGAATTTTATAGTCATTTGTATAGGTCAGAACTACCATGAGTGGGTACCGTTGCTGGTGGAAATGTTCGAGGACGCGATGGTCACGGGATTTTGCCGAAACCATGGGGCAGGTCTCCACCTCATTGCTGCTAAAGAAGGCCAAGGGCCCAGTGGAGTGTGGGTCATACAGGCCCAGCCTCCACCTCATTGCTGCTAAAGAAGGCTAAGGACCCAGTGGAGTGTGGGTCATACAGGCCCAGCTTCCACCTCATTGCTGCTAAAGAAGTCTAAGGACCCAGTGGAGTGTGGGCCATACAGGCCATATCTCTGGTGAACTTAGATGCAAAGATGTTGGCAAAGGTACTGGCGTTAAGGTTGGAGGTGTGTCTTCCGAAAATGATTGAGGAGGATCAGATGGGGTTCATTAAGGGCAGACAGTTGTAGTCGAATATGCGGCGGTTGTGGAATGTGGCGTTTTCTCAAGCAGAGTTGGTGGTGACATCGGATGTGGATCCGGAGAAGGTGTTTGATCGGTGGAGTGGAGTTATCGGATTGTGGTGTTGGAGAAGTTTGGGATTGGGTCGAAGTTTGCAGCATGGGTGAAGTTGCTGCACAAGGAGCTGATGGCAAGCGTGTGCATAAATGATACGAATTCAGGGTATTTTTCATTGCATCGGGGAATGAGAAAGAGGTGTCCCATGTCCCCCTTTCTGTTTGCGTTTTTAAAAATTCATTTTTCCGATGTGGGCGGCGCTGGTTAGGCCAGCATTTATTGCCCATCCCTAGTTGCCCTCCAGAAGGTGGTGGTGAGCTACCTTCTTGAACCACTGCAGTCCTTAAGGTGTATGTACACCACTGTGCTGTTAGGGACAGAATTCCAGGATGTTGCCCAAGCGACAGTGAAGGAACTGCGATATATTTCCAAGTCAGGGTCATGAGTGACTGGAGGGGAACTTCCAGGTGGTGGGGTTCCCAGGTATCTGCTGCTCTTTAACATCTAGATGGTGGTGGTCATGGGTTTGGAAGGTGCTGTCTGAGGAACCTTGATGAGTTACTGCAGTGCATCTTGTAGATGGTACACACGGCTGCCACTGTTCGTCGGTGGTGAAGGGTTTGAATGTTTGTGGATGAGGGAGCAATCAAGTGGGCTGCTTTGTCCTGGATGATGTCGCGCTTCCAGAGTGCTGTTGGAGCTGCGCTCATCCAGGCAAGTGGAGAGTATTCATCCAGGCAAGTGGAGAGTATTCCATTACACTCCTGACTTGTGCCCTGTAGATGGTGGACAGGCTTTGGAGGGTCAGGAAACGAGTTACTCGCCATAGGATTCCTAGCCTTTGACCTGTCTTGGTAGCCACAGTATTAATGTGGCTAGTCCAGTTCAGTTTCTGGTCAATGTTAATCCCCAGGATATTGATTATGGGGGATTCAGCGATGACAATGCCAATGAATGTCAATGGGTGGTAGTTAGATCCTCTCTTGTAGGCAATGGTAATTGCCTGACACTTGTGTTGCACCTATGTAACTTGCCACTTGTCAGCCCAAGCCTGGATATTTTCCAGGTCTTGCTGCATTTGGACATGGACTGCTTCATTATCTGAGGAGTTGCGAATGGTGCTGAACACTGTGCAGTCATCAGCAAACATCCCCACTTCTGACTTTATGATGGAAGGGAGGTAATTGATGAAGCAACTGAAGATAGTTGGGCCTAGGACACTAGGGAGAGGCTATTCGACTTGTCGTACCTATGTGAGCCAAAAACAACAATCCAGCGAAACCCCGATTTTCAGCCCTTGATCCATAGTCCTATGGATTATAGCACTTCAATACAGCACCAAGTTGCTAAAGATTGGATATTACTGAGTTTAAACAGTTGAGTGGTAATAATTGGAATGTTTAAAATAAGAGAGAGAGAGAGTTGATAGATGGGAAACTATTTCCTCTTTTGGGGAAAATCCAGACAAAATAAATTAATCTTAAAATTATATCCAGGCCAGTGAGGAATGAAATTACAAAGCACTTTTGTTTTTACACAGAGGAGTGAAAATTTGGAACAGTCACAAAAGGTTGTGACTGGTAAGCCAATTGACATTTTCAATGCTGAGGTTAATAGATTTTTGTTT
Source organism: Scyliorhinus canicula (assembly GCF_902713615.1). Lineage (NCBI taxonomy): Eukaryota > Metazoa > Chordata > Chondrichthyes > Carcharhiniformes > Scyliorhinidae > Scyliorhinus > Scyliorhinus canicula. Next base: position 129,309,993 of record NC_052163.1, read on the forward strand.
GGTATAAGCATTGAGGGATATGAAGCAAAAGCAGGTGAATGGAGTTTAGGTGCAGAATCAGCATGATGCACTGGAATTAAATAGTGAGCAGGTAACTCCTGCTCTTCCATTGTGATGTTAACTTTTATGCTTTACTACTATCACATAGAACATAGAACAGTACAGCACAGAACAGGCCCTTCAGCCCTCGATGTTGTGCCGAGCCTTGTCCGAAACCAAGATCAAGCTATCCCACTCCCTGTCATTCTGGTGTGCTCCACGTGCCTATCCAATAACCGCTTGAAAGTTCCTAAAGTGTCCGACTCCACTATCACAGCAGGCAGTCCATTCCACACCCTAACCACTCTGAGTAAAGTGCCTACCTCGGATATTCCTCCTATATCTCCAACCCTGAATCTTATAGTTATGCCCCCTTGTAACAGCTACATCCACCCAAGTAAATAGTCTCTGAACGTCCTCTCTATCTATCCCCCTCATCATCTTATAAACCTCTATTAAGACGCCTCGCATCCTCCTACGCACCAAAGAGAAAAGCCCTCGCTCCCTCAACTTTCCCTCATAAGACCTATCCTCCAAACCAGGCAGCATCCTGGTAAATCTCCTTTGCACCCTTTCCAACGCTTCCACCGCCTTCCTATAGTGAGATGACCAGAACTGCATGAACACCTCTCACTTTTAAGCAGGTTGTTTTTCAACTCATAGTCCCCTGCAGTTTCCCTTCCTCGAATAATTACTGTGTTTGTCTGGATTGTGTTTGCTTGTTACATTTTTATCATTCAATTTAACCCAGATGTTCAAATTCCACTAAATTACCCAGCTCCAGGCGCAACTAAAGCAAATTGACATAATTCCCGTTGCTTTAAAATCCATGCTGCCTACAAGCCCTTTTTTTAAAAAACACCCACACTATGTGGAGGTGTGCGTCAAAATACAGCACTCCTGCCAGCAACAATTCGAAAGGTTATTTGGGCCATCTCACTGAGCATCACTACTGACAACGCAGTGCAAGCTGCCCCCACTCAGCTATGCCACCTGCTAAACAACAAGGTTGACTGTGAAATTGCTTAATGGCAAATTAGGTGAACAGCTTCTATCGACTCATTTATAATTCAGTCAGTGTCAATCAGTTTTCATGTTACCCACGCGCTCTCCAGCAACTAACTGTAGCCCCTGAAACCTAACCAACGGATATATAACAGTGTGAAGCCTTCTTAAACCACAGGAGATGGCAAAAATATATTTTCATGTAAAAGGGCAATAGTCTGGGATTTGCATTATAGAACTTCATACTTCTTAGCCTAGGGTGTCTAATGTTTAAAACGTTATAACTTTTTCTTTTGGGGGTGGGGAGGGAGAGAGATGTTGCTAATTTTAACATTAATGCTATTAGCTAAAAAAGAACTTGTGTTTCAAACTGTACAATTAGTAAAGGACCAAAAACAATCCACTCAAACAGAATTTATAGGCATAATTTCTAAAGTAACAAATTTATATTTATTAAATATCAATTTTTTTAAATGTTAGGGATCAGGGCAGGAAAGACATTATGCTCTTCCAAGAGACTCTGCGCTAAGGTGTACTTAATTATTTTTTTAAAAATGCCCAGAGGAAGGATATACCGTTCAAACTTGCCCTTAAATATCAAACTTTAAAAACAGACTTATGGTTTTAGCTTCAAATTAAGGCGCACACCTGTTGACTATTTGAAAAGGTCACTATTTAGGATCCAAAAGTAAAACATACAAGTTTATTGTTCCACACACACTATGAAAACTTAAGCTTAGAGAGCCAGTTAGGATATGATCAATATTGTAGGGAGCCAGGTCTCAGCCACAAACGGGTAATAAAGTCACTAAAATATGGCAATGGGAAACGGGTAGGGAATTGTGAATAGAGTAGCTAAAATTCAGAGTAGTTGAGCGAAATGTGGAACCAGCTAAACAGACCAAATGGTGTTCTAATTTCTTGGAATCTGTGAAATCATAACTCAGCATGGAATCTGGAGTTAGTGCCGACAGGAGAGGTGTGGGTGGGTGGAATCTGGAGTTAGTGCCGACAGGAGAGGTGTGGGTGGGTGGAATCTGGAGTTAGTGCCGACAGGAGAGGTGTGGGTGGGTGGAATCTGGAGTTAGTGCCGACAGGAGAGGTGTTGGTGGGTAAAGTGACAACAATTAAATCTAAAAATATATTGGGATAAGAATTAGCACCAGCAACCACACTAAGCAAGCACAGAGGCACTCTTCTACCCAAACTTTTGGATGTTTTTTAAATATATTAAAGAATATTGGTTATTGGTATGAGCAACTGAGGTTTTACTAATTCATCTTACTCTTCGGCTATTTTGCTGATGTGAAGAAACTTACTTGTGCTGTCTGATCTGTTGTATTGAAAATCTTTTCACAGGATCATATTCAAGCATTCCTATAAGGGCAGATAAAGATTAAAGTTTTTTAAAAACACACACCCACACAATGGTCACATACTACAAAATGAGAAACATTACTTTCTATTTTAGATTCATCTCGATACTGGTCCCGGATTTGTTGGAGAGTTCTATGTTACAGAGAGCATGTTATGGCACAAAAGAGGAAATGATGGTACAAGTAATTTACACCAGACCACAATTTCCTTGTACTTCTGTGTTGTTCCATCCACATTATCAATGATGATTGCAAGTTTCCTGAATTAATGCTACTTTTACCACCACTGACACTCAGCCTCTAAAACAATAGCACAGGTGGTTAGTCGATGCCATGATGTATGGATTTAAAGGCCCCATCAGCAGCTCAACTGTTTATTTTTCCACGTAAAAGTGCAGGAAATTAGTTCAGGGACAATTCTGGGAGATTTATAGGAATCTTATTACTTTGGTAAATTAATCATGTTTATTATGGCATTATGATTTATTTATCACATTTAAAATGTGGTGTGTGGATGTAACATTTCCAATCATGCAAAGAGTTAGCCAGATTTCTTTGTTGGAATAAGAGGATCATCGATTGATCGAAAGAAATGCAGTTTCTGTTGATATTTGCTCCTTTTGTACTGAACCAGTTAATACGCCCATTCTGGACGGAAAGCCACTCCCATCAAGTTTCCACATTTGTCCAGCTGGCAAAGAGCCCAGTTCAAATAAATAAAGGTTAGTAGCAATAAAAGCATAAATCACAAAAAATACATATATTCTCTGGAGTTGAAGAATGAGAGGCAATTTCATTGAAACTTTTTGAGATTCTGGAGGAGCTTGAGAGTTTAGGCGCGGAGAGATTGTATCCCCTGGTCGGGGAATCTAAAACACAGGGTCACAGTCTCTGGATAAGGGGCCGATCATTTCGGACTGAGATGTCGAGAAATGACTTCACTCACTGTGAAGCAGAGGGTTGCGGATGCTCCATTGTTGAATATATTTAAGGCTGGGAGATACATGTTTTTGGTCTCTCAAAAAAATCAAGGGAAACGGGGAGCAGACTGGAAAGTGGAACGGAAACCCAAGATCAGCTGTGATCATACTGAATGGCAGAGCAGGCTTGACGGGCCATACGGTCTATTCCTGCTCCTACTTTATGGGTTCTTGTATATCGAGTAGCCATGTCGCAAGAATGAACTGTAGAGATGTGCTAAGTCAATAGATGTTGCAGCTACTTGTGAAAGTATAATGCAAAAACCAAGCAACAGCCCATACACACTAGCTCGGATTTTGCAGTTATAACGTCAGTGAAACTGTCAGCATTTGACATTAATGCAACTGTGAAACTGACAGCAACTTCTCACATCCTCGGATGCACATTTAAATTATGAACTTAATTTGGCCCATCATGTATATGCCAGCTCTCTGCACGAGAATCTCAGTTAATCCAATTTCCTAGTACTGCAAACATTCCTCTTGCATTTTATTCCTTTGAATTGTAATACCACTGCTAAAACTCCCCCAAAACAGTGACTTGCTCATGAGGGATAACACAGTCTGAACAGAATAGTTATGGTCTTTTAATTATCATGCAAACAGTTGACATTTTACCAACATATAGTTAGTTTTCTAGGGCCAGAAAAGGTTTTTTGATGGCAGATAAAACCGGTCTGACCCTGGAAAACTTGTGGAATGTCAACTTTTCCATTATGATTAAAAAGACCTTCGGCGGGTTTCTCAGTTTCTGAGACGTGTTGACGCCAACACAAAATTCGTAGACTTTCACAACAGAAAAACTGGTGCCACGCCTGGACCGATTCCACTACTCAGGGGTTAGCGCCGGCGCCATGTGGAACACAGTCGATTCAAATGAGAAACGGTGCCGGATTCGCTGGTTTTGCAACTGACACTCAAGAGGCTGACGAACTGCAGCCGCATACTTACACTTCACTCCCCACGCACACCATCCCAGCCAGCAAGATGGCAGCGTGGAGAGCAGCCCGAAGGTTTACCGATGATGGACTGGTGACCCTCTTGGACGCAGTGGAGGAGGGGCAGGTGACCCTGTACCCTGGCCCGGAAAGGAGCCTGCCAGCCTCCGCCGTTCGTCGTGCCTGAGTGCAGGTAGCAGAGGCCGTGGGCAACACCATCCGGAAGGGCCAGCTGCGCCAGAAGAAACTACACGACCTACTCAGGGGGGCCAAGGTAAGTAGACAGCACTGTGCCCCTGGCAGTAACCCGCATCCCTCACACGCGTAACCCTACCCCCATACCAGTGTACGGCCAAACCCCCACCCTGTTGCGCCATTGATATCCCACTGAAAATGTTTGGTGTGTTTATCAAATGGTGGGTTACTCTCCACAGAATTCCCAATCAGTAACCTGCACTTGTAGCCACAGTATTTATATGGTTGGTCCAGTTCAGTTTCTGCTGATGATGACTCCCAGGAGGTTGATAGTGAGCAGCGGTGGAGATGGTAATTGCTTGGCATATGTGTGGTGTGAATGCCACTTGCCACTAACCTGCCCAAAATTGTTTAGTGAGACCTTCTGCGTGAAGAAATCTGGCTGGAATAAAATGCCCAATTATGGCTCATGGAGAATTTCCACTGCACATTTCTGCTACTTTGGGGGCCATTAAATTAGCCATGTAACCTATTTTCCCAACACACAAGAACTTTCTAACACGCCACATGAACACAAGTAGTAGGAGGAGAAAATTAAACAGGCAATCGAGCCTGCTCCTCCATTCAATATCATGGCCAGAACTCCATTTTCCCACCTGCTCCCCATATCATCTGGACCAAAAATTTGGTGCAGCCTTAAATGTATTGAAAGATGTATTGAAGGTGCATCCAAAACCCTGTGGAGTGAGCATTCTAAAAAATCATAACACCCTTTGAGTGACGTAATTTCTCATTTCAGCCCCTTATCCTGACTCACTGACCCTGCGTTTTAGATTCCCCAACCAGCAGAAACAATCTCTCAGCGTATGCCCTCTCAAGCCCCTTCAGAATTTTGTATGTTTCAATGAGATCACCTCTATTCTTCTAAACTCGATAATGTAACCCAATTGTCAGAGGACAACCCCCCTCATCCCAAGGCCCAATTTAGAGAACCTTCACTCTACTGCCTCCAATGCAAGTATATCCTTTCTTAAATGTGAAGGCCAAAGTTGCACGCAGTATTCCCAAATGTGATCTCACAAAAACCCTGTGTAAGTGCAGCAAGACTTCTTTATTCTTGTGATCCAATCCCCTGGCAATAAAGGCCAATGTGCAATTTGCCTTCCAAATTGTTTGCTGCACCTGCATTCTAACCTTCTGTGTTTTTTCTATGAGCACCTTTGAACATCAACACTTACAAGTTTCACACCTTTTCAAAATGAAATCTGCTGTTCTATTTTTATGATCCATCCTCTATCCATGCTAAAATATTACCCTGACTCTTACCTACTGAACTTGTGACACACCTTACCGAATGCCTTTTGGAAATCCAGATATATTACATCTACTGGCTCCCCTTGATTTACCCTTTCAGTCGTACCCACAAAAAATTCAAATAAATTTGTCTCTCAGGATTTAGTAAAACCATGCTGGCGTGCTCTAATGACTATGCTTTTCAAAGTCCATTGTTAAGAATTCCTTAATGGTAGATTCTAGCATTTTCCCAACAACTGATGTTAAGCTAACTGGCCTTTAGTTCATGGTTTCCTTTCTTAAAAAGTAACATAACATTGGCCAACTTCCAATCTAATGGGACCATTCCCAAACCTAAGGAACTTTGAAAACTCATACCTAATGCATTATTATCTCTGCAGCTAGGATGGAGGAGGAAGCAAGAGGGGAATGGCAACATCAGAAGAGCTGAAGGCTAAAAAACGAAGTTACCCACACTTGCTGAAAGAGAACATGATGCAGCTCTTACCAGTTACCTTCTCCACCACATCACCTTCCAAACAAAAAAGGGAAAAAAAACCAAGAGAGCAGAGGATGAAAGAAACAGGTGGCCAGAAAGGAAAATAGAGAAACAACAATATAAACAGCACAGTAGCATAGCGGTTAGCACTATGGCTTCACAGCCCCAGGCTCCCAGGTTTGATTCCCGGCTTGGGTCACTGCCTGAGCGGAGTCTGCGCGTTCTCCCAGTGTCTCCGTGGGTTTCCCACGGGTGCTCTGGTTTCCTCCCACAAGTCCTCAAAGACACGCTATGTAATTTGAACATTCTGAATTCTCCCTCAGTGTACCCAAACAGGCGCCGGAATGTGGCGACTAGGGGATTTTCACAGTAACTTCATTGCAGTGTTAATGTAAGCCTACTTGTGACAATAAAAAATTATTAATTAAAATTATACATGACAAAGAAAAATAACGTATCCTCTAAATTCCTGCCATTGGAAATCCATTATTATTTATGATCCAGTGATTCTCAAAACTCTGAAATATTTTAGTTGCTCCATACATGTTCTTACAAATTAATTTGTGATTATGCAGTTTTCATAGTTATATTGTGAAAGAGGAAGGTTTTGATGGCATCCTCCTCCCTGCACTGGTCAGATGCATAGGAGCATTTTATAAAGTTTAACTATAAATTAATACCTTTTGTCCAAATTAGGCAAGCAGCATGCAATAATGTTTTGTACAATAGCAAAATGTGATATTTTAAGCGTTTTGCACAGGATTTGTAATATTCTGGCCAATGCAGCATGCCACCTACTGTATCACTGGAGTATAGCTTGCAACACGCAAGGACAGAATATCTCTGCCTAAAACTCAACACTTGTTTAGATTGGCCACAGTCCCATAGGAATTTTTTCAGAATTTTTTTACTGTGATATAACGTCATTCGTTATATTCTCGACCATTTACAAACAATATTTTTTCAGGTGTGAACATATTGCTTCTACTCACATGGGCTACCTATTACCCTCAAACTCTTCAGGCAGTTGAGGCCCAGAAGTATATAGGAAGAGTTGTGATCCTGAATCTTAAATGATAATTTTCCAAAACAATTAGAACTTGGCAACCGTGATCAGGAATATACCCAGATCACTGCGAATTGAAGCAACTCCACTGATATGCCAATCTAGTTTCGAATGACAGTAAAATTCCAGTGAAGGTTTCATTTAGATGACATAAACGGTGTGCATAAAGATTGCATTGATGTGTTTCTTACCATATTTCTGATAAAACAAAAAAAACGTATGGCCTTTTACTAATTGCAACTCGGATGTAATAATAATAATCTTTATTCTCACAAGTAGGCTTACATTAACACTACAATGAAGTTAGTGTGAAAAACTCCTAGTCGTCAAACACAGCGCCTATTCGGGTACACTGAGGGAGAATTCAGAATGTCCCAATTTATCTAAGAAGCATGTCTTTCGGGACTTGTGGGAGGAAACCCATGCAGCCACGGGGAGAACATGCAGACTCCGCACGGACAGTGACCCAAGCCAGGAATCGAACCTGGGACCGTGGTGCTCTGAAGCAACAGTGCTAACCAGTGTGGTACCGTGCCGCACAACGTGCACAAATACATCGGATCATGAGGTTACAAATTGCATAGAATTCTGCTACAGATGATAGCCAACAGCGCCTTATGGATGCCCAGCCGAGTTGCTAGATCTGTTTAAAATCTATTCCATTTAGCATGGTGTTGCGCGCACCACCACTGCATTCAATGGGATAGAGCTTGAACACACTCAACAACTCATGAGGCACTGTAGGCCATCAGCAGCAGCAGAGCTGTATACAACACAATTTGTAACCTCATGGCCTGGCATTTCCCCACTCTTCCATTACCATCAAGTGCCTCCACTTCACCTGGTGAAGGAGCAGCGCTTCAAAAGCTTGGACAAAGAGTAATTGGACTCGAAACATGAGCTCTTTTCTCTCGCTACAGATGCTGCCAGACCTGCTGAGATGTTCCAGCATTTTCTCTTTGGTTTTAAATAAACCTGTTGGACTTTAATCTGGTGTTGTGAGACTTCATACTGTGCATTACCATCAAGTCAGGGGATCAACCCTTGTTTTGTAAAGTGGAGGCCATGCCTCACTAACTTGATCGATTTTTTTGAGGTGGTAACAAAGACGATCTACAATAAAAGCTAACACCATACGCCTTCTTAACAACCCTATCAACCTGGGTGGCAACTTTCAGGGATCTATGTACACGGACACCGAGATCTCTCTGCTCATCCACACTACCAAGAATCTTACCATTAGCCCAGTACTCTATTCCTGTTACTCCTTCCAAAATGAATCACCTCACACTTTTCTGCATTAAACTCCATTTGCCACCTCTCAGCCCAGCTCTGCAGCTTATCTATGTCCCTCTGTAACCTGCAACATCCTTCCGCACTGTCCACAACTCCACCAACTTTAGTGTCATCCGCAAATTTACTCACCCATCGTTCTACACCCTCCTCCAGGTCATTTATAAAACTAACAAACAGCAGTGGCCCCAAAACAGATCCTTGCGGTACACCACTAGTAACTGAACTCCAGGCTGAACATTTCCCATCAACCCACCACCCTCTCGCTTCTTTCAGCTAGCCAATTTCTGATCCAAACCACTAAATCACCCTCAATCCCATGCCTCCGTATTTTCTGCAAAAGCCTACCGTGGGGAACCTTATCAAACGCTTTACTGAAATCCATATACACCACATCAACTGCTTTACCCTCGTCCACTTGTTTGGTCACCTTCTCAAAGAACTCAATAAGGTTTGTGAGGCATGACCTACCCTTCACAAAACCGTGTTGACTATCACTAATCAAATTATTCCTTTCTAGATGATTATAAATCCTATCTCTTATAATCCTTTCCAAGACTTTGTCCACAACAGAAGTAAGGCTCACTGGTCTATAGTTACCTGGGTTGTCTCTACTCCCCTTCTTGAACAAGGGGACAACATTTGCTGTCCTGCAGTCTTCCGGCACTATTCCTGTAGACAATGACGACATAAAGATCAAGGACAAAGCTCTGCAATCTCCTCCCTAGCTTCCCAGAGAATCCTAGGATATATCCCATACTGCCATGGGGACTTATCTATTTTCACACTTTCCAGAATTGCTAACACCTCCTCCTTATGAACCTCAATCCCGTCTAGTCTAGTAGCCTGTATCTCAGTATTCTCGACAACATTGTCTTTTTCCTGTGTGAATACTGATGAAAAATATTCATTTAGCGCCTCTCCTATCTCCTCGGACTCCACACGCAACTTCCCTACTGTCCTTGACTGGCCCTACTCTTACCCTAGTCATTCTTTTATTCCTGAAATACCTATAGAAAGCTTTAGGGTTTTCCTTGATCCTACCTGTCAAAGACTTCTCATGTTCCCTCCTGGCTCTTCTTAGCTCTCTCTTTAGGTCCTTCCTGGCTAACTTGTAACTCTCTAGCGCCCTAACTGAATATTCACGTCTCATCTTTACATAAGCCTCCTTCTTCCACTTGACAAGTGATTCAACTACTTTAGTAAACCACGGTTCCCTCGTTCGACCACTTCCTCCCTGCCTGACTGGTACATACTTATCAAGGACACGCAGGAGCTGTTCCTTGAACAAGCTGCCTCAAAGTTAATTTTTCACAATTCGTTTGTGGAACCTGACAACACAAAGACAGTCAAAAGTTCAAGAGAGGAGCAAAAAGGAGCAGAGATATAGCTCAGTATATTTTCTTTAATAAATTTAGCGTACCCAATTAAGGGATAATTTAGCATGGCCAATCCACCTACCCTGCACATCTTTGAGTTGTGGGGATGAGACCCACGCAGACACTGGTCCAATTCAGTTTCAAGTCAAAGATGACCCCCCCCCCCAAGATATTGATAGTGAGGGATTTAATGATGGTAATGCCAATCAATTTCAAGGGAAGATGATGGATTCTTGCGTATAGATGGTCATTGCATGCAATGTAGATGGTGGATGTGTTACTTATCACTCATCAGCCCATGCCTTAATTTTGTCCAGGCCTTGCGACATATGGGCACAGACTCTTTCAGTATCTGAGGAGTTATGGGTGTTGCTGAACATCGTTCAAGCATCAACAAGCAACCCCACTTCTGGCCTTATGATGGAAGGGAGAACATTGATGAAGCAGCTGAAGATGTTTGGGCCTTGGACACTACTCTGAGGCACTCCTGCAGTGATGTCCTGGAATGAAATGATATGCCTCCAACCAGCACAGTCATCTTGCTTCCTGCTAAGTATGATTCCAACCACCTGAGAGTTCCCCCCCCACCCCCGATTCCCATTGACTTCAGTTTTGCTAGGGCTCCTTGATGCCACACTCGGTCAAATATTATCTTGGCATCAAGAGCAGTTACCTTCCCTCTTATCTTTTGGGACCTTATCAAAAGCCTTACTGAAGTTCAAGTAGGCCATGTCAAATGCATTTCCCTCATCCACACACATGGTCACCTCTTCAAAAAATTGAATCCAGTCGTTCAGACATGGCGTCCTGTGGCTGCAATTTCAATTAAAGTTCATCTCTCCCAAGACCTCTACGTATACCTTTCTGTGCTTACCTTGCAGTAAATCTGACAGCAACAGTCCACATTCCTCTGGAATGGTGTACTCCCCTTTCCCTATGTTTTCAAACAATTTGTAGATGTTATCGCCCTCAAATGGATAAAGTCCCGTTGTGATGTTGTATCTGGAAAACAAAAGTTACATTGAGTTTATGACAACATACGGTTGCATTTCATGGTGTGTGTAAATCTGTAGTATTAATATTTGTCAATAATCAGGAAGAACAGGAATGCTGATTAATAGTGAAATAATGTTAAGTGTTTTCTTTTTTATTTAAAGAGTAGTCAATTCTTTTTTTCCCAATTACGGAACAATTTAGCATTCCCCTCTCTCCCCACCACACCCCTTCCTTTCTCTTCAGAGGAGGGGGTATTGGGTCTCTCCAGCGCAAAGTTTGTGCTTGCACCATTTGTTTTTTCTACAATTGTGTTGTAAACTATTTCAATAATCAGAGTATCCTACCCGCCCCCTCCCCGTACGTTGGTACTGAGGGGAGGGTACCCTGTTTCTCCAACACAAAATTATGTTTGTACCATTTGGCCTTGTATATATTTTTTACTATTTTAATAAAAAGATATGTGCAATCCACTTACTCTGCACATCTTTTTGGGTTGTGGGGGTGATACCCATGCAGGCACGGGGGAATATGCACACAGACAGTGAACGGGTTTGGGATCGAACCACGGTCCTCGGCGACGCGAGGCAGCAAAGCTAACCAGTGCACCACCGGGCCACCCGTAAAATTAAGTGTTTTCAATGGAAATGTTAAACTTTGCACCTCATCAGGTTTACAGTTAAATACTTGGGTCAGAGAAAGGAGGGCTCTTCTTCATCACAATGATGAATCATTTACATCTGACTACATACTTCCAAAATGTTGTAAAACTGCATGGCATTGAACATATAAAACACGCGGATAATGCAAAGCCAATGTTACTTGAAGTATGCATTGCGGGATATTTTAACATTCAATTAAGAATATTTTTTTATCATGCACCTCACACTGCAAATTATTTGCATTTTTGTGCATCTGTAACTAATCACGCAGAACATTTCTTACAATGTCACTCCTGCAGACCAAATGTCCACTTTGAACCCTGAAAACGTATCTAGGCCATTTGCGATTTCTGGAGGTTGGAATGCTGGTGACCCTTGACTTGTCCTACACGTGTCGTCCTCTGCAAAAGGGTGTAATGCCTGAAAGTGAGAATCAAAAAAAGGAGTAATTATGTTTAGTTAGGTATAGTAAAGAAACATTTCTAAAGTCATGGGTGTTCCAGATATTGGGTTTTATTGAAAAAATTATTTCCAACAAACATTTGGTGAGAACGCACATTATTCACAAAATGTCAAAGTCCCAAAAAAATACAACCGACTTGGAGGGGCCTCAAATGAAAACCTGTAAGCAAAATAAAAATCGGGATCAGAATTTGTATCTTGTTTGTATTCAGAAACCAGTATGCATCAAAAAATATATTTCCAGGATCCAGCAGGCACAATGGTAAGGTTTTTGTTGCGATTCCTTTTGGGTCTGAGTTCAGATCAAACCAAGGCTGACGGGATCAAAGTTCTCCCGACCTTCGTTCATAGGTGCTAAAATGGCAAGAAGTGTAAAATTACATCTGTGAATGTTCTTCTGAAATAAGCGGTCCTTGGCAAAAAGTGAAGTTAAACGTTCCATTCCCCAGAGCTGAACTTGGCAAACATGCAATGTATTACATACAATTTTATTCCATTTTTAAAATGAAAATTCTACTTGTCCAGTTCAGGAGCCTTTTTCATGTTTTGTTTTCTTTGAATCCATCTAGTTTTTTAAAAAATAATCTTTATTGCCACAAGTAGACTTACATTAATACTGTAATGAAGTTACTGTGAAAATCCTCTAGTCTCCACACTCTGACGCCTGTTCGGGTACACAGAGGGAGAATTCAGAATGTCCAATTCACCTAACAAGGTCATTTTTCAGGACTTGTGGGAGGAAACCGGAGCACCCAGAGGAAACCGACACAGACACGGGGAGAACGTGCAGACTCCGCACAGACAGGGGCTGGTTTAGCACAGGGCTAAATCGCTGGCTTTGAAAGCAGACCCAGGCAGGCCAGCAGCACGGTTCAATTCTCGCACCAGCCTCCCCGAACAGACGCCGGAATGTGGCGACCAGGGGCTTTTCACAGTAACTTCATTTGAAGCCTACTTGTGACTGTAAGTGATTTTCATTTCATTTCAGTGACCCAAGCAGGAATCGAACCAGGGCCCTGGCATTGTGAAGCCACAGTGCTAACCATTGTGCTTACCGTGCCGCCCCTTCCCTCAAGAAATTAAGTTTCACGGTGGTCTTTTCTGACTTTTCAGAAGTAACTGCATTTGATTTTGTGCATTCCCAGCATATTTAAGCAACTCTTTGAATGTAGGAGTTATCGCACCATAAATCTTGTCCAATTAAGAATTTGGTTAAATCTATTTTATTTGGACAAGAGAAACACATTCAAAGTTTATTAAAGTTAAACAAAAATAAGCATGCTGTCAAGGCATGTCCAGCGAGGAGAATGGTGAGATGAAAGATTCATTGATTATACTGCATTAGTTCGGATCAAGGGCAGTATGGTGGCACAGTGGTTAGCACTACAGCACAGTGGTTAGCACTGCAGTCTCACGGCGCTGAGGTCCCAGGTTCCACCCCGGCTCTGGGTCACTGGCCGTGTAGAGTTTGTACATTCTCCCCGTGTCTGCGTGGGTTTTGCCCGCACAATCCAAAGATGTGCAGGGTAGGTGGATTGGCCACGCTAAATTGCCCCGTAATTTGAAAAAATTAATTGGGTACTCTAAATTTATTTTAAAAAGTTATGATCATAACTAGTTACTCTGTACATACTAAACAACAAACGTCTTAAAGCAAGAAAAATGAATATCAGTCTTTCTTGGGACCATGTTTGGTCAATTTAATTTAGCAGAAAGATCAAGGCAGCAATGGAAGCACAACAAACAAAAGGCAACTCATCATCTACTTTGCGCTCATGTCAATTCACTGCTATGGAGTTGGCCACTGAATATAGTGACAGTGAATCTTACTGTTTTTGTTAAACTTGAAAGCCAAATAGCAAACGGTAACACAATTTACCCAGAAAGAAATAAGCACCAATTAGAGAGAATAAATAGAATAAATGAGTTTAGACCTCAGTGATCACACATTGCAGGTGATTGAAGATTATTTTATATTTGTAAAACAAGAATAAATATGCCAAAGTAGGGCAGCACGGTGGTGCAGTGGTTAGCACTGCTACCTCACGAGACCGAGGTCCCAGGTTCGACCCCGGCTCTGGGTCACTATCCGTGTGGAGTTTGTACGTTCTCCCAGTGCTTGCGTGGGTTTCACCCCAACAACCCAAAGATGTGCAGGATAGGTGGATTGGCCAAGCAAAATTGCCCCTTAATTGGAAAAAAAGAATTGGGTACTCTTAAATTTAAAAAGAAATATGCCAAAGTTGACAAGTGTTGAAATTCAGATTAGTTTAGAGAGATTTAAGCAAAGGCAAAAATGGACAGTCAATGTGAGCCTGGTAAAAGTACTCCATATAAAGTTTGCTGGGTCATCTAAAATCAGAGATGAGCACCTACAACAGTGAAGGTGATTTCAAACATCATTTCAACACATGAAGAACCATAATCAAGTACACAAGTCAACAACAACTTTGGTAGTGCATTTATAAAACACTTTTACTTGGAAACATGTCCTAAGCAACCCCACCCCCTCCTTCCATCAGACAAAAACAGATATGACGCCAAAGAATGAGTAGGAGGGTCTGAGCTGCAGTTTAAAGAAGATCTTTAAGGATAAGGAAAAGTGTTGTGGAGATGCAGAGAAATGTTTAGAGAGGGAACTCAAGAATGCAGAACCTGGATGTTTGAAGGTACAGCTGTGCAAAGGACGACAGTGATAGACACAAGATGCTAATGGCAGAGGCACAGAGTTCTGGTGCAAGAAGGATGATTGTAGCGCTGGAAGAAATTAAACCGATAAGGGGAGATGTCAGGCACAAATTTAAATACAATGTCAATTTTAAATTGGACTAATTGAGGCACGGAATCAACGTAGGACAGCAAAGACTGGTGACTGGTAAACAGCACAGGATATGGAAAGCATTGGATGTGTTGAAGTTTAGAAACTCTCCAGTGAGACTTTTAGTGTGTCCATAATGTGTCCTCCCTCTGAACATTTCTGTTAATTAGCCAGAGATGATACTGTTTGGCAAGCACTCATTGGGCATTCTTGTAACATGTCCTGCACATTTTAACAACGCTCTTTTCAACAGAAGATGGATGTTTGGTATGTTGGTCAGGGAGAGAATCTCAGTATTAGGAACCTTGTCTTGCTATCTAATCTTAAGTAGCCTTTGCAAGCAGACCATGTGAAAGTGGTGTAGCTTGTTTGCACACTTGCAACGAAGTTCCACATCTCTACCTTCTCGAGGGCAATTAGAGATAGGCAAGAAACGCTGGTCTAGCCAACAAAGTCCACATGCCGTGAATTAATTTTTCTAAGAAGTCTCAAGCATACAAGAGAATGGGAAGAACAAGTGCTCTGCATACCTTCATTTTTGTTGAGACTAATTCCACTTTGCTCCCATTTGGGTTTATATAGCTTCCCAAAAGCAATGTTGGCCTTAGCCAGGGCAGCCTGGTGGTACAGTAGATAGCACTGCTGTCTCACAGCACCAGGGACCCAGGCTCAAATCCAGCTTTGGGTGACTGTGTGGAGTTTGCACTTTCTCCCAGTGTCTGCGTGGGTTTCCTCCGGGTGATCCAGTTTCTTCCCACAGCCCAAAAATGAGCAGGTTAGGTGTGTTGACCATGCTAAATTGCTCCTTAGTGTCCAAAGGTTAGGTGGGGTTACAGGAGTAGGTCAGGGAAGTGGGCCTAGGTGGAGTGCAGACTTGATGGGCTGAATGGACTCCTTCTGCACTGTAGAGATTCTAGGATTCTGAAGGTGACTTCCATTTTCAACGTGATCTACTCTTTCAAGATGCTGCTGCAGTCGTAAATTTGTTGAGTGCTTCAAGCTTTTGACCAGTGACTATTTAGTCAAACGCTTTTGTGGGACTGGTTGGTATGTGACCTCAGTCATTTTGGCGTTGATCATGAGAGCGACGCTGATCGTGAGATCAAAGTTATTATGTGCAGATGAGATGCAGTTCATGCATTTCTTGAACAGGCAGTCATCAGTGGCAAGTCATGAATAAAGTTCTATACACTTAGGTTTGGGCTTGTGGTCTTTACAAATTGAAGGCTTTGGCATCTGTGCGGTATCTACTCCTAACACAAAATGCTTCCAAAACATGGCAAAGAACATCATACTGAACAGGGTAAGAGCCAGCACAGCCATGCATCACACCATCTGTGATCAGGAAAGAAAGACTTGAAATGAAGCATCTCAAGTCAACTAAATGTTACAAGCATTTGATACTTTTGTGAAATTCCAAAGCAATGAGAGCAATTGGCATTGCAATGGAAACGGTACATCAAAAGCAACAGAATGTGAGCCAAAGGTTTCAGTTGTTCATTCTGTGGGTTCCAAGGCTGAATTGTACCCAAGGATCAATTGAATTTGAGGTTTTTGGATTGATCTGAAGAGAACTGGCATCTTCGATTCCAAGCTTTCCTCGTACACAACTTACAGTCAAGTACCAACTCTGCATGGGCTGCACGCTTCTTGACAAAACTAAAGCCCTCAAGCTTTCTTCATCTTTGCAACACATCCAGATTGGCCATCCATTCCAATAAGAAAAAAAGGAAACTCAAAAGGCGGCTTGAAGTTTAAAACCGCTCGGTGTTTATCAGGAGCCAGAACAGCTTTGAAGATACTACACTATTCTTGAGCAATAACTAAAAAACATAAAATGAAATGTTATCTTTTGGAAATAAAATGTCAGCAAATATAGATATTAATGCAGGCACTTCAGCAATATGTGTACTATGCAATGAAATAAGGATACATACTTCAGCTACTCCTAGGTCTGAGATTTTCAAAGTGCCATCCGTTGTTAGCAGTAGGTTGCCTGGTTTAATATCTTTGTGGACTATTCCTTGACTGTGCAAATATTCTAGACCGTCAATCAATTGGCAGAAGTACCTGTCCAAATTATTTTGGGAGAAAAAATGCACAGAGTAAAATTGTATTAAATCACTGAAATATTAATATGGATAATTTGGCCTTTGCTACATAAAATGACTGTGAGATATCAACATATATAAATATAAAAATATATTGCCATGATTTCTTTATTCACAAAAGGTAAGTGCATACAATGCATCATAATGTCACTAATATAAATACCCATTACATTATCCTGTTTAGTTCCATTTCCTGCATTTATTATTCTTGTAAACCTCTTCTGCACTCTCTCCAATGCACTCACTCTCTTCCTATAGCATGGCGCCCAGAAATATACACAACACTCCAGCTGAGGTGTGATATATATTTGCATCAACAACAAAAGTCACAGAGAGGCACTAATGGCAAAACGGACCCAAATGTTCTAGAAAGGTCAACAGATTTAAATGTTTAATCCTAGACAGAGTTATATGCTGATCAAGACTCAATCTTCAATAAAGACTAGTTCTTCACAGGGCAGCATAGTGGCGCAGTGGGTTAGCCCTGCTGCCTCACGGCGCCGAGGTCCCAGGTTCAATCTCGGCTCTGGGTCATTGTCTGTGTGGAGTTTGCACATTCTCCTAATGTTTGTGTTGGTTTCGCCCCCACAACCCGAAGATGTTAGGGGCAGCAGGGTAGCATGGTGGTTAGCATAAATGCTTCACAGCTCCAGGGTCCCAGGTTCGATTCCCGGCTGGGTCACTGTCTGTGTGGAGTCTGCACATCCTCCCCCTGTGTGCGTGGGTTTCCTCCGGGTACTCCGGTTTCCTCCCACAGTCCAAAGATGTGCGGGTTAGGTGGATTGGCCATGCTAAATTGCCCGTAGTGTCCTAATAAAAGTAAGGTTAAGGGGGGGGTGGGTTGTTGGGTTACAGGTATAGGGTGGATACGTGGGTTGAGTAGGGTGATCATGGCTCGGCACAACATTGAGGGCCGAAGGGCCTGTTCTGTGCTGTACTGTTCTATGTCTATGTTCTATGTGCAGGCTAGGTGGATTGGCCAGGCTAAATTGTCCCTTAATTGGAAAAAAAATGAATTGGGTACTCAAAATGTTTTTAAAAATAGTTCTTCACTTTGGCCATGCTGTTGGAGAGAAGCAGAAGCTGGGCATATTATCAAGAAGGATAGGGGAAGAATATCAAATGGATGTAGTCTTTATTCTGTCCCAAGTGCTACCCAATTTACAGCTGAGCAATCACAAAGGATCGAGTTGTCTCTTGTCCTCTCAGCACTAGAGAAACACATCTCGAAAGGCTACAAAACTATGGTGCAAAGAGATCATTTTTAGGACGTCAGCATACCAAAATTTAAACAATGTAAAATACACACTTAAGAATTTGTCTGGCCAATTGTTCAACCACAGGATTTGTCAGACAAGTTACATTTATGAATTAAGTTTTAAATCAAAATGTATTACACATGTTTAATAAGGGGACTGAAAAAGCCCACGGACTGCAAATTATAAGCAATTAGCTAGATTTTCTCCAACCAATAAAACACTTATACCCATTGGGTTGGGAGGTTCCAGGTTCTAAGCACTTGGCAGGCATGGTCTGGTACATAACCATATTATTGTGAAAACGGATTTAAATACACAGAGACATGGACGATAAGGTATTTAAACAGAATGCTGCAAAAACAAGCTTGCACCAGGCTCAAAAGGAGAATGAAAAAAGATGGTCAAGAGTTTTTGTATTAATTCAGGCAGGCTGACCCACGAATGCAAGTCTTTATTTTTTAAACATTGTGCCAAAAAAATGTAACTGATTAAGTAAATCTGATCATTAGCTTCTGTTCTACTTTTACTTGTGAAATAAAGCCAGCAAATTATTCACATATGATCTGACCTAAAAGAAGTTGGGAGAACTACATGAAAGTCTGTGCAAAAGGCATCAATGCCCATATCTGATCACAAGGAGCCATCTACTGTAACAACGATTGGTTATTCTACCGGGTAAGTAGGTATTGGGCACGGCTACTCCTGCAAGGAGCATAGTATCCACCTGTGAGCAACTGATGTCAATGGAGCAGATGCCCACAGTGGATTCAATTTACATACCTTCTGGTCCAGCAGTAGGTGCATTACCACTGTGCCACAAGACCTTTTTATTCCTAATCAACTACACTGAAAAAAACAAACCTTTACATGTATTTCTCTTTTGGATTTTCCCATAACAAAATGGGCACGATTAACATATTATGCACTCCTGCTCTATAATAAACTTAAGTATGTTGCCACCCAGGTTGATAGGGTAGTGAAGAAGGCCTATGGTGTGTTGGCCTTTATTGGTAGAGGGATTGAGTTCCGGAGCCATGAGGTCATGTTGCAGCTGTACAAAACTCTGGTACGGCCGCATTTGGAGTATTGCATACAGTTCTGGTCGCCTCATTATAGGAAGAACGTGGAAGCTTTGGAACGGGTGCAGAGGAGATTTACCAGGATGTTGCCTGGTATGGAGGGAAAATCTTATGAGGAAAGGCTGATGGACTTGAGGTTGTTTTCGTTAGAGAGAAGAAGGTTAAGAGGTGACTTAATAGAGGCATACAAAATGGTCAGAGGGTTAGATAGGGTGGACAGTGAGAGCCTTCGCCCGCAGATGGAGGTGGCTAGCACGAGGGGACATAGCCTTAAATTGAGGGGTAATAGATATAGGACAGAGGTAGGTTTTTTACGCAAAGAGTGGTGAGGCC